>NC_133390.1:107727900-108030930 GCF_047511655.1 Castor canadensis | reverse complement strand
ATAGAATGAACTCCGTTTTTGTTAAGTCTACACTTGCAAGAAACTGTGCACCTGGACCCCTTCCTTGGTCCTGGTGTCTTCCTCTCCAGCATTTGCATTTATTAACTTGTGTGCTGACATTTTCCCTGTGATGATTGTCATGAGGAGTGCCTTCTCAAGCTCTCTGACAAACTGCAAAGATATTATTGAGGACTTTGCTATATTATAGCATCCCTTTTATGAAGACCAAGGGAGAAATAGTACTTCAATGTCTTTTTGTTTTTATCTTCAGGATATTGAATCATATAGACTACTGAGGCATCCTGTGTTTCTTGGCTGCTAGAAGCATTAAGAGCCAAACTTTGGACCCACCTCTAGCAAAGGTGCAGAATTTTATAGAATGCATTCATTTGGTATATGAACCTTATTCCCAGGAAGCCTGTCTTTCCTATGTTCAACTTCTCTTTGTCTCATTTTTCTCTTTCTGCTGTTAGATATGTCATTTTGTCTTGTATTATATGTATTTATATAAGCTTCATTGGTTCCTTCTGAAATGAGATATAGTTCTGAATGAATAAATTATGTGTGGCACAGTAAATGATGTGTTTTTCAGACATTGGTGTATTTGATTCCCATATTACAATGCGCAAGAGGCCTAGGGATAGTGTGGACACATGTCTTCTGGCTTAACAGAAAATTCAGATCATTTTGCTTTAAAATGGTTTATTAAAACTTATGCAAAAAATTTTTTTTTCATTGAAATCCCCTCTCGTGTTCTTAGGAACCTCTTTGTAGGTGAATGCAGAGGCCCAACTGCTGTTGTTGGTGCATCTTTCTGAACAGGCTGTTAAGAAATTCATTTCAATGAATTTTCTGTATAGTGTGCCACATGTGGAAAACAGTATTATGTCTGTGTGATGTCCAGAGATGAATCCGTGTGCTCTCTGTCCTCAGGGAGCATTCTGCCTAACTTAGAGACGTGAAGTTTTTAAAGGTATCAGAGTCACAAGATGCAGTTGTAATCTCATACAGCTACAGGAACTCACAACACCTGTAAGTGTGTGATGGTCTGTCTAGGGGAGCTTGGAAATCTTGGATAATTTTAAAGAGCAATTGACATTTGATTATATCTTAGCATTTTAGTAGACAGAGATTGGGTCAGGGGGAAGGGGAGGATGACATTGTAAGTTGAAAAGAAAGTGTGAGAATGGTTCAAACGAAGTAAAATGCAGACACAGTTGAAAGACAAGCAGGTGGCCTCACTTGTTTAGAGCAGACTTTCCCTGATGTCATTCTAGAAGCCTGTTTGTTATTTTTTCCATATTTCTATCTTTTTTTTTTTTGTAGGACTGGAGTTTGAACTCAGGGATTTAAGCTTGCAAAGCAGGTGCTCTACTGCTTGAGCCACACCTCCAGTCCATTTTTGCTCTGATTACCTTGGAGATGGGGGTCTCCCTAACTGACCATGCTGACCTTGAACCACAATCCTCCCAATCTCAGCTTCCCAAGTAGCTAGGTTTACAGGAGTGAGCCACTGGCACCCAGCAGCAGTATGTTTTTTTTATGTACTTACTATTGTTTTTAGGTTAATCACTTCTGTTAAGTACATTTATTTTAAATGTAAACTTCATATCAGCACTGTGTAGATAATCCATAAAATAAATTTCTTGTTTTTCAACCTTCTGTAGAGCCATCTCCCTCTTGAAGTTGAGTGATTCTAAAAAGATTCCTCTCTTAGTCTTTGGTTGCTTAGAAACTCTCTGCCCCTCCTCCCTTGCTTTTTTTTTGAGACAGGATCTAACACAGGCTGGCCTCCTGCCTCAGCCTTCCCTTGCTTTTTAATTTGATTTAATTGCTGTGCATCATTTGGAGCAAGGTAGGCTGTTTGCTCCCTTCTCAGGGCGAGTGTACCCCCCAGTGATGCTGCTCTTTGAGGATCCCTGGTTTGGAATGTGTGTTGTGACAAAATGTCTGAGGAAACACCTTAAAGGAGGAAGATTTATTTGGCTCACATGTTTGGCTGGTTCCATTGCTTTAGGCTGTGCCAAGCCAGAAACACCAGGGTTGAAGGGTGTGGTGGCGGACGGCTGCTTACCTCTGCTCCTCTTGTGGCAGTCAGAGAGCACAAGAGAAGGGTTGCCCCCATTTGACTTATCTCCAGCTTTCCCATAGTCTTCAGCTATGAGCTCATCCGTGGATGGTTACCATCCTGATCCAGTCACTTCTCGGCAGTACCACTGGCTGGGGACCAAGCATTTAGTATGCGAATGTTCAGGGGATATTTTATACCTAAACCACTGTGAATCATGTGACCGAGATTCCCTGCGTCACTCCTCTATGGAGGATCTAAAGTTGTGTGCATTCTCCAGTGTGCTAGCATTAATTCCACTGTATACATTTATTTAGTTGTCTCGGAGCTGAGAATTGAACCTGGGTCCTGGTGCACTAAGTGCATGCCCTACCACCGAGCTAGACCTGTAGTCCCCCACCTCCACTTCTACAGCAGGTAAATGAAACTATCTAGGAATAAATCTGAATCCATTTTTTTTTTGTTTTTTGGTGGTATTGGGCTTACCCTTGGGGCTTTCCACTTGCTAGACAGGCCCTCTATTACTTAGGCCTTGCTTCTAGCCTCTGCTTGTTTGTTTTGTTCCTTTGAGTAGCCGGAAACTACAGACACACACCATTGCATCCAGTTAGTTTAGTTTTAGAAGTAAGTAATTTACCATTTTTGATATATAAACCATATTGGTCACAAGACAATGACAAAATATACCAGTTGAGGAGCCTTGGCCTGGGGGTAGGCGAATGCAGGTGAGGAGGGTGGGAGGTGCTGCTAGGATTATTGTTTCAACTGCATTATTATTATTTTTTAATTATTTGAGGAATATATTTGTGTGATTTAACTTATTAATATTGTAATGACCCTACTTATGAATATTAAAATAACCTGTAGCAGGTAAAACATATTTAAAATATATTACTTTTAAAATTATAAAAGTAATATAGCTACATGATAGTACAGAAAAGAGAGAAAACAGTTGCTCCAAATTTTATTACCCTGTCACTTTCACCGTTATCATATTGTATTACTGATAATCTTCCTTATATGCATTTTAAATATAATTTTGCATAGTTGTAACAACGTATTTATGGTTTTCTATCTTGTTTTTAACTGTATAATCCTATAAACACACTATCATTTTGCTCTGTAATTCTTTATATTTTATTTATTATAATTGTTTATATTTTTATTTCTAATATTTTTTAAAATTTTTGGTGGGACTGGGGGAGCTAAGGGCATAAAGCTTGCAAAGCACACACTTCCAGTCCATTTTGCTCTAGTTATTTTGGGGATTGG
This sequence comes from Castor canadensis, assembly GCF_047511655.1. NCBI lineage: Eukaryota > Metazoa > Chordata > Mammalia > Rodentia > Castoridae > Castor > Castor canadensis. The sequence goes on along the minus strand of NC_133390.1, from coordinate 108,027,590 downwards.
GTCTCATAAACTATTTGTGTGGGCTGGCATTGAACTGCATTCCTCCAAATGTCAGCCTGCCACATAGCTGGGATTACAGGCATGACCCACCCAAGCACCAGGCTATGTCTGACATTCTTTTAGTGATGGTGTAATATTTTATTGAGTATTTGATAAGTTACTCAACTGACTTTTGATAGGTATACACTTAGTTTTCTCTAAAGTTTCATCAAAGTAATTAACATTGTAACATATTTTTGTGCTTCAATATAGTTTGGATTATTTCTTTAGAGCAGAGTTTTAGAATTGGAATTTCTGGATCAAAGGAAAAATAAATAAGCCACCATTATTGGTGGTAATAATAAATGTTTGACATTTATTGAGCATTTATAACATGCTAGTCAGTGTTTTAAAGTACTTTATATATGCTATTTAATTTTAATTTTTATAAGAATTTGTGTGGTAGTTACTGTATTATTCCCATTTTATAGCTGTAGAAATTGAAGCACCAAGTGTAATTTGCCTGGTTTCTCACAACTCATACGTGTTGAAACTAGAATTTGAAGCTGAGATACAGACGTGGAGCTATGCACCTCCAAAGCCTGTGCTATCACTTGCTGGTTGAAGTTCTACAGAGCTCATGATTTGGGCAATAAAGTGCTGGTAGTGCTGTTAGTAGACCTGCGTTTGTCTTCTCATTTTCCTCACTGGGCTTCGAGTCCTCATATGGCTGTGATGTTCCTGTGACGTGTCGTTTTTCTTCAAATCCCTATCCTGCAAATCTTGTTAGATGGATCTTATAATTATCTAAGAAAGTCCTCTAGTTTGAAAAAGGTTGGGGTCAGAAGTCAAAGCAGGAGATGCCTCACATTGAGTTTCTCGTCTGCCCCCTTCCCTTCCTTGCTAGCAGAATCTGTGTCCCACTACAGAGAATCTCTACTCATTTTGCCCACTGGCTTATGAAAAGTGTGCCTGGCAACTGTAGTGGTATTAGCATAGGCAATGACAATAAAAAATGATTCATGCTTTATTTTACTTTGAAGTACCAAAGGCTTGGCTTTAGGATAAATAGTTTATATGCATTTGCAAAATTTTTCTTTATACTGAAGCCCTGACAGTTTAGTTTTTTCCTTTGGCAGCTCAAAATAATTTCCTAATGCATATGTAATTATTAATTTTAAATAGTAAAATTTTTTTTATAATAGCTGAGTTGGAATGTTTCATTTGACTAGATGATAGTCCTGTGTTTCCATTCCAGAAAGCTGTTTAATATAGTATTCCCTCTCTCTCTCTTCTTTTTTTTGGTGATACAGGGGTTTGAACTCAGGGGCTCATGCTTACTCAGCAGGCTCTCTATCACTTGAATCACTACACCAGCCCTGTTTAATACATTATCCTCTTAGTCACCCTTTCAACCTTAAGTCAAGCCAGGTTTTGGTGACAGCTAGTTAAAATTTGTTTTTAAGATCAAGTTTAAGTAAACGAAGGAATCCATCATTTTCCAAATAGTTAATAGAACTTGAATATCCTTTGTAAAAGCTTTCTTTTGTAGTTACAGGTTCTACTTTAAAAAGTACAAAGTATTTTCAGTAAATGTTTATGTAGATAAAAATTATGCATGCTCATAAACTGATATCCTTCCCAGAAAATGGAAGTCTGTGCTATGACAAAACTGGGCTTGATAGATGAAAATACAATACTTCTAAATGAGTCTACAAGACTGATCACTTCATCTCTCTGAGATATTTTGTCCACCCCCCCACTTCCCTGTTTCTTGAGAATAGGGCCTAACTTAATGAAATCTTAGCTTCCTTCACCTTTTCTAAAGTGAGAAAGGACTTTGATAGTTGAAGCTGTTAAGAATGAGACCTAACTTATTTTCCTCCATTTCTAGAAGAAAAGGGAATCCTATCTGCTGCTGAGCACCGGGCTCCTGGAGGTACGTTTGGACCATTGCATGCATTAGTGCCACAGGAGAGACACCTTTTCCTCATGTGTGGACAGGAACTGTCTGCTCCCAAGCTGAGCATATATGGGTCTACAGTAACCTGGAAACATTTCTACTTTGTACAAAGACTCAGTCTTTTTATCATACCATCCATATTGTTGACCATTGTGGCCTGCTCTTGTGTGAGCAGGTGAAAGATGATCTATGTATCTTAATTGCTAAATCAAAGACCAGTTATCCATCGTGTTGGAAGTCAACAAACCTTGTGAGTTCCCTGGAGAAACAAACACTTATCTACATTTGCTTTTCAATGTTAATATTCCAGATTTTGGGTATTATAATTGTGAGTGCCCTGTAGCAGAAATCTTAGTATTTCAAACTGTATGTTAATAGGAGAGTGTATATTCAGTACTACTCATACAAAGCAAAGTTGTTAATGTAAATCATGTTTTTTGGAAAAGAATTCTCTTAGTTATGAAATTGCCATTGGGCAGCAACTGTTCAATTCTGATAAGTATATACCATTTCTTTTTAATATAGCAAGTACCTTCATTTGTCCTTTTAATTAAATAAATTAACTTTCAGTTTAATTAGTCACTGGATATTTTCTGGCCAAGTAAGTCAGGATTTTATGAAAATTGAGACATAGGACCATTGATTATACTGTTTATCTTTTTGCTCCATAGAATAATGAAGTGAATTTTCTATAACAACTGGTTTGCGTAGGTATATGATATATATGACTATTCCAGAGTTTGGGATTTAGATGTTTTTACTTCTCTTTTATTTTAACACAGATAATTTTTCTAAATTTCTGTTTAGAATAAAGATAACTTTTCTCTTTAGGTGGATCTGGCAAAGATTTGAATTGTCATATGATCCAAATACAGTACCCAAGTCTTCACAGCTACATGAAATACCTATTTTTAAAGACTTTCATCAAGGAGCCTCACATTGTCCCTGGAGAATTGTTTTCCCTGTAATTCTTTCCTTAGGAAATTCATCTTTATATGTGAACTAAGTCCCTCTGGATTAGGCCCTTTCTCCTTCCCCCGCCTCAACAAAGAAAAATTAAGATGAGACTGTTACCATTTTTAAATCAGTAAGACTACTGTAATTAAAAATTTCCTTTCCTTCCCTCACATTAAGTAACTACATCAAATTTAGGGGAGAAGTATTCATCTCAATAAAAGGAAATACAAAGTAATTTCTACTAAAGTCAGAGAAGTTTCCAGAGGATCAATAGCAGCCCCTCTTTGTAAAGCTTCAGTTTGACGATAAAGGCAATGTCTTCTTCCAGTTCTACTGATTGATTGGTTTTGTCTTTTATGTTCATTGTCAGAGGCTACAGGCAGAATAAGAACTAACTGTACATCTATATGGGCATTATTTGGAAGTTTTTTATTGCAAGTGACAGAAAATCCAAGTGGAAGCAGCTTAAACTCTAAGCACAACTATTATCTCTAATAACCAAAGACCCATAAGTGACTTTTGATTTAGCAGCTCACAGTCTTCAAGCTCTAGTTCAATATCTTAGAAATTTCTTTCACTTTCCCCTCATAGTTGTAAGATATGATACTTAGAACTGCTGTTGCTGTCATTGTGCTATGGTCTTTGTGCAACTACATCCAGAGACTCGGAAAAGAAATTATCTGTCCTGTGTTCTTCTGAGGAAGATCTAGAAGGTCCTGTTTCCATCTTATGAGCAAGCGTTGTGTCCCATGTCCATATCTAAACCAATGACTTTGCCAGGGGAATATAACCAGTACAATTAACTCTAACTCATCCCAATTCACTTTAGGTCTGGGGGACCTAGCTTCCTTTGGAGGACATGATAGCCTAACTAGAGTTTGAACTCGGCCTCGCACTTGCTAGGCAGGCTCTCTACTGGCCCCTAACTAGAGTTTTATTAGCTAGGAAGAAGGGGATATGAGAATGGCTGTTGAGTGGGCCATACTGGTGAGAAGGGATTTTTAGAGAAGGTGGCCTGGAACATTCCTTGTTTTGCACATTAGCTACCCCTTTGGATAATATTACTATAAAGTGTGTAACACTGACAAGGGGGAAAAGAGGCCTTTAGAAAAGGGTTCCCTCATCTTATTTTTGGATTGCCTTAGGAATAGTTTGTCTGTGTACTGAGCTATGAACTTTTAAAGAAATAAGTCTTTAGAAACTACTGAAAGCTTCCTTCCTTCCTTCCTTCTGTCCCTTCTTTTTTTTTTTGAGACAGGGAATCACCATATAGCTCAGGCTGGCTTTTAACTCACAGTTCTCCTGCTCAGCCTTCTGAGGTGTTAGGGTTAGGTATATGCCACCATGCCTCACTCCGAAAGGTAGCTTTCTAACTCAGGTTTCCTGTCTGTTCTGCATAAACTAGCAAAAAGGAGGGTCCTGAGTGCAGAACAGCGAGGTGGTTTTTCTCTCTGTGACTGTTGACTCAGTAAGTATAGTTCATGATAATGACGAATGAGGAAACATCACAGCAGTTCTGCTGTTGGCTGTTTTTTTCTTTTACTATCTCCTATTTTAGACAATGAATTTGGAGGTCAAATTCAGGAGGGTTTTTTAGTCTCTTAATTATTAGATATCACAAATCTTGCTGTTTTGTTTTAAAACATTCTAATCTATTTCAAGTCAAAGAGGGGATTTCTTGAAGATTCATATTATTTATACTAATTTTGGAGGAGAGTATCTGGCTGTGGTTCAGGCTACAGTGAGAGAGGAGGCCTGCAGAGGAGTGGGATGTCTGCAAGGGGAGGTTTGGAGCTGTCTTTCCTGGCACACCTGCTAGTTTTGGTGAAGATTGTCCTAATTTTATTAAAAAAAAAGTTTTTTGTATAATGCTGGAATCAAACCCAGGGCCTTGCACATCTAGGCAAGTGCCTCTAAAAACCTCAGCCCTGTTATTATTCTATCTAGGATTTCCTGTGTGTAAAATCCTTGTCCTAATTTCTACCATCTGTCCTATAAGAAACAGTGGCTGCTTACTGAAGAGTCTCATACTGAGTGTGGCTGGGTCCCAGTTGTTATAAAAGATGGGCCTCCTGACCTTCCTTTCACCTTCCTGCAGATTCAACTCTTTTATTCATCTATGTCTGATACGTTACGTTCAGACCTGTCCTTGTTCTGGTAGACGTCTAGTCCTGGGTTTGTCTAAGAGTAAGACTCACAATGCAGCAAATGATTCTTGGAAATGAAGCTCATACTTTTTAACATCTAAGTGATTCAAGTGGCTGCTGTTGAAGAATTCCTAGGGGAAAAGAACTGGGATCCTAACAGTGGCCAGAGACACTCTGCACTTTCACATTAGGGTCACAGGCCCTTCTTAGGTTCATGGAGTTACATACAAACAGAAATTGTTTATTCCCAAAAGATTATTAATACAAATGGATGTAGACATGAAAGAGTGCAGGCATGTATTTTGGAAATACTGCTTAATGGGAAATTCTTTGAGGAAAAGACAGCTAGTTCCTTTATTTTTTCTCTCAAAAATGACATTCCCACTTTACCAGAGATAAGTCCTCACTCCCAGCCTCTATGGGGCTTTATGTCATGAGGAGATGAAGATACTTACCATCTCCCTTTTTTTTTTTTAAAAAAATTAACATTGAGAAGTATTTTTATCTAATATATAGTTCATATTCAAATTCTGCCAACTGTCCTGATTGTTCTGTTTAGAAAGCTTTACTGAGATATGGTAGACATGTAATAAGTTGAATTTGTTTAGTGTTTACAATTCAATCAGTTTTGTGTAGACCTTTAAACTGTCACTGCAATTAACATAATGAACATATCATATCATCACTCTCAAAAGTTACTTCATGATCTTCAGTAATTCTTCTCTTCTATCCTTTTCTTATTTCTTCCCTCCATCCCTAGGCAAATATTAGTTTGCCTTCTGTTACTATAGACTAGCTTGCACGTTATAAAATTTTATATAAATGAAAATATATAGTATATACCCTTTCTGGTGCTCCCCACCCAACACAATCATTGTGAGATCCATGTTGTTTCATCTTTCAGTAATTCATTCATTTTTTAAAAGATAATGGTCTTACAGTTTATCCATTTTTATTACTGAGTTATACTCCATTATATGGATATGTCAAAATTTGTTAATCCATTCACTTGCTAGGTATTTAGTTTTTACTTGTGAACATTCATGTATTAGTCTTTGTATGGGCATATGTTTCCATTTGTCTTGGGTAAATACCTTGGGTAGATCATCTTGTAGGTGTATGCTAATATCTTAAGAAATGACTAAACCGTTTTCCAACGTGATTGTCCTACGTTACATTTTCCTCCGCAGCGTGTAAGAATTCTAGTTGTGCCAACCTTTAAGATTTTAGCCATTCTGATACCTCAGTGTAGTTTTAGTTATTTTTCTAATGACTAATAATATTGAAGGTGCTCTCATGTACTTTTTGGAAAATGGACCTCTTTTGAAGACACAGAGAGGGGCAGTTATTATCTTGGTTATTTTATAAAATCTGACTTTTGTCCTTGCCTCTTATGGTGTGAAGGAAAAGAAAGAGAAGTGAAAGGGAAAGGAATGTCTCTTACTGAGAGAGGCCCAGAAGTACAGCCTAGAAATAAGTGTCGAGAGGTTATGCAAGGGAACCAAGAAATCAGATGAAGCAAGGAGGGCACAAGAGAAAGATTAGGACCTGTGATGTTAAAGATTCTATTATCAGATTCTTCTGATTTCTTTAAACTTCATTTTCTTCTATTCCAGCTTAAAATCTGACTGAACTTCTTTTGGGAAATTGCCTTGGAAATACACACTGCTTCTACTTTCTTCTTATTTAATTAATTTCCTTTTGCCATCTGATGCTTTTTCCAACCTGGGTTTTTTTGACGGTTTCCAAGGGCCTCGTAATCACAATGCTTGAAGGCCTATTTTCAGGCTTTTGATTTTTTCTGTAGGACCTGACTTTCTTGACCACTTCTGCCTTTCAGAGACTCACCTCCTTGGCTTTAGTGTTTTGCTCCTTGGGGACTTTCCTTCACAAATCTGAGTTTCAAAGTAGGCTCTGTTCAGTGTGCTGGTCCCATTCTGTTTCTTTGCATCAGAATCCTTGCGGTTTCTTGGATTCAGCTGTCCCTTATGAGCACAGGCCTTCATCTCATCTCTAGAGCCCCCATCCATATGTGATGACTAACATTTCTTTCAGAGTGTTACATTGACAGCATTCTATCTGAAACTGAATTTGCCTCTTTTGTCCCTAAATTAATTTCCTCTCTAGAGTTGCTTTTCCCTCTCAAGGTGCTATCATTTCCTGTTTCCCACTCTTGAAATTACCATACTGTCTTTCACTTCTTCCCTCTTCATGCAAGTCTGTGAGACTTTCCATTCTGCCTCTAATCCATCCCTGTCCTTACAGTCACACTTCCACCATCCTAATTCAGGCTCTTTACATAGTGGCTTCCTAATAGGTTACTTTGTTTCTGGTCTCTCTCTTCTTCAGTCCTTTTAGTGATGTCTCTGAAAGACCAGTCTTCTAAACCCATTCTTAAAAAAAAAAAATCTTGGATTTTTAGCAGCCATGATTTATATCTCTGAATTTTTTTTTTTTTTTTTTGGTGGGACTGGGGTTTGAACTCAGAGTTTTGCACTTGCAAAGCAGGCACTCTACCACTTGAGCCACACCTCCAGTCCTCTCTGAATTTTTAAGATGTTCATGATAGCATCTCTGACTACTTTCCTTTGCTCAATCTTATCTTCAGACTAGTGTGTGCCTGTGTTACACCACTGCTAAGTGGCAGAGCTGGGATTAGAATATTTCTCAAGATTGTCTGATTCTAAAAGCCCTCCTCTTCTCTGTGACATGCTGTTTCTTGCTGTGTAGGAATTAGGCTGCTAGCTCAATTTCTAACATTGTAGTTACCTGTGGCAAATATTTTGAGTTTATGAGAATAGAATTCTCATTACCTCTCACAGCTTGGGCAGTATATGTATGGTTCATTCAGAAGCCCTTCAAATAATGACCAAAAAAATGTAGATTATACAGAATTCTGCAGGTTATCCTAGGCAACTGGTTTTCATGAGTTTGACTGCTAACTATTTCTGATGAGTGCTGGAGCTGGCTCCTCAGAGGAAGCTAGATAGCATTCTCAGGCTCAACTCAGTCCCTCATTCAAAAAGTTCAGCTATTTGGTTCTAAGTACTATAAATTATAGTATACTAAACGTGACCCATTTTCAAACATAGGTACAAGAACATGTCCTAGAACTTAATTGAAAAAGTTCAATCTATAGTTTTCCTCCTTAAAGGATCATGCAGAAGAAAATTATATATAGCATTTAGTGAGTACCAGAGTAGAGAGATGGAAATGAATAATTTCAGCTGCCTGTGGGCAGAAACAGTGATTCACAGACTGCAGATTTGGAACTCAGACTTTGTTGGTTTATACTCAAAGAAGAGATTCATCAGTTGTTACATGACAGAACAGAAAACAGCTTATTGGTAGTGTGGGAATACCTTGGAAAGGAATAAAAGTAATCAACTTTTACCTAATTTCTCTCTGTATAAATCTATATATATATATATATATATATATATATATATATATTGTATGTAATATGTAACATATATATTATAATTACATATGAAACTCAGTTGTTGAGTTAAAGGAATAGCAGTTTAGAAAACATTCAACATGAGGAATCTGTAGAATTCTCTTGTACAAAATGGACATTTTCTACTTTAGGTAGCATTACAAATCATATTGAAAACCCAAATAACTCAATTCATAGCAGATAACACCAGTAGCTACCTCTTTCTCATCTCCTCCAATATGGGAAACAAAAGTTGCTTTGTGTTTTTTTCGCACATATAATTATCCAAAGAAAGATAGTCTTAGAATTCCAGAGAAAGATGATCTCATAGGTTGAAAATTTGATGTTTCCTGAAGTATTAGATTAAACTTCCCTTGTCAGTCTGGAGTCTAAGCTGGAAACCATTTCTTGTCATCCCTAAATTGAGCAGGAGTTAGTAGTTATGAATGTTAAACATCGGTGTGTCTATGACTTGTTGTTCAGTTACTGACATCTACTTCTAGCACACCTTGGCACTTTTTACAGAGTGGGTGTCCTATTTGACATATTGGTCAAATTACTGTTATCACTGAATCAGAAGGTTAGTAAGATAAAGGATCTTTGGTAGCCTTTCTTTTACTTCAAGTTAGAGGATTTAATTTAAAAAACTTGTCATATGTTCTTTTACCTTTTTTTTTGTGGTGTCATGGTTTGAACTCAGGGCCTTATGCTTGCTAGGAGGGTGACCTAGCACTTGAGCCATTCCACCAGCTCTAAAACGTTGTAATTATGGTAGAAACCACATAACGAAATTTAACATGTTCACCATTTTAGGTATACAGTTCAGTAGTGTTAAATATATTAAAATTATTATGCAACAGTTGTCTAGAACTTTTTCATTTTGGAGACTGAAACTATACCTATTAAACAACTTCTTATTTCCCCCTCCTCACAACCCCGCATCACCATTTTACTTTCTGTTCCATGAATTTGACTGCTTTAGAGACTGCATGTAAGTGGAATCTTTCAGTATTTGTCTTGTGACCAGCTTATTTCAGATAGCCTAGTGTCCTGAAAATTCATTTATGTGGGTTGGGGGCATGGCTCAAGTGAAGGCTATAAGTTCAATCCCTAGTACTACCAGAAGAAAAGAAAAGATTCATCTCTATTGTAGCATGTGGCAGAATTATCATCACCTTTAAGGCTGGGATAGATATTCGAGTTGTTTTTATCTTGTGGCTCTGGGGAATCACACTGCTATGAAAACCAGTGTGATGTTATCTCTTCAAGAGCCTCTTTGTTCTTTGTGGATATATACTTAGATATAGGATTGTTGGTAGTTTTATTTTTAACATTTGAGGAATTTCCATTCTGTTTTCCATAGCAGTTGCACCATTTTACACACCCACCAACAGTGCACCAGGGTCCTGATTTCTCCACATGCTTCTTTTTTTGTGATTCTGATATTTGAACTTGGCCTACACCTTGAGCCATCTCACCAGTCCATTTTTGTGATGGTTTTCTTTTGAGATAGGATCTTTTGAACCATTTGGCTGGGCTGACTTAGAACTGCCATCCTCCTCATCTCTGCCTCCTGAGTAGCTAGGATTATAGGTGTGAGCCACTGATGCCCAGCTTTTTTTGATGGTAACCATCCTAAATGGGTATGAAGTTATATCTCATTATGGTTTTGGTTTGTATTTTCTGCAATGATTAGTACACTTATCATTTTTCTTACGCTAACAAGCATGACCATGGTCATTTCTATATTTTCTTTGAGAAGTGTTATTTCAGTGCTTTACCCATTTTTAAATTGAGCTATTTGGTTTTTGTTGTTGAGTTTTAGGAGTTCTTGTGTGTGTGTATGTGTTTGTGTGTGTGGTTTTTTTAAGATAGGGTCTCACTATGTATATTGTGTGGCCCAGGCTGGCTTTGAACTGCCTCCTGAGTGCTGGGAACATGCTACCTCAATTCATCAGTTCTTTATATATCCTGGATATTAACTCCTCAGACATACGATTTGCAAGTGTTTTCTCTCATTTCCATTTTTATAACTTCTAATACAGAAAAGTTGCAAAGTTGAGAATCCTTTATCTGAAATACTTTGGACAGAAGTGCTTTAGGTTTTAGAGTTTTTTGGATGTTGGAGTATTTGCATAGCCTTTACCAGTTATACATTCTTAGTCTGGAAATCCAAAATCTGGAACTTGTGTGTTGGTGCTTTAAGGACTTTGGATTTTCATATCAAGGGATGCTCAGTCTGCAATAGGAGCTCCCATGCCCTTTTTTCAGAGTCACATACTGTTTTTTTAGAAGAAAGCAAAGATTTATTAGGACTCCATTTAAGGAAAGTAAATGGTAGGTGGCTGGGCAAAGGAGCAGAGCTCTGACACACTGTTTTTTAAGGAGTATCTGGAATATTTGACATTGTGTTGAGCCAATCCAAAAACAGTAAGTTACTTATGTCTGTAGAGAGAGAAAAATATAACCACAGTTCCTGCCTGAATATGCAAAATAAAGAATGCTTTTAAAGCAACAAATACAAATGAGAATAGTACAGGTGAGAAGAAAAGTGAGAGGACCAAAGCAAGAATAATTCCAGTTATTAGAACCAGAGACCTGGCTCAGTGATTCTCCTCTCCCTCCAGGAGATTTTTTGCATTGTTGGTGACACACTGGCCATCACAGCTGTGAGGACTGTGAGGGGAAGTTATTGTACTGGTGTCTAGTGGGTAGAGGCTAGGGCTGCTGCTAACATCCTACAGTGCACAGGACAGCCCATACAGCAAGGAAGCATCCAGGCCCAATTTCAGTAATGCCAAGGTTGAGAAACCTTGTCCTATCTGAGGAACTGGAATTTCCAGAAAACCTTTCTTGAGAACTTTGAATCCAGAGTTCTCGTAAGTCCTTTGAAAAGAGTTTGGGTAAGATACTGAAGATATGCTTGGTAAAGAACAAGGGATGAAAAAGCATATTCTTCTGTGTGTGTGTGTGTGTGTGTGTGTGTGTGTGTGTGTGTGTGTGTGTGTGTGTGTACAGCCCACAAGAAGAAGTCTTTTTCTTTTGGTTGAGACAGGGTTTCACTCTGTAGCCCAGGCTGGCCTCACTTGTGACCTTCCTGCCTCAGCCATGCAAGTGCTGAGATTGCAGGTGTGTATAACCATGCCTGTGCCCAGCTCATTAAGAAGTCTTACTTGGTCTGCTTACTAAAATTTTTCTACAGTAAACAGTTTAAACATGTTTTTCTTTATTTCAGTTTGAGCTGCAGTCATTGCGAATGTGTTCCTATTATATTCTGTTCTCTGCTACTTCCTGCTGTCAAACCTCCCCCCCATCTAAACTCTAAAAAAGGAAACATAATTATACAAAAGATCTTGAATCCTAGAGGAAGAAAGAGGTGGTGTTGGGAAACTATGGCTTCCTTTCAATTCTCAGCTTCCTGCAGAGCTGCAAAGTGTCCTCTCTGCTTTATTACTGATCCAGTAGGCTGGAAAGGGAACAGAAATAGCATGGGCTTTGAAACCTGCAGACCTTGTTTTGAATCCAGAGCCATCCATTATTAGCTGTCTAACTTTGGGAAAGTAACTTACACACTCTGAACTCAGTATCATCTTCTCTACTTCACTGAATAGGCAGGGGCAGTGAGTGTAGCAACTAAGGTGGTGGATCTCACACCTGATTGCCTGGCTTCAAACCTTCACTCTTTCTAGCTGTGCACCCTTTGATGAGTTTCTCAATCTTCCTTGGCCTTAGTTTCTTTACCTGAAAAATGAGAATGATTACAATGATATTTACCTTGTAGGGCTCATATTATATTAAGTGAATTAGTATGTGCAAAGCACTTACAGAGATGCCTAGCACACAGTAGGCACTCAGTAATGGTAGCTATTTTAGGATTAATTTGAGAGAAAGGATGTAAAGAACCCCTTTGTGTTGGGAAATGGAATATACCTGATAAGGGGATTTTAGAAATTTAAATTTCAGTAGCAGATAATTTGTTACAAGACGATGCTGTTATAACAAAAAATTCTTTACTCTTCAAGTAAAATTGGTGAGATTAATGATAAGTCTCCAGGATACAAAAAGAAAAATGGTCATTCTTTCACTTTGTACCTGTGCCTGGAAAAGATTCCACTCTATCCTTGTTGAAAACTGTACTTAAAGAATTGCAGACCTGGTTGGATTTCTGTGGCTTTGTAAAAGGCTCCTAAACTGCTCAGTGCATGGAGTGCTAAGGGAGTTTTGGATTGGAAATAGAGTTTCTTCTAGTTCAGTCTTAAAAAACACCATTTTGAAAGGCAAAACTTTTAAAGCTTTCTATCAACTTTAAACAATATTAAATTACAGAATAACACAATTCAATAAGCAAGCACTTCTGAAGTATATTTTAAATTAAGTAAAGGGGAGGGGAAATAAAGGAGAATGGTGGAGGGGGTGAATCAACTATGATATAGTGTAAGAACTTTGTAAGTGTCACAGTGTGCTCCCAGTGCAGCAGCACTAATAATATAAATAAATTAATAAAGTTTAAGCAGATATAGGATTAGGCTCTTTTTTTTTGCCTGATAATTCTTCTAAGCTCTATGTGTTCATCCTCCATCCTTGATGTCCGGATGTGTGTCAGGGTGGGTGAAGGAGTCTTTCTTTCCTTCTTGGTGGCATGCAGGATTTAGACGCAGCCAAGAACCAAACAGCAGGTCACACCAGTGTCTGCCAGGTATTGGGTTGCAGACAAACTTGTTTATTGGGTACAGATAGTCCAGTCCCTTCTTGAAAGGTAAGAATGGTTGTTCCATTTTAAGATAAAGGATATATAAAGGGGTTAGCACAGTGCCTGGCCTAATGCTTTTTCAAGCATTAGCTGTGATTGTAATCATCATTTTCTTTCTCTCTCTTGCAGTACTGGGGTTTGAACTAAGGCCTCATGCTTGCTAGGCAAGTGGTCTGTCACTTGAGACATGCCTCCAGCTGTTTTTGCTTTTAGTTATTTTTCAAATAAGGTCTCAAGTTTTTGCCCAGGTAGGCCTGGACGGTGACTTTCCTACTTATGCTTCTTATGTACCTGGGATGACAGGCATATACCACCACACACAGTGTTATTGATTGAGTTGAGGGTTTGCTAACTTCTTGCCTGAAACCTCCATCCTCCAGATCTCTACCTCCTGAGTAGCTGGGATTACAGGAGTGAGCCACTGCACCTGGCTTCATGATTATTCTCATACTTGATGTTTTAGTTTTGTTAAGAAAGTAATGTAAGCTTTCCTCTTCATTCAGCAACTCTGTTTCCATTTATTTATTTGCTTTTTATGGAAGTACACACATTAAAAAACTTTCTATCAATCCTCTACAGCTTAATGAACTTTTACAAATTGAATGCACTCATGTGATCAACATTCACCTCAAGAACAAAACACTGCCAGGACCGGTTATGGTCCTTTCTGGTCACTATTCCTTGTTTTTTAGGACAAAACGACTTTTTTAGTACCATTTAGCATTTCTCCTGGGTTTATATAAACTCTTAATAGCTATGGCTGACAGATGCAGCCTTAGGGATGCCCTTGTTATCTGCTTTTATTTTCTTTTGCTTTAAAAAGCATATCTCCTGGAAAGGGATTTCAGGCCTGTAGTTCGTTAAATTTGGATACGGATAGGCTGAGCGATCTTGTAGATTTTCCTCTTCAAATAGGTAATGCGTTCTTTGCTTTTATTTATCTGTAGTATAGAAATCCATTAAACAAAAAGTTGCCCATTGTCCTAAAAGAAAAGGGAAATGGCTCAGCTGCACAGACCTCTTAGACGTTCTCTCTAAAAAGCATTTCTCATTCAGAAACGCTTGGCACATGAAGGAAGTCCCGTGGCGGAGGCAGGAGGCCCAGTGCTGGCCGCCTGGCTCCTGGGATGGAGCAAGGTTATTACAAGTAATGGACCGCGGGCGGCCAGTTTACCCTGCTTTTGGCCACACATGTTTAGAAAACCAATGGTAATTTTTTTAGAAGGCGGCTTCTCAGAGGAAGAATAAAGATTTGGGGTTTGAATTTGAGGCCCTTTATATATTTTCTTTTTGAAATCCAAGAGAGAACATACTAAGTCTGGACCCCCCCTGGAATTTAGCCTTGCCTTGTGTCACTGGGTGAGCTTCCTGTGCCCAGCTGGGGCAGTGTCAAATGCTTGTGCTTTTCAGAGTGTCATTACGCAGTTTGGGATATTATTTTATTTCTTTAGTTTTTTTTAAATTGAGATATAGTTTGCATCCCGTGAAGGTTTCTCTTTTCCAGTGTACAATTAAATTTTTCGAGTGTGTTCATAACGTTTGAGCCATCACCACTGTCTTATTTCAGAGCATTTTATTCACCCCAAGAAGAAATCTTGTACCAGTGGTAGTCACGTTCCTCATTCTGTTTAGTTTTGCCAAACAAACCACTGCCATGATCATTTGTATTTCTCAGACGTTTTTCTTGCACAGAGTGTCTTGACAGTTGATTTGACCATTTGCACACAGGTTTCTGCCATCCAACCTATGTCCTAAATGAATCTGGACCTACGCTTTTCAGCACTTCCACAAGCACCATGTTGAGGGAGACCACTGCAGGACTTAAACAGATCACACGTTAGTCACCATCCCTGATGATAGTGTCAGTGTGAAAGTATAGAGTGTGGCTTGCACAAAACCTGGCATGATGGAGATTTCTGACTATGTACTGAAGTTGGCCTGGGCTTTAAAAATTTAATGTATTGAGAAATCAATTCTTCTGGTCTATGTGCAAAGGTATTTATTTATTTAACTAGTTATTGAAAATGCATAAAATGTATCTATATTTATACTTAGTTGATTTCTGAATTGTTTCTAAACTACATCATTGACTTTCTTAAAAAAACTTCAGTGAGATTTTAAAAAGCTTGCGAATTGGTGCTTTTATTGTTTCAGATGTAATATATACCATTTGAAAAAAATTTTATTTTTTTAAAGACAGAGAATCACTTTATTTTTTTCCACCCCCTCCATCATTCTCCTTTAAACCTCCCCTCCACATTTCCTGGAATAGCTTCAACAGGTCTCATTTTTCCACTTTCATACATGTATACAGAATATTGCCACCATATTCACCCTCCTTCACACTTTCCTTATACCTTTTCTCCTCTCACTGGTACTAGCCACCAGACAGGACCTGTTTTTGAAAAAAAAGACATTTTTATTTGTTTAAAATAGCTCTACAGGATGTTTCATTGTGACATTTCCATGTATATATGTGTTATAATCCAAATTGGTTCATCCCCTCTATTGAAAAAAAAAATTTGAACACATAGAGCTTAGAAGAATTATCAGGCAAAAAAAAAAGAGCATGATCTTTATATATCTGCTTAACGTTTATTAATTTATTTATATTATTAGTGCTGCTATACTGGGAGCACATTGTGACATTTACAAAGTTCTTGCACTATATCATAGTTGATTCACCCCTCCACCATTCTCCTTTATTTCCCTCCCCTTTAGTTAATTTAAAATATGCTTCAGAAGTGCTTGCTTATTGAATTGTGTTATTCTGTAATTTAATATTGTTTAAAGTTGATGGAAAGCTTTAAAAGTTTTGCCTTTCAAAATGGTGTTTTTTAAGACTGACTAATAGTCTTTCTCTATTACTTTGGCCTTTTCATGGGCTGTGGAACTTCTGAGAAACTATGGAAATGTAAGTACTTCAAGAGCTGGGTCTGTTTGTCAAAGAAGGCCACGCTGTCCAGGACCCTTAAAGAGGACTCTCTACCGTATTTACAGGAAGGCTGAGATTCATAACTGCATCTATTCAGGCATACACATTTCATGACAGTGATGCTGTTTGCTGTCCTGTGTGCTTGGCCATTTTTAAAGTAATTCTCAGGAAGAGAATAGCATTTATCATGGACCATGAATAGAAATTAAATCACAGAGACATCAAAAGTCTGTGGATGAAGAAAAAGTCCTGTGGTTGACTAAATTCACTTGCAAAAGTAAGTAGTTACCAAATCCCAAATCCCCCTCTCTGGGGATGAAATGCTTCTCTGTTTCCTCTCTTGAGTCCCAGTTTTCTGTGCTGTCTACTGGAATTTCCAAGGCTTTCTGTCTTTTTTTTTTTTTTTTTTTTTTTATGGTACTGGGGGTTGAACACAGGGCCTCCTGCTTGCTAAGCAGGTGTTCTACTGCTTGAGCCAGTCCACCAGCCCTTTCTATGTTGGTTATTTTTGAGATAGGGCTTTGTTCTATGCCAGGCAGCTTGGACTGAGATCCTCCTATTTATCCTTCCCACATAGCTGGGATGACAGGTGCACACCATATGCCTAGCCATTTAATGAGTTGAAGTCTCACAAACCTGTTTTTTTGCTCCTCAATCCTCCCAATCTCTGCCTCCCAAGAAACTAGGATTATAGGTATAAGCCACTATGCCCAGCAGGTTTTTATAATTTTGTAGGGATTCTTGACTACAGAACTGTGTTCCAGGGAATTCAGTATTGGACCGAAGAAATATTTTACAGATAAAAGAGATGGCTGTAGTTGTAATGTTTTTGAAGATATCAAAGAAAAACAAAACGATTCAGAAGAGAATCCTTAGTTTTAGGTCAGAAGTATCTAGGAAGACTGTGAAGTATGTGAACTGCAACTTAAACAAGGTAAATTTAGCTATTGCCTGAACCTAAAAATGGGTTTACCATGTTTGAAAGTGCAATATAATGTTTTCATTCTGTAAAGTTAACCTGTAACAAGTTAATACCTTTAGATATTAATGATACTGTAGTTGAAACCAGAGTTTCAGACCCCAGGCCCAAACTTCTAGGATTCCATATGTCAGGTGTGGCCACTCACCCTGTATGCCCAGTAAGGAGACAGTAATGGCGAAGGGCAGAGAAGGGAGGTTTATTTCGTGGTATGGGCATGCCACCGGAAACAGCACTTCAGTTCATCTTCAGCCATCTTTGGTACAGACATGACCTTTAGGTTTATAGAGGAAGAATTGGGGCAAGGGGAAAAAGGTTTGCGTAATTAAACAGTACTGGTCAAAGTGTGTACTGGTTGATTATTATCTCAGTTTTGGTTCTCAAACGGTTCCCTTGAGTTGATCACTCCTGCTACAGGCCACTGGTGACTACCCCAGCTCCAGGTGATTGCCCTTGTTTTTGGGAGTGGTTATGTCCTGCTTGGCTCACTGCTGCTTTTGGGTATTTCAGTCCCTCATCATAAAGATGTTGATCAGTCTTGTCCTCCCTGGATTCTATTTCAGCAAAAGTAGTTTAAGCAGCTGTTACGTAGTTGCCTCTAAAAAAGTATATCTGAATCTTTACCTACTCTGGGGTATCATATCTGCAGATAGCTACAGATACCCATGTGTGTGTGTGTCCACTATACTTTTCTCCTCCTTCCTGGTGCTCTGTATTGAGCCCACACTGTAGCACTGAGCCACATCTTCCTCTGTATTTGTTTTTCCTGGTTTAAGACTGTCCTCATCTACCATTTTGTTTCATTCACATGCAGTATCATTCATTGGAGTAATGTGGTTATTGGAATGTGACTTGATACAGATAATGGACTGGAAAAAGTTGCAAGGAGCCAAGCAAACCATCTTTTACTACATGAATAATTAATCAGGAATAAGAGTATATTACAGAAAACACGGGCGCTTTAGTGGACATTAGATAGCACTCTATGGAAAAAGAAAATGGGAAAAAAATTTCACAGAGTAAAATGAGGTCAGATTACCATACTCTATTACCCAGTAAAGCCCAGAGAATTTGTAGTCTCTGAAGCTTACCTTTAAAAATCCACAAAACGTTGGAGTTACTGCTTATTAAGGGGTTAAAAATTAGCTTCGTTTTTTTTCTCCACGTGCTCTCTCACCCAAAAGCAAATTCATTTCCTTATGTAATCACCCTGACAAACATTAATTAATCTCAAGTCCTTAGTAGTAGTTACTAGTATAATTGTTCCTACTATGAAGTAAACACTGAATTTTTGTATAAGTTAGTTGACTATAAAGTACTTCTTTTATTTGTCCCAGATAAATCTTACCTAAGGGAAAAATTGGGAAATTGAAGAAAAGGTGTTTGGACCAATGAGTTAGGATAAGAAGGACAAAAGTGGTGATTGGGAAACTATGAGTGAAGAAACTACTCTGACCAGTATATCTGGCTCTGTGGTTCTTCTGATGGTCACCGGAAACTTCCTAAGCCTTTGGCGTGACCGGTAACTTGTTTCTCATATTTGAAGACCAGTATCAGGGAGTAGGTTTTGTTCTACCCCGCTCATTTTTTCTTTCTCTCATTCAACAAGGATTTATAAATGTTGCTTTACTCTAGCATTCTTAACCAGTGTGCTAGGTATTAGAAACCTGGGTTAAGCCTTTCAAATTGTGTTTAATGGTCTAAGTATTTTAGAGGAAAGAATTTTAAAAGTTTCCTTCCTAAGACATTTTGAAGGTTCTAAACAATTTTAAACTTTGTTTAAGAAATAATAAATTATTTATTTTTAACTGAAAATTATTTTAAAAGTTTGTGATTTTTAGGATCATGAGTCTAACATTAAAATGTAAGATGTACTATTTTTTATAATTTAAAATGTCAAACTAAAAATTCAAACAATGTGAAAGTGTGCTCCATAAAAAAATTAAATTTCCTTCTACTTCATATTTCTAAACTCCCTTCCAGAGGCCACCATCATCACATCAGTTTCCTCTTTCATTTTTTGAGTAATATTTTAAGGATGTACAAACATGTGTTTGTGATTCTAGCTCCCTTTTCATATAAATATGAGCATGCTATGTGAATCCTTTTCTACCTTGTACATTTTCACTTCATGTGTTTTAGAGTTAATTAAAGAATATTGATTAAAAGTCATTTGTTAGATTTTTTTGTGAATATTTTATGTGAACTACATTCCTACACTAATGTTCTTTTTCCAATCAATATTTTTGTTGTTGTTTTTGGCAGTACTTGAGTTTGAACTCAGGGCCTCATGCTTGCTTAGGCAGGCGCTCTTACCACTTGAGCCACTCTGCCAATCTTCAAATTTTAAGAGTTCTTTCCAGATAAGAAAGTTTACCCTTTGTCATATGTGCTGCTAGCCTATTTTCTAGTTTGTTATTTGTGTATTGACTTATGGCATTTTATTTTCTTTGCAGATTAAAAAATCTTACACCATTAAATTTAGCAATTTTAGTTTTGTTTTTTTTTTGTCTTATACTTAGAAAACACTCATATTTAGAGATGATAAATATTATGCATTGTTTTCTTCTGGTATTTTAATGGATTCATTATTTTTTACCTTTGATCCATCAGAAGTCTGAGAAATGAGATAGAAATTTAGTTTATCTTTCCAGTATACAATAATAATCCATCTTCTTTCTTCTTTTTTGAAGTACAGTAACATTGCATAATAAATTCTTTTATGTCAGGTCTACTTCTTGACTTTTCTATTTCATTGCTTTTCACACACCCAGTACAAACAGTCTGTTTTTTAAAATTGTTATTATTTTAAATCTCCATCTCATTACTCCCAGGCATTCAAAAATCATTTTCTCCTCCCAAAGCTTGAGCATGCCAGGTAAGCATGTTGCCACTGAGCTATAGGCCTAGCCCTTCAAGAATCATTGGTACTGCCTGTCTCTACAAAGGGTAGAGTTTACCTGTGTAACTTTCTGGATCTGGTGCTTTCTGAGATAGGGCTTTGACATCTTTTTAGTTACATGAACTGTCATTAACATATTTTGATGAAATTTACACTGATAAATTACATGATATTTGATACTAATTGACACTAATTTTAGTGTGAATTTTTATTAGCATTTAAAGTTTTGCTAATATTCTTACTCAATTTAGCAACTTAGAAATTAGCCATGTTTTAAAGTGTAATGTATAAAACTGTCTTAGCAGGGTAAAAAGATAGCTCAGTTCTTTGCAAATATGTTGTATGTAAGTACATAATAAGAGAAAACAAATTGGGAAAGCTATGTTGGCTTAGCTGGCAAAGAGGCAGCTAAGCCAGGGCTGAGTAATGTACTTGCGGGGACTCTGCTAGTGCTAAGGGGCACATTTGGGAGCACAGACTTTGGAAAACCTAGAGACGTGTGGAAGAACCTGTGATGTAGGGGAGATGCTCTGAGTGTAAGAGGCGTTACCACCGTGAAAACTTGCCGAAGCTATCATTGCTTACGAATGCTCTGTGCTGTTGGATCTTCGCAGGGAAGTCACAGGAAATGGCAGACTAGCATCCCTAGATAAGCCATAGCTGGGTCACTTAAGGGTCAGCATATGAATTTATGTGTATAACAAAGCTTGTATTTTCTCATCTGTGCTAGTTTCAAAATGTGTATTTGACTTGGGAAGGAAATTGTTCGGAATTATGTTATTCAAGTTTAAGTTGATCTGTTAGGAGTTATTTTTGGGTTATATTTGTGTGATGTTCATAGAGAGATTCAGAAGGCCTTAGGTTTTTAAACATAACCACTAGCTTACAGTACTTTCATTTATTGTGCTCAGTTTGATTAGTACAAATCTGTCTTCTAGTCTGTCTTCTAGTTTTATCAGGCTAAGGTCAAGATCACAGTCACTGTGCTTGGCATTGGACTAGACTCCTAGTTGTCACAAGACCATTTCAAGACAGTTATAAAATGAACAACTGGGGCTGGAAGTGTAGCTCAGTGGTAGAGATTTTGCCTAGTATGCACAAGGTCCTGCATTCAGTCCCCAGCACTTCCCCCCGCCACAGAACAGAAACCAAATCAAGCCAGACCATAACAACAACAACCCCAAAATGTATACATAAGTAAAATAGAATGAAAAAAATAACAAAAAAACAACCCAACATTTGAGTTAATATACCAAAGGAATGGAAAGGGGACAGTCGTAGAGTCAGTCAGATGTTAAACCGTGTCACTTTTCCCATTGAAGTACTTATTTCATCTATCCCAGTCTCTGTTTCTTCATTTATAATAATAAATAGGATAATAATTGCAGAGTTTTGTGAAGATTTAAATGAGAAAATGTATCCAAATAACCTGGAGCATAGTTAGGACTTAATAAATTTATTGATGATGTGAAGGTTCAATCCCCACCTCTCCCAAAAAATTCTTAATGAATTAATTTCTCTTTTTCTTAGTAGCTTGCATTTTGATATTATTGTATCACTTTCTTTAAGTCTGGTTTCATTCTATTCATTCATTCAGAAACCCTTCATTGAGGCCTTATTCTGGCTGAAATGACAGCATCACTTAGGTCAGGCAAAATCCCTGTGCTTATGAAATTTGCATTCAACTTTTTTATTTTGAGAAGGGGGGTCTCTCTGTGTAGCCCAGGCTGTCCTCAAACTCCTGATTATTCCTGCCTCAGCATCCCAAGTGCTTCAATTACAGTTGTGTGCCACCATGCTAATTCATGAAATTTACATTCTAGTGAACAGATAGAAAGAGGTAAAAAAGAAATTAAAACTAGAAACTATCAGGTGGCAATTAGCAATGTGATAAAAATACAAATAGGAAGAAATATAGAATATTAGGAGTACTTCCTTAGATTGAATGGACAGGAAAGGCTTCTTGGATAAAGTGACAGTTTTCTAAGATCTGGATGGCAAGAAGGACCTGCGTATGTTAAGATCCAAAGGAAGGACATGCCAGGCAGAGGGGCCAGCTAGTGGACAGGTGGCACAGAGCTTATTTTATTCTAGAAGAAGAACAATGGAGCTGCTTAAACAAGGGCCAGTTCTTGAGGGATCTCACAGACTAGCTTCTGGAGTTTGGTGTAAAGTGAGTGTGGAGTTTCTCATAAGCCTAAGCTATATAGACACATGTCAACTTATGACTGAACTATTGTGTAATAGTCTAGTGTCAGATAAAATTCAGACAAAATTAATAATACTCTCTTGTGAG
Organism: Castor canadensis; assembly: GCF_047511655.1. Classification (NCBI taxonomy): domain Eukaryota; kingdom Metazoa; phylum Chordata; class Mammalia; order Rodentia; family Castoridae; genus Castor; species Castor canadensis. The sequence continues at coordinate 108,005,243 of NC_133390.1, read as the reverse complement.
GTGATATAGTGAGGTAAGCAGGTTAAAATCTGAGGCATAATACACATAACTAACTTTTGTGTTAGCAAATGAGAGATGATTAAACTAGTATGCTTATAAAATTAACTTTTAATTATTTTTCTTAGCGCTATTTCATTTATGATAATTCTTCCTTGGATATTGTAGCATAATTTGAAAAGTTATGAGCAAGTAATAAATTTGTACTGAATATCACTCAAATTTGATATAGCTTAGAATTAAGATAAAAGGGTACTTTTTAAAATAAACTTTGATTTTGAATTTGCAGAGAAGTTGCAAAGGTAGTGCAGAGAGTCAGAGTTCCCATATGCTGTATGCCCGTTTTCCAAATTATTATCTTACCTTAGTATGATATATCTGTCAAAGGTCATGAGCCATTATTAATATATTATTATTAACTGAAGTCCATACTTGCACTGCAGTTCTGATATTAACTATGGTGTGTTAGTGCAGACTTCACAGGTTAGGGACACGGTCCTCCAATTGATTGTTCTCATTGCAGACACCAGTAGGCAAACTCTTGGGTTTCCTGGGCTACTCATGTTTTTGACAGAGTTTTCTACTAAACTTTGGTTCAATAATGACTCACAGAAAGTAGGAAAGTGCTGTTCTTATGATTACAGTTTTACATAAAAGATACAAATGTGGACCAGCCAGTGATGCATAAATTGAGATGCATAGATGGAGTCTGGGAGAATACCAGATGTGGAGCTTTTGTTCTCAGGATGCATCATTCCTTCCATCATATTGGGATGTGACTATTAACGAGGAAAGCTCACTCTAGAATGTTCCTCAATTTAGGTTTGTTTGATTGTTTTTCTCAATATTAGATTGAAAGTGTGGTTTTTTAGGAGGAAGGTCACAGAGGTAAAGTACCATTCATATCATGTCGTATCAAGGGTATATAACCAATGTGACTTATGACTATTAATGTTAGACTTGATCATCTGGCTGAGATGGTGTTTGTCAGGTTTCTTCACTGAAGTTATCCCCTCTCTCCAACTCTTTTCACTGTGCATTATTGAGAAGGAAATCACTATGTGTAGCCCATACTTGAGTGGGAAGTTATGGTCTATCTCCTTCAGAATGTGGTAAGATAAAGACATTTTTTTGATAGGGAGAAAAAGAAATTATTCAAAATTTGTAGGTCATTAAGAATATGTTAGAAAAATGGAATCAGATATTTGATAATTTCAAATGTTATACAGTAGAATTGTAGAAGCTGGGACCTTCATCAGACGTGCAAACTTGGAGGGTCATATTGTTAAAGGGAGGTCAGTTCTCTGTTGGGAAGAAGGATTTGGTAATTCAGCTGCATCTACACCTTTTTGTCTCAAGATGTTATGGTCTGTGGCATGCGAGGTGACCTATGGTAACCTTGTTGAATAAAAAGTGACCCCCTGGCTTTCTGATGTGCTTTGGGGTAGGAAACACCTTTATTTGTAAAATAAGCTGAAACTCCTTTATTTTTAAAGCTGTGCGTGTTATTTAAATTCAGCTCAGAACAGTAATATGCATCTTGATTTCCGCAGAATTCAATTCTTCCATGGATTGACATTTACGAGTTGAACTTTTGAAATTTTGTTATTGTTGTTTTTATCAGAGAAGATTCAGTCTTTAACTCATGGAAGGATTGTTTCAATATATCATCTATCTTCAGGTTCTACTGTTTGGGTTATTAAATTACTTGTAGAACTACTCAGATAGAGAAAAGATAATTGCTATATTAAATGTAACAGTGGTGAATGGGAAAAGTGAATTCTGAGTTAGCTTCAGCTCTGCTATGCCTGATGTTCCCATCTCCAGTAGCTCTCCTCATTATACCAGTCTAGGTTCCAGTTATATGCAAATACTATGAAATTTTAGTTCCAAATATTCATTGAAAAGCAGTTGGCATGAGGGGAAAAGATGTAGTTTGATTTGTACCTTTTTATTATTATTTAAGTGCTGCAAGCATCAAGCAACCATCATTTGTAACATCTAAAACCACCCCTTATGTCTTCATTATGAAGCACGGAGTTCTCGATAGACTGATTAATGCAAACAATACCATTTGAGAGTAAGATTATCTTCTTTATGGAAAGAAGAAACCTAAGGAGTAATGGTGAAGTGATTGATTTGAGGCAGAGGCTGAATCTGGGAGATCAGCCTGGGTTGGCTTGACTGGGTCCCTATTTGCCTGAAGAAAATAGAAACTGCTTCTTCAGCATTTACAGGTGAACCTCACTCCCATGCAAGGAATAAAACTTCCAAGGAGGAAGGAATGTTATTTATGGACTGGAAAATCAGATGAAAATGGAAAAATACCACCTACGATGCAGACTGGGCAATGTATTGGCTTGCCTTTCTTTAAAATTCTATCCATCCATTCTTACTTTTTCCCTGTAAGTTTTCTAACATCATCATCGTCATCATTATTATCATAGTCATCGTTATTATTATTGCTGTCATTTTTGTGGTACTAGGGATTGATCTCAGGGCCTCATGCATGCTAGGCAAGCACTCTGCCACTGAGCCACATTCCAGCCCTGTGCTGGATAATGCTTCATTGTTGTGGGAGTTGTCCTGGTCATTATAGGGTGTTAAGCAGCAATTCTGACCTGTACCACTAGGTTATGGTAGTGGTCCCTCTCTCCCAGGTTATAGCAATAAAGTTTCTGTTGACATGGCCTGGCCAGATATCCTGTGGAAGGCAAAACTGCCCTTGAGTGAGAACCACTGCTCTGGCATTAGTAATCTTCAGAGTCCAGTTTGACTGTGATTTGTAACCTAGCATTGCTGTATATCACCACCAGCCTCATTTTCTCTGGCTGTAAAACAGGGACTTTTTTTTTTTGCCTTTAATGATGTTTCTAGGTCTGGTTTAGAGGAAAAAATGTTAACAAGCAACCTTATCCATCATAAAGTGTTAATGGTGCTTTAGTGGAGAAACTCAATGTCCTAGAAATCTGTGTGTCAAAGGCTTTGTCCCAGGATGGAGCTCTTGGGAATGGCAGGACCTTCACATGGCAGGCCCTTATGAGAAATCCTGAAAGCAATTGAAAGTGTGCTGTTGGAGTAAAGATTAAGAAGGATCAAATACATACAAATGCTTCCACACCTTTAAACTACATAAAAGTATTGGTTATATTAACAGTCATTACTGCTTAGGTCCAGGGCCAAGAATTACATAATAATTATTTCTATCTATTGTGAGATAATTTGTGATTGTAAATTGGTACTATGAATTCTGAAATTAAGAATTGATCAAACAATAAATTATGGCATAAAAAAAGTGTGTTGTTGAAGAGGCTTGTGGGACCCTGGACTCATCCTGGCTGGTGAGGTGAGTGGCTTTACTCTGTTACATGCTGTTACCATGGTGTGCTTTCTCACCACAGACCCAAAGTGATGGAGCCCATTGATCATGGACTGGAACTTCCAAAACTGTGACCCCAAACAGACAAAGAAACAACCCCCCCCCCCCCGCCACAAAACAAGCTAGTGCCTTTATATAGCAAATTTATCTTGATACAGCACCAAATAGTTTTAAAGTAGTTAAAATCGTATTTGCAAATTAAGGACTCTTCCTCAGGTGAATTTAAACTGCCTTCAGTCACTGCTTAATTTTATTCCTGCTTACCTTTTTACTTTTAGGAAAACCGAACTTCCCCTCATTTATCTCTGTGGAGCTCACAGGACTCCCCCAGCAGTTTTTGTCTGCAGTTCTTTGATCTCAGAGCTACTTGCTAACCAGTGCTCCATGCTTGTGATTGAGTTAGTCATTTCCCCAAAGAAAGGCCTGATACTGTTGATCTCAGGGAAATCTAAATTCCCTAAATCAGAACTTTAAGTGGAGAAAGGAGATACTTTGTTTTCAAGCAGGGAACCATCCTGCAGCCAGGGACTTTTGCTCTCCACTCCCTCCCCCTAGTTCAGAGCTGGAGCCCAGGAAAACCCTGGTGTGGGATGCCCAAAGAAGTAAACTTCTATCACTTCCTTTGAACATTTTATGTTCATTGTAGACAAGAGGGGTATGGTGTCTGCTTGAATGCCTCTATGTAAAAACGCAGTAAAATTAAAGAGAACCTGCAAACATCTCTAGCCATCAGTGTCTTCTTTTGGACTTCCACATGGGAAAATTCTCCCTTTTGTAGCTGGTATTTTGGCACCTCACAGAAACAGAGAAGCATGAGGAAGGGTTGAACTTCAGAGTTGGAAGGAGCTGCATTTAAATTTCTCCCCTTAGCAATGCAAGTCAACTCCCTGCATAGCTATCCTTATCTCAACTAGCAAAAACCTTTGGTCCTTCCTATTATTGCCTATACACTCTCTTCAACAAAATTAGAGATAAGGGCAAAATAGTTTCTGCCTGGTATCGAGGGGGTGGGGGGGAGAGAGAGAGGAGGTAAGGGAAGGGGCGGGGGGAAGGGGAGGAGAAATAACCCAAACATTGTATGCACATATGAATAAAACAAAACAAAAAAAAAATTTGTCCCCTTTACTATCTCTGTGTCTCATCTGTGAAAGAGGTGTAGCAACACCCAATTCATAGGATGGGAGTGTGGATTAAATGAGGTAATGTCCTTACATTCTTTAGCAGGAACTCAGTGAAATGTGGTTCCTTTCCTTTGGCTCTTCCTGCCTTTCTTACCCTTTGCCCACAAACACCAGTTAATTCCAAATACCTAGGATAATGCAGAACAAACAAAGGGTTTTGTCTTCTTGCTCATTCTGCCTATCCTTGCTAATCCTAACATTCCAAGTATGTGCCTGCTCCAGGGCCTTTGCAATTGCCCTTCTTTTTGCTTGGAATGGGCTCCACTGGCTATCCACATGGCTAGCTTCTTTAGTCTCTACTTGTGTGTCACCCATCAGAGAGGCTGTCTCTGAACATCCTATATAAAATAGGACTTGTCCTCTCTCTTCTACTACTTCTCATTCCCCTTAACTCTGCTATATTTTTTTCCCTGTTCCACTCAGTGTCTGTTGGCCTGTTATTTATTTGGCTATTGTCTGTCTCCCTCCACTGGTATATGAGCCTCGTAAGGACAGGGATGCTTGGAAATTAGTGTGTCCTCAGTGTCCAGGGTAGTACTTGGTCTGCATTTGGTACATATTGGAGGCATGAACAATTGGGTTTTTCAAGAAAAAGATATGTGTGCTGACATTAAACATATTTAAATTGGCTCTTATTGTCTCAGAATATTAATCAAGTTATAGATGATCATGTTCAGTGTTTTATACTAAATATGATTTCTTCTGAGGGTTTTTTTCCTTTATACTTTTAATTTTAGAGAACTTTTAATTGCATAGTTAACATTCCTGTCTGTAGGGCACCGTTGTGTGGTGGTTTGGGAAAACAAAGACCCGTGTTCTATTTATATTGATAACGTGTGACCTGCAGCTGATTGTCAAAATCTTTAATACTTAAATGGAGAAATTGAAAACACATGCTAGGTTGAGGTAGGTTTTCTACTTATTTATTAGGTAGATTTTCTTAATAATCTAAATAGGCAGCCAAATGTCAATCAGCTGCTGTGGGGAAAATCTTACCTAGTGGATTTTTTTTTAAATGTCTTAAAAATTTTGTTTTTGAAAGACTAGCATTGAATATTTAATCAACCAGAGTTGTGATCATTTTTATTTTAGCAATTCTGATGATAATTGCACTTGCTAGCCAGGTGATTTCTCATGTCTCTTTAAAACTCTCACCTAAGGTACCATTTTATTTCTGCCCCATTTGGTTCTTCATCTCTGACTCTGCAGCTACATTCCCTTGGATTAATAAAATGTTGAAGAAGTCCTAAGAACCGGCAGGTCTGGTATCCTAATTTTGCACTTCTCACTTGTTTAATGTATTTTTCTTTTTAGGTGCAAACCCGTGGTTAATACTTTAAACTTTGATAAGCTGTATGTTTTAAAAGATATGAACCAGTTTACATGTTAGGTGTTTTTAAAAATAAGACAAAACCTTTTTGTATCCTGTTTATTATTGTGTAGAAAGTGTGTTCAGAGTTAATGCTCTGACAATTTATGTAAGAAAACACAAACATACAAATTTAAATAGGTCTACTTTTCAGTGTGGGAATAACTTGACATTTACTAAGTGTTTACTGACATTCATAAGGTAATTTTTTGGCCATTTTAGTAATAATTGGAGAAAAAGCAAAAATATTTCTCCAATTATTTACTAGATTATTTGCTGTATCTTCTTAGACAATCACCCAAACATTGGTGATTTTCTTATCTAGGAGTTATTTTATGCTCAAGCTCATCCTTTTTTTTTTTAAAAAGACTTAATTCTATATTTCTCCTTGCTATTATGTCATTATATACATATTTGTCTATGTGATTTGACTTGTTTCTTTTCTTTAAATTAAATTAATTTTGTAACTGATACATAAAAGCATGAAAATTATGCATATCATACGCGTGGAAACAACACAAGGAATCTCTCTGTATAGTTATCCTTATCTCAAGCTAGCAAAATGCCATGTTTTTCTTTTTATCTTATATGTTTTTCCTTAGACAGAATTGGAGAAGAAGAAGGTGGAACAGGTTCTGCTGGGAGTTGGGGGGGCCGAAGAAGGTGGCCCAAATAATGTATACACATGTAAATAAATGTAAAAATGATGAAATCAAATTAAAAAAAATTATACATATCAGGGGATACCATATAATGTTTTCATATGTGAATATATTTATACATTGTGTAATGTTTCACATCTGTTTCCTCAAAATTTATCATTTCTTTGAGGTAAAAACATTGAAAAACTTTCTTCTAGCTACTTGACATCAACAATACATAATTGTTATTTATGGTCACCCTTGTGGACTAGTATGCCAGGACTTCTTGCTCCTTGCTAGCTATAACTTAGCACCCAATGATCACCCTTTACCCATCTTTCCCCTTATTCTCTCCAGCTTCTGGTAGCCACCATTTCTTACTTTTGACTTGTATGAGATCACCTGTTTTAGATTCCACATATGAGGGAACTCACATGTTTCTTGTCTTTCTGTTCCAGCTTATTTCTCTTAACATAATGATCTCCAGTTCCACTCATGTTGTTCCAAATGACAATATTTCAGACTTTTTATGACTTTATAGTAGTCCTTTGTGTATTTATATCATGTTTTCTTTAAATATTCATCAGTTTGATGAACACTTAGGTTCTTTTCATTTCTTTTATTTAGTAGCATATAGCAGTTGTACAGGAGGGATTCATTATGACATTTACATGTGGGCTTGCAGTATATCTTAATTAGATTCACCCCCTCCATTGTTTTCCCTTATCCTCTTTTCCCCACTTCTTAGAACAAGTTCAACAGGTTTCATGGTTCTACTTTCATACACATACACAAAGTATTTCAACCAGCTATTGTGAATAGTGCTTTAATGAGCTAGTCAAAGTACAGATGTCTCTTTGATTCTGGGAAGTATGTACATTTTAATAATAATGATTCTTCCAGTCTACGAACATGGGATATTGTGTGTGTGTGTGTGTGTATGTGTGTGTTGTATCTTCTTCAGTTTCTTTCATTGATGTTTTTTAGTTTTCACTACAGTGAGAACTCTTTCCTTGATTGTATTTATTACTAGGTATTTTTTGTAGCTATTGTAAATGAGATTGCTTTCTTTTTTTGTAGTTCAGATAGTTCATTATTGGTGTATTTAAAAAGCTACTGATTTTTTGCATAGATCTGGAAATTGTCATGTTAAGTAAAATAAGCCAGACTCAGAAAGACAAATATCATATGTTTTCTCTTATATGTAGCATCTATTAAAAAGAAAAAAAGACATGGATGTGGGAAGAGGAAGTGGACTGGTGGGTGAGGGGGTGGGGACAGAAAGGGTAATGTGGGTGAATATGACCAGAGTACAGTATATCATGTATGAAAATGTCATGGTGACACCCACTAAAACATACAAAAGTGTTACTTATTTCTGCATGTTGATTTTATATCCTGTAACTTTGCTAAATTTGTTTATTTGGTCACTGGGTGCTAAGTTTTTTTTAAGTTATTTATTTTATTTTTTGTTATTTGTTTATTTTGGTGGAGTCTTTAAGGTTGTCTCTATATAAGATCATGTCATTTGTGAATAATAACAATTCAATTCCCTCTTTCCAAGTTTGAAGGGCCTTTGTTTCTTTCTCTTGCCTTATTGGTCTGGCTAGGATGTCCAGTACAAAACTGAATAACAATGAAGGTAGACATCCTTATCTTATTCTAGATCTCAAAAAAAGCTGTCACTTTCCCTTCATTCAGTATTATACTAATTGTTGGCTTCTTATTTATGGCCTTTATTATTTTGAGAGATGTTCCTTTTATACCTAATTTGTTCAGAGTTTTTATCATACAGGGATATTGAATTTTACCAGATGCCTTCTCTGTATCTGTTTAAATGATCATGTAATTTTTTCCTTTCATTTTGATGATGTGATGTATCACATATTTTGATTTGCACATGTCGAATCATCCTTGCATCCTTGGGATGGATCACAGTTGATCTTGGCGAATAACATTTCTATTGTGCTGTTACATTTGGTATTTTGTTGAGGATTTTTTTTTGTATCTATGTACGTTAAGGATATTAGCTGTTGTTTTCATTTTTTGTTGTGTACTCTCTGATTTTGGTATCATAGAATGCGTTTGGACGAATTTCTTCCTTTTCTGTTTTTTGGAGTACTTGAAGGAGCATTGGTATTAGTTCTTTAAATGTTTGGTAGAACTAAGCAGTTAATGCTGTCTTGTGCTGGGCTTTTCTTTGCTTGGAAACTTTCTTAAATTACTGATTCAATCTTATTTCTTGTTATTGGTCTGCTCAGATTTTCTCTTTCTTCATGAGTCAATCTTTGTAAGGTGCATGTGTCCAGAAATTCCCTGATTTCTTCTAGGCTATCAAATTTGTTGGTGTGTGGTTGTTCGGCATAGTCTCTAATGATCCTTTGCATTTCTATGATGTCAGTTGTAATATTTCCCATTTCAGTTTCTGACTTTATGTATCTGAGTCTTCTCTGTCTTTTTCTTAGTCTAGCTAAGGGTTTGTTCATTTGTTTATTTTTTCAGAAAACCAGACCTTGTTTTCATTAATCTTTTGTATTTTAAGTCTTTATTTATTTTGGCTCTGATTTTTATTTCCTTCCTTCTCCTCATTTTGACTTTGGCTTGTTTTTGTTTTTCTGTTTCCTTGAGATGTAGCAGTAGGTTGTTTTAGATCTTTCTGGTTTTTTGCTGGAGGTGCTGATTGCTATAAACCTTACCCTGCTTTTGTCCTTGCTTTAGCACCACTTTTGATGTATCCCATAGGTTTTGGTATGCTGCATCTCCATTTTCATTTGTTTCAAGAAAATTTTAAAGTTCCTTTTTTATTTCTTCCTTGATTCATTGGTTGTTTGAAAGTAAATTGTTTCATTTCCATGTATTTGTCAAACTCAGCCCTTTCTAAATATGAGCATAAGATTTTAGGGCTAACCTCAGCCTTCTCTGAATATGAACATAAAGCCTTTGCCTTCAAGGATGTTTTGCACTTGGAGTAAAGAAAAAGTTGTTAACAAAATGGATTTTATATGTTGCAGGGCTAGAAAGGTAACCTGGGACAGGTAGAGAACAATGCCTTTTAAGAAGGTTCTACCAGTCCATCGGCAGTCGCACGATGAGGAGTATTTAAACAGAGTCATCCATGTTTTCTAAGTTTTATGTACATCAGCAAATAATTCAAGCTATGTTCCCACAAGGGGTTCTTCCATGAAATGATGAAACTTGGCCAGCACTGCCCTTTTGCAGAGTGCGGCCTGGATGCTTGTGCTGAGGTGACTTGCACTCTCTTGACTTTACTCAGGGGTCTTCTGCAGCCTTTTGTTCTTGGCTTTTTCTTCTGAACCGTGTCCCTACCTTGATTGCATTTCCCTTTATTGTTCTTTTTTTTCTCCCCTCTAATGTCTAGGCCTGAGGTAATTTGATTTTGTGTAATGTATGGATGTCTTGGGATTTATATTATCTGCAGATGAGATACGTTGTATAGGTTCACATTGTTCAGTCCTGGTTGTCTCAGCTTTACATGTAGTTTGAACTTGTATAGTCATTTCCAGCTTTCTTCCCAATTTCTCCTCACCTTCAGTCACTGACTAATCTAGGCTAGAGCTGTCTCCGTCCATTGCCTTGGTCACTGGGAAAGGACATATCCCTTCCCTAGACATCCTGTCCTAGGAATTAATTCTACAAAATTCCCCTCCTTGGACTGCTTCCTGACATTTGAAAAGCTTATCTTAGTCTTGTTGGTCTCACAGTGTTTCAGAAAGCTTTAATTTTCTGTCAACTCTACCTTCATGGTTTTACCCTGCTTCTCACTCTCCTTCCCCAACCGTTCTCTGGGATCTGTGGCAGTGCCTATTCTCATGATTAGGAGAGAGAATTCTGGTCATTATATGGCTAGGTTGTGGTATGCCACGAGCAAATGGTAGAAACCTACAAGCCAGAGTTCAGAACAGATATGTCAAGATACCATTGTGACCTGTGCAGTTGTTAGGATTCCTTCATTTTTAAAAGGTATGCAACAGGGCCTCATATGATTGCTAGGAAGACCACTAGTATTTGTTGAGCCCTGTGCTAAACACTTCCTTCTTATGTTCCTATTAGGCCCCCAAAGCATTCCTGTGGTGGAACAAGTGGGTGGCAGGCAGGTGCATTTAGGAAAACATGCCTAAGGGCACACACGCACATGTGAGTTTTTTATACTGTAAATTCTAAACATGCCTAAGTCAAGTTACATTGGAAGACTGTGTGGTATGGTAGAAAGGGCACTGGAAAGTCACAAAAAGCTGAATTTAAATCTTTTGTTGTGGCAAAAGCAATATTCCTCCAGGGGCAGCTTACTTTTTAAAAGGTTTTTTTTTTTTTTGATGTTAAAAAAAAAAAATAGGTAGAATGAACTTTTTGTTTGTTTTTTGAGACGTGAGTCTTGCTATGTAGGCCAGTCTAGCCTGAACTCACAATCTTCCTGGCTTAACCTCTGAGTGCTGGGATTACAGGCATGTAAAAATTTTTTAAATTAAAAAATCTCATATCATTGGTGTTACTAATATAGATCCTTTGGAGGTAGAAATATGGACTTAATTAAGATTAATGGCAAAATTCCTGGATTCGCTAGAAAGCTGAGAGAGGTGAAGATTGAAGAAAAAATGCTGGCCAGCTAGTCTGATTGTACCTTTTCAGAGAACCCCGAGGATAGCTTTATACTTCAGTGTAATTCTGCAAAAGAGGATAATCTGGGAATAGGAGAAAGGTGTTTATTCTGTAGCAGGCCGTCACATTCTCATACAGCTATCTCCCTATGTAGTGTCCTTAATCTAGATTTTCTCCTTGGCGGGAACATACCTATTCTAGCAGCTGATGATTTGTTTAATTAAAATTATGTTCTCTTTTAATATGACCTTCAGAAATTAAGAACTTGTCCCATATTTTAAAGACGCCTCTGATAATTTTTTGCATAACTATAGCCAAGCATGGTGGTGTGTATCTGTAATCCCAGTACTCTGGAAGCTGAGGCAGGAGGAGCTCCAGATGGAGGTCAGTTTGAGTTATATTGTGAGACCCTATCCCCCTCCTACCCACAAAAGAAAAAAGAAAATAATTACAATCATATGTCAGGCAAGTTTAGATAAGACTTAATGGAAAATGTTCATGTTATTGATGTATTCTGATACATGTACATGCTTTGTGGGCCTCTAAGGTGATGTCTTGTTGAAAAACAACATCTTCTAGTGATTTTTACTGCTGCTGCTTATTTTGCTATTAAATTATGCACAACAATGGAAAGATGGAGATAAATTTTGGTAAGTTAAGCTTTGTGTCTTCATATTCAAATATATGCCTTTAGAGGACTTTTTAAAGTTTATATAATACTTAATCTTTAACAAATATTTGGAAGACTCTTAGCATAGAGATTTTTAAATATAATTTTTAAAAAGCTCATTCCTTGTTAAGGAAAGAACCATTTTGTTTGTTAGATTGTAAGTGTTATTGTATAATTTCAAGCTTTCAGGGGTTCTAATAGCTCAAAGTTCAACAACCCATCTTTGAAAGTCAGAATGCCTGAGAGAATCCCATTTAATATCTAAAATTAGAAATGACATGTTGAGACTACAGGCTTTTTTACCAGCCATGGTAATTACATGTTTTCTCTTTATGAGAAAACCTGAAGAAAAAAAATCAAGCAGATAGCTCTTTATTAAGTAGTCTATTTTTCTTTGGACAGTATTTCTGTCCATTTATTTGATTTGAGAATCAGTTGCAGTATATCTATGATGTATTCTTACTTCTGCCAATTTTTGAAGGGATTAGTAAATAAATGGAATTTAGTTTTTGCATTTAGGACTTTATTTTTCCCTAATCGATATATGAAGTTATATAATTATTCCCTTTTCCTAATTTTGTTTATAGATAAGTATGATACACCTTTGCCAAATTTAAGCCAAGTACCTTATTTTTTATAGATGTTTTGAGAAGCTTTTGTAAGTATTCTGTTTGCCACTCCAGTTTTGCCTTGTCATTTTACATACATACCAACTTCTTAGAGAATGTGAGGATTCACATGTGCAGTTTTGGCCCTTTTAGCATTTGACAATTGATCATCCCCAGGGATCTGCTTCCTTTATCACATTTGGGAAATTGACCTTGGGGAGGAGATTGAGACAGAATCCATAGGGAAGAAGCAAAGTTTTCTTTGAGGACTGTGTGGGTTCTGCACCTGCTGCTGTCAGGCCACCCTTCTCTGGCAACTGGCTGTTTTCCTGGCCTACAGAGGATTGCTGCCCAGGGTCTAGCCCTCTTTCTCTGCTTGGCAAATCATCTGTGATTTTTGGTTACCACCACTGTATTCCACTATCATATATAATTCAGAACCTACTATAATTTATATCACCTTAGAGACTAATCAGTGTGATTTTTACCTGCATCTTAATATTTTGCCAAACTGTTTTCTTCCCCTATAGTAAAAGTAAAAACATCCTGTATTGAATCTGAGAAATGAAGAAATATGGGACTAATTTCAGAATAGTGGTACCTTGACTGGCATTTCTAGGTGTGGAAAGCTTTGTACTATTGGACTTGTCTAATCGCTATCTACAATGCTGCAGCTTAATTTCACATTTAAAAATGTATTTCAATCGAAATTGGGCACCACCCCCTTTCCCTTTAAAGTCCTTCAGTATAATGCAGTAAAAAGGTATAGTGCACTCATAGGTAGAATCTGGCCTGCAGACTTAATTATTTGCCCTTGTCAGCATTTAAAACCCTGCAAGTTTAACATAAGGACCAGATTCTCAACATTCATTGAAAATCTGGAGAACGTTACAATATTGAGTCCTTATTCGTGTGTTGGTAGGAGCTAAAAAAAGCAACAGCACTCTCTCCACCTCCGCCTTGGTTCGGGCAGTCCGCCATACCAACTGGTGCCTTAACTCAGCCTGCTTGGCCCATTTACCAGTCTTGGCACTGTAGACACCCTAAAAAACTTATACAACCCTTTCCCCTCTGTGTTTTGACCCTCCCTCTGCTTCATCTGTAAAGACCAACTTGCAGAGCTCCAAGGAAGGGGTCATGCTCTCCAGTCTTTGGATCTTTTTCACATTCCACTCCCATATCTTTTTTTTTTTTTTTTATTCATATGTGCATACAAGGCTTGGGTCATTTCTCCCCCCTGCCCCCACCCCCTCCCTTACCACCCACTCCGCCCCCTCCCTCTCCTCCATCCTCAATACCCAGCAGAAACTATTTTGCCCTTATTTCTAATTTTGTTGAAGAGAGAGTATAAGCCATAATAGGAAGGAACAAGGGTTTTTGCTAGTTGAGATAAGGATAGCTATACAGGGAGTTGACTTACATTGATTTCCTGTGCATGTGTGTTACCTTCTAGGTTAATTCTTTTTGATCTCACCTTTTCTCTAGTTCCTGGTCTCCTTTTCCTATTGGCCTCAGTTGCTTTTAAGGTATCTGCTTTAGTTTCTCTGCGTTAAGGGCAACAAATGCTAGCTAATTTTTTAGGTGTCTTACCTATCCTCACCCCTCCCTTATGTGCTCTCGCTTTTATCATGTGCTCATAGTCCAATCCCCTTGTTGTGTTTGCCCTTGATCTAATGTCCACATATGAGGGAGAACATACAATTTTTGGTCTTTTGGGCCAGGCTAACCTCACTCAGAATGATGCTGTCCAATTCCATCCATTTACCAGCAAATGATAACATTTCGTTCTTCTTCATGGCTGCATAAAATTCCATTGTGTATAGATACCACATTTTCTTAATCCATTCGTCGGTGGTGGGGCATCTTGGCTGTTTCCATAACTTGGCTATTGTGAATAGTGCTGCAATAAACATGGGTGTGCAGATGCCTCTGGCCACTCCCACATCTTGAAATTCCTTTCCCTGCTTGCCTCTCCTGTCTGACTCTTACTTAGCTTAGGAGACCCATTGTGATCACAGTATTTGGGAATCCTGACACCCTGCCATCCCTGACACCCCTTCCTCTTTGCCTGGTGGTGTTTGATCCCTCCTGCAGGCTATGCGTCACTGCTCTCTGCTTCTCAGTTATAGCCCTTGCCATACTGTATGTTAACGGTTGAGAGCCATGTCTTTTTCCCCCTGTCTTGGGACAGGCTCTGAACTACACTTTTACTTACTAAATACTCATAATTCTTGGCACATGTGCAGTGAGCTTACACTACATTATTTTTATTGATATGTTTTAATGTTGTTTAAGGCAGTGATCCTTTCTCTGCATTAGGTGCACATTAGTATCACCAAGGCAGTTTTAAAAACTCTCAGTCATCCGGCCACACTGGGCCAGTTACATCAGACTCTCCAAGAGTGGGACTTATGGATCAGTGGATCAGTAGTTTTAAAGACTCCTTTGGAGATTCCAAAGTTCAACCAAGGTTGAGAGCCACTGACCTAAGGCATTTAACTAGGGCAATCCAAAGTAAAGCAATATGCCATGATTTCATTTGGGATTAAAACATTTGGTGATGATTTTAGGAAAATCTACCTGGGATGAGCATTTTTACTTACCTTTAGTAGTACATAGGTATTTAAGCAAATGGGCGCATATCTTCAGCAAATCAGTTTCTCTCACAACAACCAAACAATTCTGCATGCTGTATTGGTGATAAATAGCTAATCAGCAATGCTATGTGCAGTACATTAACAGATTTTTATAATTTTTGTAGTTTATGTTGTATAGCCATGTGTCATTTTCTACTTTGCATTAAAAATTATTATTATTATTATTATTGTTGTTGTTGTTGTGCTGGGTTAGGGTACATTGTAGCATTTACAAAGGTTCTTACAATGTATCAAATGTATCATACTTGAATTCACCCCCTCTGCTGCTCTCTTTCATTCCTCCTACCCTCATTTCTGGAACAGTTTTAACAGGTGTCATTTTTGCATTTACAACCATTTTCATCCGCCTACCTCCCCCTTCCCCCATCTCCAGGCAGAACCTGTTCTGCCCTCCTATTTTCTGATTTTGTAGAAAAATAAACATAAAGATAATAAGAAAAACATGGCGTTTTTGCTAGTTTGAGATAAAGATAGCTATACGGGGAGATTCCTTGTGTTGTTTCTATGCACATGTGTATTACAACCCAAATTGGTTCATCTCTATCATACCTCTTCACTACTCCTTAATCCTCTCCCTATAGTGGCCTATGGGATTACTATATTCGTTCCTATACAGTGAGCACATCAACCACATTCAAGTTTTTGGTTTCCTTCTCTTGCCCTATCCCTCCCATGCATGGTCTTCCCTTAGTGTGTGACCCGTGTCCAAAAATATTACTGCATTTGTTTTAGGTCTATAATCTGCATATAAGTGAGAACATGCTGTTTTTGGCCTTCTGACTAACTTCACTTAAGATGATGTTCTCCAGTTCCATTCATTTACTTGCATATAACAAAATTTTGTTCTTCTTTATGGCTGAGTAAAATTCCATTGTGTATAAATACCACATTTTCTTAATCCATTCGTTGGTAGTGGGGCATCTTGGCTGTTTCCATAATTTGCTATTGTAAATAGTGCTGCAATAAACACGGGTGTGCAGGTGCCTTTGTAATAACCTGAATTCGCATTCCTTTGGGTATATCCCTAGGAGTGGTTTTGATTTGCATTTCCTTTATGGCCAGGGATGGTGAGCATTTTTTCATGTGTTTTTTGGCCATTTGGACTTCTTTTTTTGAAAAAGTTCTGTTTAGTTCAGTTGCCTACTTCTTTATTGGTTCATTGATTTTTGGGGAGTTTAGTGTTTTGACCTCCCTGTATATTCTGTTTATCAGTCCTTTGTCTGATGTATAGCTGACAAATATTTTCTCCCACTCTGTGGGTGGTCTCTTCAATTTAGGGACCATTTCTTTTGCTGTTACCTTGCTGCATTTGATTTAAATTTCAAGTGGATTATTTTCTAGACACACTATAAATTAGCTAAGGCATTTTTTGACTTTCTAATACTAATCATTCTTTCCTTCCTTTCTTCCTTTTTTTTTTTTTTGCATATTCTTGTTTTCTACTGAGACTGCTAGTTGGGATAATGATAAAAACAGAATATTGACTGATGTCTGGTATGGAGCACACTCTTGAGATAAAAACCATTTTAACTGGTGAAAGTTATCACCGGTTGCATTGTTTAATAATTAAGTGACCAGTTCTAAGCTTGTGACTTGATTGGAGAAATTTTGGGGAAAAAAGTAATAGTGAAAGAATTGAAGATGCATGCATGAATTGGGATTGTTTTTATTTTGGAGAATAATAGACAGAGGTAAACATATTTCTGTGTGGGCCCCCACTTTTTTGTGGATAATAACTTATTTTGTTTCACTGCGAATGAAGTGGTAGGCATTTGGTTTAAAGTGACGTGAGCTTTAGAGATTTATACTTAATTATTTCTTGTTTATGAAGTCTGTTGGATAGTGTATTAACTGTGGATTGACTCCTGTCTGGCTGATTAACTGGGATCTCTTTTCTGGGAGAACTTTATGAATAGGATCGAGTACTGTCTGGTTGACCAGAAATCTTGAGATTTTTTTTTTTTTAATCTGTCTGATTGGAAAATCTCTTCCAATTAATCTTTTGTGTCTGAAGCAAACGATCTTTTTTCGAACTGCCTATTTCTCTTCAGATAAAGCTTCTTTATCTACATTGAACTCAGCAGTAGTATCTTGATGTAATGTTTTAGATTTTCAAAGACTTTTCTGCTTATTCAACTTTGTTTTTCCTTTGGAAGTAAGTGAGGCTAGGAGGGAGGCATCTGATTGTTCTACCCTCCCTCTCCAGGATTCTGTTTTTGGTAGGAAAAGGAGATACTGAGCTTCAGGAGAGCTGGAGGAATCCAATTAACATGGCGAAGTCCTGCTACTGGCCTTGGACCCCAGCTGGCTCAGCTGGCTGGGAGTAGTGACATCGCTTGACCTAGTGGTGCAGGAGAGGAGAAATAGCCCAGAAAAGCCAGACCTGAAAGTCTGTCGGGCCTGGCTGTCACCTTCAGGCACCTGAGGACACTCAGGATAATTATGTGCCTGGAACCAGTGTCTTCTGTCACAAGTGGGGAAGGAAACTGATTAATCAGTCAGCCCAGTGCATTCAGCTGGATCTCTCTTCACATCCTAGTGAATCGGGGGTTGAATTTTAAATTCCTGCTCCTCTCTCTTCACATCCGTAGAGCAGCCCCTTTCTGGGGGGTAGAGGAAGGTTGCCAATGAGTCATTCTACCTTCTTTCTGGACACCTGCTTTTCTACTCACTGCTCCTGCTGTTAGCGTCCCTCCTTCCCCTCTTACCTGAGCAGGGACCTGGCTGCTTACATTTCATCAGATGACTTGGGTAAAGAAATGGTGGCAGTAGTGCCGCACGGAAGGGTGAGAGTGCTGACAGGAAGAGAAGGGAGGGATGCCAGCTGCTAATGTCAGCGTGCTTGGCACCAGTGTGCTTCCCAGAATCTCCTTCTGGGACTCAGCTCTGTCATCTTGAGGCTGCTGTTTGGAAATACGAAGTTCTGATCCAATTCTGTTAAAATGCCTTTTTTTTAAAGTTATGTGGATCATTATTCTAATTCTGTCTGTTCTTTTGATTGTAGAGATTTGACCATCTGTGAAAGTCATTAAGATTGCCATGATTGCAGTTTGCTAGGTGAAGAAATGAAAAGGAAATGCAATTGTATTTGCCAGCCCCTGAAGTAAAAAAAAAAAAAAAAAAAAAAAAATCCAGTCCCCATTTCATAAGCCAGCCTTTACTCCCTCTTCTATTCCACATTGAGTTTCTCACCTGGAGGCTGGCTCAACTAGTTTTTAGGCCATTCTGGAGGCAAGTAGTATTTAACCAGCTTCAATGCCTTAGCCAGTGGGGTCCAAGTTACCTTTCCGGACAGGTGACTTCCTAGACTCCCACATGGCTAACGATCTCAGCTCTTCCCCTCTCCCTACTTTGTGCTCTGGTTTCTTGCATCAGATTGATAGTGCTGGACCTTGGGGGCTGACTTTGGGAAGATTGTGGCTGCCAAGTATGACATTTTTAGCAGCTATGGCACCTGTGTCCTGGGCCTGCTCTTGCCACCTTTTCCATGGGATAGTAGAGTCCTAGCTTTGAGCTTAGAGCTGTTCTGCCTAGCTGACTTCTGAATATTGGCTGCTCCATTCTGTATTCTGGTACCTTTTCTTTGAAGGAGGAAGCTTGATGGAATGAAAAGGGCAAGTTTGAGCTGAAACAGACCAAGTTCAAATGCTAGTCTGGCACTTACTTGGGTGATTTTGGGGAAATTTTTCTCTGAGCCTTAGTTTTCATCTGTAAAATAGGGGTGCTATTTCCTGTCTTACAAGTTTGTATGATACACTGTATGTAAAATTTCTAGAATATGTAGGAGGAATTAACAGCTTACTTCTTTTCCTTTTTCTGACTTCTCTCCTTGGTATCTTGCATGATAGAGGTTGCCATGCCCTTTGTACACAGGAAAGCACTTTCCTTGCTTGACTCACACGTCTGTAATTGGCTTTGCATTTGGTCATCTTCCCCAGTCTCTTGGCCCAGGGTTTCTTCAAGAAGGGATTATAACTTTTGGACACAAGGGGCAAAATCTAAGAATGGACCTGCAATTACTGTTCTTATTCCTGCCCCAATTTCCTAGCTGTTCCTGTGTTTAAAATCAGCCTTTGTATATTGACCTACATGGGCCTTGTCTGTATATAGCTGTGTGAAATAAGTTACGGCCTTTGGAATCTGGTCTTCTATTTCCAATTTGTTTAGTTCAGCAATGAAAATAACATTTGTTACTATTAAATTGGTCCCTAGTGGCCATATACTTTTTCCATTCTGTAGGTACCAAGCAGTTGGGCATGAATCAGCAGAGTTGAAAATATTTTAACCAGAGACAAAGACCTGGCATTGCTTAGCCTAAGGCAGAGATCAGCCAGCCAACTAACAGGGCACACAGCAAGCATTTGCTTATGGATGAACCACAAGCAAATCCTAGATGCAAGTTCAGTATATAACTGAGAAGTAAGATGACCATAAATTGTCGATCATTTTGCCTTGCAGAGTAAAATCTGAATGTCGTTTAAAATACATCACGCTATGGATTGCAGTGTTGAACTGGATCCAGTTGCAACAGCTGTTAGGTTGATTTGATAGTTATTATAAGTTCCAGGGAGCGTTCAAAAGCCTGTTTTACAAGTGTCATAAAGTGAATGGAAAATACTTGCTATAATTTCAGATAATAGAACCCCAGAGACCTTTGACTATATTGAAAGAGCCTGTGGTCAGCTTAAATCACTCCAGGTTTCTGTTCATTATGTTATCGCCTTCTGAAGTAGTCAGTTTTAATTAGATTGCAGAAAGCACTGATTTTCAGTGACAGATTAGTGCCCAAGTTCGAATATTTGAAGGATGGAAATAGAGGAAATAAATGAAATATAATGCCTGATAGCTTCTAAAACTACTGTAATGAAGGGATCTAACCGAGGGGCCCCTGTGCCTTACACTTTCTTTAGTAATGCTACGCATAAGAAATGACCAGTAGGATTCTGATCCTCTCCAAGCTCTCTCTTTTCTCCCAATCCTGAAATGCAAAGCACTGCAGTAAATCAAGACTTGAATCTGTGCTACCGTTCTCATCAAATCTGAATCATCGAGCCTTGCTTGGACTGTGTTTTCTAACACAGAGGTCAGCAAACTATGGCTTGTGGCCAGTTTTTGTATGTCTCAGAAGCTAAGAATGGTGTTTTGTCTTAAAATGGCTTTTATGTTTTAAAGGGTAAGAGAAAACAAAAATGAATATTCAACAGAAAACCTATGTGACTTAAAAGCCCAGAACAGTCACTCTCTACAGAAAAAGTTTGCCAATTCTTGCTTTAATATATTGTGAACAAGCTTTCTCTCCCTGTGAGTTTAAATTAAACATTCTAAATTGTGCCATGAGCTCAGCACAGTAGACAAGTGGAAAAGGCATGAGTTTCAGAGCAGGATAGACTTGGTTCTGAATCCTGCTTCTGTGACTTTCTGCCTGGAGAACCTCAGCAGATTAAGTCCTCTAAGCCTCAGCTTCCTGGGGGTTGTTGTGACTCAGTGCCTGGTACTTTGCAGGGTCATAGCAAATGCTTAGTCTTGAGTCAAAAAGTGACAAAGTGTGAATAAAGCCTGTGGGGATCCATAAAAGGATGGTAGCAGGCTTATCTGTGAATGGGCAAAAGGGAAGAGTCTTTGTGATCTCCCAGGACTTGCCAGGCCTTTGGTGGGGCCAGGTGGCCACGGTCTTTTCTCTCCAGTTCCAAAGCGGGTTCCCCTGGGCTGCTATTGCTGTTGCTCCTCCAAAGCTGGCCCCTGGCCCCTTTCAGATCTTGTTGAGGGCACTTTTCTCTCAGCCCATTGTCCTGGTGACTTCTGTGTTCTTCAGCTTCCTAAAGTGCCTGTGGCTTACGCCTGTAATCCTAGCTACTCAGGAGGTAGAGATCAGGAGGACTGCGGTTAGAAGCCAGCCCAGGCAAATAGTTTGCGAGACCCTACCTCAAAAAAAACCCATCACAAAAAAGGGCTGGTCAAGTGGCTTTATGGTGTAGGCCCTGAGTTCAAGCCCCAGTATCTAAAAAAAAAGGATGTTTATATCTTGTGTCTTATGCACTGGACATTTGGGTCTTTGATGGAGATTTGCTCTCTTTCCTCTTTTGTTTCTTGAAGACAATGTGTGCGTTAGTTGTGTCAAAAAGAATTCGATCCTTCTTTTAGAGATAGGATCTCACTATGCTGCTGGACTGGCTTTGAACTCCAGGGCTCAAGCAATTCTCCTGACTCAGCATCCCAAATAGCTGGGACTTCAAGCACCTGCTGAACTTCCTCCTTCTTAAAGTGTCCCTCTCCTAGGTTGTCACTGTGATTTTGAAGGAACTTTACATGAGGAACTTAAACTGTTGTTCCTTTTTCTTTCTTCGTAAGATGAAATTGGCAATATTTCTGCTTTATACTAGGAGGACTCAAAAGCATTGCATTGTGGGATGAGAGCATCTGGGTTCTTTTCAGTGGAGGCTGAAGTTGTGGATATGATTTTAGAAAAAGTTGTTGTGCTTGCTACTTTGCAACAACTGTGGCTGGGAAACGCTCTGTGGTTATGCTCTGCTTGATTTTTCAAGGTAAAGTTTTCAGGATTTTTCCTTTGGATCCCTGTATTCAGTCCACAAGATTCTGAGAAGCTTTAACCACAAGAGGGTATGCAGAGATGGGGCTGTTCTCCCTGCCCCTGCTTGGCAAATCTGGCATTAGAGGAAGTGTTTAGAGTGTGACTGTGATTTGGCTGCTGGCCAGGATTTCTAACACTGTGATTATAGGTAGCACATGGCTGCATTTAGCAGTATGAAGAAACCTGGATGTGAGAAAATCCCTGCCAGCCACATAGGGAAGAGTGATGTTTGTGTATGCCTTTTATTTATGTGCCATTTCCACCTCCGAATACACATCATGTTTGTCAATATGTTACCTAAATATTCTGCATGGATGTTACTTTTGTTCCATTAGGTACTTTTAGCAAAGTTTTTTTTGTTTGTTTGTTTAAGGGCAAAATGATGGCAATTTTATTCTGAATTGGTTTGATAAACTGAAGTTTTCTATATGTCTATTTAGAGAATTTGAACACTTAAAATGGTTAAGATGATATGTATTGTGTTACTGTATTTTAGTACAATTTAATAAATTCTATTTAAAGCCTCCCAAGTTATAGAGAAGCAACAGACTTTCAGTTTTAAATAAATTATTAAATAGCAGTTATTACTGTTAGGAAAAATGCCGCTCACAAAAAGTCTTTGGGTGGGGGGAGAAGATGTCGTAGCCCAGCCAGACGTGGCTTTTATAGAAGGGGGAGGGTAAGGAAGTTGGCGCATGCGCAATAGTCTCTGGTATGGATGGGGCTGTCTTAGAGCGTGGGAATTTCTGTTAAGGGGTGGGGTTATCATTTTGGCCACGAGTCACAAAATGGCGATGTTATTACTCTATCAATTACCTGATAGTTTTAATTTTTTTATTTGTGTGTTTACATTTTCCAAGTTCTAAAAAATAAGTATGTATTACTTACATTTATTTTCTTACTGAATAAAAATTTCTTATCAATATTGTGTGAGCACAAAAAATAATACTCTTCATTTCCTTGCACTTCTATAGCAACTTTAGCTAGTGATTTAGCTTCATATGCCACTTTTTGGGATTTACTGGAATTTGAACTCAGGGCTTACACTTGCTAGGTATGCTATCTCTTGAGCCATGCCCTCAATCCTAAGCCACAGTTTTTAATTTTCAAATAAAAAATATTCTTGAATAAACCTTGTTTCAGAGATTCATAAATGTAGGAAGTGAGTTTGACTAAATGGGACAATTTGCATATACTGTACATCTATGTTGTTCTGGAAAACAGTGATTTTTGGTAACTTCTCTGTACAGATCTCTACATCTGAAACAAGTGAAATAGGACAATAGTATGGTTTAACATTTGAGAAGCTTTGTTTATGGATATGTAGAAAAGTAAAGATTTTTTTTATTCTCAGGGGTTTTATTTTAAAATCTGCATCTGAAACATGTAACTTGCCAGACCAAAGAGACTTAAATTAAGGAAATATTCAGAAGGAACAATCAGGGTTGGAGGATGGTTCAATGGCAGAACAATGGCCTCCCAGTCACGAGACCAAGATCTTGGGTTCCATCCCCAAGAAAGCAAAAGAACAAAACAAAAACAAAAACAAAACAAAACACTACCCCCATCCCTCCACCACCACCAGATGATGGAGGAGCTCAACCTTACCTCCAAGAAGCTTTCTGTTTTCTCCTGCTCAACATATCATTTCATTGTCTTTCCTTCCTCTGCAGAACTGTGTCTTTATGCCTACCTGCAGCTGGGTCTTGATGAGGTCTGAACAAGATGTATTGTCCCAGACCAGGTTGGACCTAAGGCACAGGGCCAGGGGGATGAGCTTCAGCCTAAGTGAAATGGGTGGATGCCTGGAAGAGAGGGACTTGAAGGCACTGCCTGGCACTCGCCCATGTTCAGCATCCTCTGAACAATCACTTCTGGTCATATTTTACTCATCCTTCAGGATCTGGTTCAAATGCTTTTCCATGAGATTCTGACTAATTCTTCTATTCCAGAAGAGTGCTATCTGCCTTTTCTGAATTTTCCAAGCACAACTTTTTCCATATCGTTCTGTGGAGCCATACATTTTGTGCTGGTCAAATAAGTCTGGGAATGGTTGCATGTTGGAGCTGCCTTTTAGAGTCCTGGGTGGTTGTTACCATACTGAAGGTTCTGAGAAAACTGCTTGATCCAGTTTTGAAACGGGATTTGTTTAATGAGCAATTTTTCAAGGAGTAAGTGTCCTTATTTCTCAATAATATGACATATGACATTCTACCATTGGAAATTATTCCCAAGGGCTGTGCAGAGCACCTGATATCTGGGATATGATTAAAATCAAAGAGAAGGGGAAGGGTGAAGAAGATACAAAGAGAAAAATCAGCTTTTGCTAAAACAGATAAAATATTTTATTTATTTATTTTTTAACTTGAGGCAGGACTTTGAGTAAGGGCACATTTAATTCTGTGGACAGATACTGAGGCAGTGAAAGGTTGTAAATGCTTTGAGTTCTTTTTCCTTAGGTGGGATAGTTTGTTTAGGTTAGATGCCGAAAACTAAAAGGATGAGAAATCCTATGTGGAAATAGTATTCATGTCCCTGAGAGAGATCTTCCTGAAATCCTCCCCTATGTTTGCATTTACACAAAAATATGCTGTTAGAATGCATAGAACCTTCCTTTTTGCATAGAGCCTCCAATTTTTGTTTCAGTGAAGGAAGAGACAGAGGAAGGGAGTTATTTTTAAATATCTAGATTTCAATGAAATTGATTATCTTTGCTTTGTTTTTATTTCTTTATTTATCTATTTAGTTTTAAGTCAGGTTCGTACTAGGTAGCCCAGGTTGGCCTGGGACTTATGACTCTCCTACTTCAGCCTCCTGAGTGCTACTATCTCTTACCCTTTTTAAGACTAATGAGTATTGGGGGCAGGAAGAGAAAAGTGAATTGTGTGCGAATGTATCAGTGATCAATAGCAATTTCATGTTTTTGGTGAAACTCATAGACCTCAGATTGAGGTCTTATATATTTGTGGGAACAGCAAGAATTGTTTGTTATGTTTCTTTTCTGTGAAAAATGGTATATTTTATGAAACGGAAAAGAAAATGAATTTTCTTTTGAAGATGTAAGTATGGTCCAAGAAAATGTAGTTAAAATGTGAGATTTAATATTTATTTATTTTTTAGCCTAATCTAAGTACAGGCTCTCTAAGTTTGATGTTAAAAATGTCCCCACATTCTTTAATTTTGTATTAAGCGCATTGGTCAATTGAGTTCTTTTTCGTCTGATATTTCTCTGCACTGGAGGAGAACCCAAGCCCCTATTGAGCTTCTGATGAATTACCATGAAAAATGTGGAGAAGTTATGGGAGAATATAGAAGTTTTGTCTGTGCCACTTCTGTATTCCTGAGACCTCCATCATCAAATCATCAGATTCAAGGGCTTGTTTAGCCTTACTTCTGACCTCATTTTGCACTTGTAACAAGAACCTTGACTACATAGTCAAAAGGTTTCCTTCCTTCTACTTTTCTTTTTGTTATGTCTGAGTCTTTTTTTAATTGTCAATTATTGATTTGAACATTGATCAATGATCAATGATCATTGAAGATTTTTGGGTAAATGAATGGCATAACAAATTTTGTACTATGTGATATGAACAGTTGGTGACTAGAATGGGATTAAAAGAGAGGCAAGATTTGTTGAGATGTGAGGGAACAAAAGTCTGAATTAGAGCATTGGTATTGGGGTAGAGAGGAAGGAACGGCTGTAAAGATAAGAATGGATAAGATGGTGGGACAATAATTGGATGTATATGATACCCAACATCTGGGTTTTTGTATATCATCAAATATTCTGTCCTTAATAGTATTATATGGCAGAAGCCAATATTTTAATATTCAAAATATTTTTAAATTGCTTTACCTTTGTAGTGGCATTTTTCTTTTTTCCTAATTTTGCCAGTTATTTCTTAGTTTTAGCTCCGTAAGTAAAGTTTTCAGTATTTTAATGGAGGAAACCTAATAGGCAAAAGTGACTGAAGATCTGTGCTTTAGTAACCGAGAGAGCTGTGGCACCATTGATGGAAGACAGAGAAATTGCGAATAGGATTTGGTGTGATTGTGGGAAGGGTAGCTTGTAGGAGTTCAGTTTTGGCTCTATTTAGATGGATGAGATAATGTGCAGGTAAGTATCTCCTCTTGACTGTATCCTGGAATGAATAGAAGAAATAGGACTGCAGAGGAGATTTAAGAATGAACTATGGAACTGTTGGTTAAAACCATGGTTTGTAGTCTTTTCATTCAGGACTGTGTTTTATAGAGTGACCACAGTTAGCAGGTAGAAAGAAAATGACAATTTAAAGAGAGCTGTAATCAGAGCATGGGAAAACCAGAAATGTGCAAGTGAGGGTTGCTCAAAGAGGAAAGAATTTGAAGAAAGAGTTTAACACTGCCAGATATCAAAGTGAACTAAGCATACTGGATTTGGCTAGAAGTCTGGGAAACTTCAAGAGCAGTATCTACCACAAGGGAGAGGTTATGAAGCACAGACAAAACTGAAGCTTATGAAAGGTTAGTTGTAGGGTTGAAATAGTGTAAACTCAATGAAAAAATAATCTAAGATGTGTGTGTGTGTGTGTGTGTGTGTGTGTGTGTGTGAAATTAGCACCTCACTCATAGTGCTGGGATTGCATTTGAAAATCTTTGTTTAGATTTTGAACACAGTCCTAGTAAATGGGAATACCTTCCATCTGATGTCTAGCTCAATTAATGAACTCATCACCCTTCAATTCCTTATTCCACTTTAGTAGTACTCCTACATGCAAATATTGACTAAAATAGCCAAGTAATAGTTTTTAAAACTCTGAAAAGTAATACAGTCCACAGAAAAATTCATGGTTGTACGATTATAAATCTGATTCTATCTGCTAGAGTTGTTTCCCTCTTGTTGGTCCAGCTTTCATTGGTCATGTCTGGCTTTTTCTCCTCTGTTATCATTTTGTGGTATTTTCCAATATATTTTGGGACAAGCAAAAACAAGCTTTTCTTTGTTTTACTTGTGTATGGTTCTAACTTTATTGCTCTGTTTCTTTTGGTTTGCGCTGATATTTAGTGTTTGATGAAAAGTGATTAATATACTGATCAAACTTGGCAAGTGGCAAAGTTGAATAGCAGATGAAAAGAAATGCAACAGTATAAACCAGTTAGGGTGAGGTATTTTGCCTTTTCAAAATTCCTTTTCTTCTGAAAAAGTGAAGACTACACTGTAGATACAATGGTAATGACAGTAACAGTTAACACTTATTGAGCACCTATTTTGCCATATTTTGTTCATCTATTCAGCAAATATGAGTATGTCAAGTGGTATTCGAGATATAAGGATACAGTAATGAAAAAATTCTTGCCCTCATAGAAGTTATATTGTAGAGGTGGGCATCGGTCAGTAGATAAAATAAGGAAGTGCCCACTGTTTAATAAGCTCTCTGTTTCATGTATTTGTTTTGTTATTGTCATTCTTCATCTACTAGTATGGTAAAAACTATGAGAAAAGGGAGATTACTTAGACAGGTTGTCACCTTTATTATTATTCAAGACTGTAGCTAGTATATGAATTAATCATAATTTTTGCTTTATGACAGCATTTTATTATTAGTTTACGTACTAGTAATGAAAACCTATGAATCCAACACTGATGTGGATAACTAGAACATCGATAATAACTTTGGCCTCCAAGGTCAGTGCTCCTGCTCTGCCTTATTTTGACATAACTTTTAAAGCAGGGCACAGAGGTGGGAGGAGACTAGAGAGGAGGGGAACATTTAGAGGTGGTAGTTGAGGGTGACAATGTGACTATGGAAGGAGGCGCAGGTAGAACTGGATTTAAGAGAAATGTATTCTAGTAGCGCCTCTCTATCTGACATTTCAGTTATCTGTGAGCACTGTGGCTTGAAAATGTTAAACGGAAAATTTCAGAAAAACAATTCATAAGTTTGAAATAACTTTATTGCAGCATAATATAATTTTTTGGTTGTTCTTGTTATTAATCTCTTATTGTACCTAATTTATAAACTAAACTTTTCCATAGGCTATTTACATAAGACAATACATACCATCATCAATAGGATCATGTGGTTCCAGGCATCTGTACATAGGGAGAGGGACTCTGATTGCATTACTATCCTGGCAGAAAGTTACTTACCAACACTTCACATGTGCTTAGATGAAGTACACATTCACAAAATCATCCTTGGTTGGTTTTCTTTCATTCTTTTGAAATTAAGTACTGTAAAACTAGAGAATCTCAAAATCTTTATCTTGGATTTAAAATTTTATTGTAAAATATTTTAGATATAAAACTATACTCAAATAGCTATAAAGCTTAATGTGTTGAGCCCTCATATTCACACTGCCTAGTTAAGAAATTAAATATTTTGGAGCATGTATTTCCTTCATGGATTTCATCTTTCTCTTCAGCCCCATAGTAACTCTACTATTTAAAATAACTACTTATTATTCTCTTACTTAGAACAGAAGGATGTTTACTGCATTTGTCTGTATCTTGAAAAAAGTTATCCCATTTTTATTTGTGTTCAAACTTTATATAAATGATGTGCCATGTGAATTCCTTGTCTTTTAGAGTTGTTTATGGTTTTTTTATGTCAACGCATGTAGCATTAGTTCATTCATTATTATTGCTACTTTTGGCAGTACTAGGGATTGAACCAACAGTCTTGTCTTAGCAAGGCAAGCATTCGACCACTGAGCTACATTCTCTGACCTTTTTGTTTAATTACTTGAATTTTGAGACAGGTCTGGCTAATTGCCAGTGCTGGCTTCAAACTTGTGATCCTCTTGCCTCAGCCCAGTAACTCTGATTATAAGTATGCACCACAGCCCCCAGAAGTTCACTCTCTTTTTTTTGAAACTGCTGTTGGTTGTATAATTTCACCAGAATGGTTTTATTTCCTGATAATGGATATTTTGGTGTTTTCCACATTTTGGTGTTGTAAGCAAATATTATAGAAATGTTGCTACAAATACCTGCTTCTTGTGTATAAATGCAGGCGTTTTTTCTTTTAAGCTATATTTGCAAGAGTGGAATTTGCCGGGTGGTAAGATGTGCACACCTTAAACTTTACTACCTGTTACTAAACCATTCTCCAAATTGATTGAATCAGATTATACTTCCATTGGTAGTGCAATACAGAGTGTTCCTGAATTTAACAGCTGGGAAGAAAGTGTGTATTTTTAGACTAGTGCTACGACACAGGGGCAAGGCATGCTTGACAACCATCCCCAACAAAAGGCCCCTCCCCCCACTGTTTCTCTCCAGGTTTTGATCCCTTGCTATGTAAGTGCCCTTAGTGCTGGGGAAACTCTTTGAGCAACTACAACTTAGTGGTTAATTGGTTTCACAGCTTATTAGCATTCCTAACCCTCTTATAACCTTCATTTTCATTTGTCTTGTTTTGTTGGTTATTCTACCTAACCCTAATCGTTTGCTTTTTCTTTATTATCTTGTCTCCAATGTCATTGTCATTCTGTCTGAAGCAATGCAATTGCAGTTTTCATGTGTAATCTTAAAAAGTGCTTGACTGGCATTTTAAAGGCAGGAATGGTTTAATATAATAAAACTACAAAAAATAAGTAGATTCCTCTGAGAAATTTTAGTTTCAAGTTGTGCAGCTGAGAGACTGGCAGTGGACCTAGGATTCAGCGTTCTGAACCCTGCTACGTTCATCATGACTCATCCATCTGTCTCCCACCTTCCAAAATTTTGGTATTGTCTTTCTCTTGTTTTCATTGTATTTTTAGATTTCTCTGTCTTTAACCTATTACATTCTAGTAGAATTTTGGGAACAGACAAAGCTAAATATATATTCAATATGCCTTCTTTTAACATTAATGGCATTATTATTACTTATTGAGACCATACTTATTGAGACTAAGTGAAATTACATAGGTAATTAATTCTCTCCATAGCCTTAGGAGTAAGCAGGCAAAGGTAGGACCAGAACCAATGCCTCTTCGTTGGATAAAGCCTGAATTCTTCACACACTGTACCTTATAACCTCTAGGTTTGTTTGTTTGTTTTTTGTGGGACTAGGGTTTGAACTCTGGGCTTTGTGCTTACAAAGCAAGTGCTCTACTATTTTAGACACACCTCCAGTCCATTTTGCTCTGGCTGATCTAGCGATGAACTATTTACCTGAGCTGGCCTTGATCTTCCTGATCTCAGCCTCCCAAGTAGTGAGGATTTCTGGTGTGAGTCACCAGCACCCTCAGTGTGTAGGACTTTGAAAACATAATTTGAACTGGGCATAGGTGCACTTACCTGTAACCCCAGCACATGGGAGGCAGAGGCAGGAGGACACTAAGTTTGAGGCCAGCCTGGGCTCTGTCGTGAGACCCTGTTTCAAAAAAGTATTTGTTCTACTGTTGTGTATTTTTTTCATAGCACTATTTATTAGTTACAAGCTAATTATGATTAAGGACAAGCCATCCAACACAAGTCTTCATTCTTTGAGGTCTTTTCCTGTTAGCTTTTTTTTTCCCTAAAAGCCAATTTCTTGGTAGACAAATTGTCAAGTGAGACAATCTTTGCATGAAGAAATTAGTGTTTTTTAATGAAAATATGCGTTCGTTTCAGGATTGTGGTTCTACAGAAGGACTGAAGAACTCCATCGTTTGAGCTGGTGCCAGTGGCTCACGCCTGTAATCCTAGCTACTCAGGAGGCAGAGATCAGGAGGATTGGGTTCAAAGTCAGCCCTGGCAAGTAGTTCTCAAGACCCTATCTTGAAAAAAATCCAACGAAAAAAAGGGCTGGTGAAGTGGCTGAAGTGATAGATCACCTGCCTAGGAAGCCTGAGGCCCTGAATTCAAACCCCAGTGTGGCAAAAACAAAACAAAACAAAAAACCCCCCAGACCCACATTGTTTGAATAACCCAAAATTCTTTATCTTCTCTCATCCTTGTTCCTTTGGTTATTGCTGTTCCTTATAGGACATCTGCAATCATTAGTGTCCTCAAAGGAAAATGTTCCTAGTGATATTTTATATTGTTAAATTACATAATTTATATAATTATTTAAAAAAAATATATATATATAAAATAAATTTTCTGGGTCCCCAAATTTTGATTTGTGCCTTTGATATTAATGTTATTTTATGTCTCTATGTTCTTTAAAAACCTATGTATTTTAGTTTCTTTTTGGCAGTACTGGGATGTGAACTCAGGGCTTCACATTTGTGAGGCAGGCGCTCTCCCACCACTTGAGCCACACCTCCAGCCAGGCTGTGCCTTTTTAAAAAATTGCTTGTTTATATACTATTTGTAAATTTTATAATGTCATTGAGCATCATGATAGTAATTATTCATAAGGAATATAGGTGAGAAAACATAATTCAATTTTGAAATGTCAAGTAGAAATGACATTCATATCATAAGTGCTAAATTATGTTGTCCCATCATGGTGGTGATGGGAGGGAAGGGGAGATGAAGGATACTGATGGAGGAGGTGAATCTAACTAAGA
The DNA here is from genome assembly GCF_047511655.1 of Castor canadensis. Taxonomy (NCBI): domain Eukaryota; kingdom Metazoa; phylum Chordata; class Mammalia; order Rodentia; family Castoridae; genus Castor; species Castor canadensis. Next base: position 107,974,070 of record NC_133390.1, on the reverse strand, counting down.
TACATTGTAAGCACATATGTAAATGCCATAATGAAACCCCTTGTACAATTAATATATGCTAATGAAAATGCAAAAGAATGTGTTAGTAGTAATGAACGTGATCCAGTCTCGTGTCCTGCACGAGCTTGTCCTAGAAACCCAACTAAGGGCAACAGGAGATGTAGAAAAGACAAGACAGAAGACAAAACATGCATAAAGCTGGGGCCAGGTAGGCTTGTGTGCTCAGATAGAGACACACCAGCGTCTTGGGAACAGGAGGAACCTGTGACATCTTCTCTCCAAATGTAAACATTAAAGGAAAAAACAGCTGTACTGCATCTTGCCCACTTCTGCAGCAGAAGCTGTGCCAATCAAGCATGTAATTTTAGTGGGTATAACTATGCTTGCTCCCTTCTGCAGTTTGGGGCTGTGCCAAACTCAAATACACAGCTTATCTAATATACCTGTCGGCTCCCCACAATCCAGATCATGCAAATGGCTGAACTGACATAAATTGTTTGTTACATTTATTTGACAAACAGCTGAGTGACTGTTATGGTCAAGGCACTGTCCCAGGCTCTGGTGCACATAATTAAGAAAAGTTAAATGAGAATATTTAAAAGGAAGAAGTTTTTTCAAAAAGATCATATTTAAAGAAAATAAATTGATATCAAAGGAGGAAAACATACAAGCAAAAAGAATGAGACAATAAATGAATACATAGTGTGAATCTTAGAAGACAAAGAAAATAAAAAAGTTACTACTCATAAAAATAAAATGGAATTGTATTATCTCAGGAGAAAAACATAAAGCCTGCTTTACATAAATTGGCATGCATAATTTGTAATGGCACTGGACTCCTGGAAGGTTGCCAGTACAGCTTTTGGTGAGATGAAACTCAGAGAAGTTCTTATTTAATGAAACCAGTTAGTGTTGTTTTCTGTTGTTTATCTATTTGTTTACTTCCTTTGGTTTTCCTTAATGTTTCTTGATTACAGATGGCCAGAGTAGTGAAGAAATTCTCAAAAATAGTTGATTTGTGATGTATTAGTGCAAAGAGAAGTTCAGATCCCCAATCTGTTGTGCAGATGTATAAATGATTATACTTTAATTGCTAATGTTGTAGAGATTGGACCTATGGGAGGCAATTAGATAATGAAGGTTCTACCTCCAGAAATGGAATTTGTGCCCTTGTAAAATGTGACCAGAGGGATAGTTAGCTTTCTTTCTGCCACGTGAGGATACAATGAGAAATTAACAGTCTGCAACCTGGAAGACCTTAGTGAGAACCACTAAGCTGGTACCCTACCCTTGGCCTTCTAGTCTTTAGAACTATAATAAATAAATTTATGTTGTTATAAGCTAGTCTGTGACACTTTACTATAAAAGTCCAAAAGAGACTAAAGTTCTAAATCATGAGGTTGATTATATTTTGAATTCATGTTTTAGCACTATTAGTGTGTAAGTAGGGCATGGGTTGGAATCCTGTGGGTGTCAGCTTGCCCATCGTGGGTGAATCAGTGTAACTCCATCACTGGTGTCACAGCTATGGGTCAAGCTCTGCCACTGAAAGCCTCATTGGCAACTTCTCTATGCATGTAGAGTTAATCTTTTGAAGATGAGAGCAGGGACTGAGGATGTAGCTTGGCGGTAAAGAGCTTGCCTAGCATGTTTAAGACCCTGGATTCATGCTGCAATAGCATGAAGAACAAAGAAACAAACAAAACCAAACAAAAAAATCAAAATAGGAAATAGATGGTTCCATTCCAGTATTATAAGACTAGTTTTATAGTTTCTATAGTTTTAAAACTATATCTAAGATTCATGATTACATATAATATATAAATCTATTATATATGTTATGTTTAATTTTCTTTGTTTTTAACTGCTGTATAAAAGCATAAAAGTTGTCTATATTAATAGGGCACTGTAAGCCAGTGTGGTGGTACATGCCTGTAATCTCAGCTACTTTGGAGGCAGAAGCAGGAGGATTTCTAGTTTGAGACCAGTGTGGGCAAACTTAGTGAGACGCTATCTCAAAAACAAAATATAAACAAAAAGACTGGAACATAGCTCAAGTGGTAGAGTGCTCACCTCATAAGTGTGAGGCCCTAGCCTCAGTTTCTAGTACTATAAACAATAATTAGGGTACTGTGTAATGTCAGTACATATATACATTGTATAATATTTAAATCAGGTTAAACAGATTTGTCTCCTCAAACATTTGTCATATCTTTTTGAAACCATCTCTAGTTTTTTGAAATGTACAGTACATTATTGCTGTCTCTATTCACCCTACTATGCAATAGCACACCAGAACGTCTTGCTCCTATCTGACTATAAATTAGTATCCATGAATTAACCTTTCCCTATCCCCACCCCACAATGCTCCATACTGCCCATGGCCTCTGGTAGCCACCACTGTACTCTCAACTTCTAGGAGATCAAATATTTTGATTCTGTGCATGAGTAAGATCATGCAGTACTTGTCTTTCTGTGCCTGGATTATTTCTGTCAGCATATTGATCTCCAATTTCACTTGTGTTGCTGAAATGACAGGATTTCATATTTTTTATGGCTGAATAGTATTCCATTGTGTGTATGTACTCCATTTTTCTTTATTCATTCATCAGTTGATGAGCACTTAGATTGATTCCATGTTGTGGATAGTGCTGCAGTAAACATGGGACTACAAGCTATCCCTTCGACGTACTGATTTCATTTCCTGGCAGTGGGATAGCTTGATCATATGGTAGATCTATTTTTACTTTTTTTGAGGAATGTCCATACCATTTTTCATAGTGACTATATTAACTTACATTCCCACCAATAGTGTGGGTGCAAATGGTCCCTTTTCTCTACATTCTTACCAGCAGCTGTTGTCTTTAGTTCTGTTGATATTAGCCGCTCTTATTGGGGTGCGGTGATTTGCATTTCTTTGATTAGTGATGTTGACAATTTTTTCGTGTACCTGTTGGCTGTTTGTCTATCTTCTTTTGAGCAATGTCTAATTAGGTATTTAGGTCTATTGCCCATTTTTTAAATTGGGTTATTTGCTTAGCTCTTTATTATTTGTTTAATTTTATGTTGGCTCTTGAGTTTTTGGAGTTCTGGTTTTCTACTCCTTGTCAAATATATAAATTGCAACTGTTTTCTCCCATTCTGTGAGTTGTCTCTGCATGGATGATTCTCTTTTTAGTTTGATGTAGTCCCATTTGTCATTTTTTGCCATTGTTTCTTGTGCTTTGGGGGTTGATATCATAGTTTTATACTCTTCTTTGTCCTTTGGGCCTCATTTTTCTTTGAACATAGCTTTTAGTCTTGACAGTCTTCCTTTGGTGGTCTCTAACCATCCATAATTTAATTTAATTTTCTTGATTTGGAATTCCATTTTATGCTCTAGGGCCAAGGATAGTGCCATAAAAATGCTAACAGCTCAGCTGGTTAAACTCTGTAACAACAGTAGTCTTGTGTCCAGTTCAGCCACGTGTAACATTCTCGTATCCTAATGCAGACTGGTTTTCCCTGTTCCTGACACATCTTTATAGGAAGTCAGAGAATAGATAGCCATTTATAATGGAACTATTATATTTGTAAGCATTTCCTTTTGAAATCAAAAGCATTTAGGAATTAGGACCTCAAGAGGTAAAAAAAAACTTCAATAATAAATATACTATGTTAGTAGTATTAATAAATTGATTGCAATGATGATTACTATAAATTTTAAGTTGAGCCATATAAAATTGCCAATATTGGGTCATTTGATCTAAAAAATGCTAGTAGCAAGAATAGGAGCTTACTATGAACCAGACTCTACCAGGTCACCTCATGCGCTCCTGCATCCTCTGATTTCAGAAGGCAATTGTGGTCACTTCCCCTGTGTAATAGACGTGAAAAAAACTAAAGAGTAATTTTTCCAAAGTTACTAAGAGCAGCACGCTTGCCTAATATTTAACTCTTGTTATTTTGTCTGGCGTTGCTGACTGAGACAATAGAATATAGCAAGATGAGAAGGAAAATAAGGATATTTGACTGTTAGAACAGTGTCAGATGTGACATGGCTTTTGAGACAGTGATGTTGCTAAGTTATTTTATCATCAGAAGATAAGTATGCAAAGGTTTTGGCTTTCGCTGATATTTGGCTTAACAGCCATCTCTAGAAACTGCTATGAAACAGGGCAGGGTGATCTGAGCTTCTATAATATGAGTAGGAATTATCATCCCTTCTCCTGGTAGTCAGGCCAACATCAATTTTCTGGGTGAGAGCTTACTTTTCCACTTAGACTTAAGTGGAAAGGACTCATAACTACCTAGGTGATCTGCATGTATCTGATCACTTTCTCCTAGACTTGTGGTACCTGCCAGACCCTCTCCTGCAAGAGGATGCCTTGCTATCACTATTAGGATCCCACTGGTCTTAGAAACAGGCCCACCATAGGTAAAGTAATAGTCTTTCCTCTGAGATAAGGCAAACCAGAAGCCTCTGTGAGTGCATTCTCATTTGAGTGTGTAGGTATTTAGGTGTTCAAACAGTAATTGTGAAAAAAAAAAAAAAGGGTTGCAACTGGAGCTTTAATGTGAAATTTGGACCATGGCTCAGAATATTGTTTGGGGTCTTTCCTAGACCATAGCTTAATGATCATATTTGTTTTAATTTTTTTATTATACTTCTTAATATCTTCAGAGGTTATTTAAAACAATTGGTATGTTGAGTATAATAAATGAAATAAGTTGTTTTGTGAAATCAATGAATACTGAGATAATAGCGACTAAAAATTATACTTGAGTATTGAATTACAGATGAATTTCTTTGGCAATTCTGTGTATTAATTGCTAAAAATATATCAGCACATTTTATGTGATTACATAATCACCACACAAGGGATTTCAAGAATCATTATGCAAAGTCTATTTAAATTTATTCTATCATTTTGTTCCTTACCATTCATTTTTTAAAAGGTAATGTGATCTTCAGCTAGCTTGTGAAACAAATTGTGGAGATGATCCTGTTTTTTTATTTTATTTTATTTAAAAGTACTCTCTTTAAAGGAAAATGCGTATTTACAACACTCATTGAAACAAATTTATTGTATAAGGGCAACAATCCTTGGGTAGAAAACAGCATTGGGAAATCTGACTTAGTTTTATCACTCCCAGGAATTTTCATTACATCTCCTGTACAGAATTATCAGCTATAAATAGAGATCAGCTAATTTGATGAAGAGGCTGTAGGTCTACAGATAATTGAACAAATACATCATGGTTTAAAAAAACTCACATGAGCTGCCAGTAATAGTGAATAGGGCCAAGAAGAGAAAAGAAGGGGGAAAGAAAAGGCAAAGAAAATGTAAAGGAACAATGATGGATTTATGTGCAACAAAATGCAGTTCCAATACCAGCCTACTTAGCACGCTTTCTCACTAGGAGGCCATTGTTCTTTTTCAAACTCTTTTTGCTTGGCTGCTCTCCTTCCCCATTTAGAAGGAGGACAGCCCCTCTCCCTCCGCTCTGGTTCTTTGACCACAGACTAATGTTGCTGAGGTTGTTGGGGAAGTAATAGAATTTTGCATCTACAAATGTGGTCAGCTTCTGCAAGCTAGCTTTCAGCGGAAATCCTCTTGTTACCCTTCAAGATACTTTATCACTGGCTGGTTTCAAAACAAAATTAATGCTTAAAGAGTCTTCACTAGGTACATTAATAATATTTCTTCTTATTCCTCTTTCTTTTCTCCTTCTTTCAGGAGTATGCATATATTAATATACAAAATATACACTGGGAAAATATTTCAGTATAAGGCCTTAAATTTTTCTCTTTGTGTGTATTTTGAAATTTTATATATATATATATATATATATATATCTTTTTTTTTAAACAGGATCTCACTGTGTAGCCTGCACTGACCTTAAACTTGCAATTCTAATAAAAAAATAAAAATTAAACAAAACAAAATAAAACAAACAAACAAACAAAAAAACCCTGTAATTCTCCTGCCTTAACCTCCTGCATGCTGGGATTATAGGTCTGTACCACTACTCCAGCTTGTGTGTACATTTTAAATTCCAAGGATAAGCGTTATAGAACTGGGGAAAAACTGTGCATACTGTAGTATCTGGAAAGACTTAAACTTTTAAAGGTGATGATTGGAGAGGTAGTGTAGAAAGTATGAAAGTATATGGCCAAATCGTGATCCCTGACGAAGGGATGGCTGTTAGGCCATGTTTTCAAACAGACCTCTGCATACTCCATTCAACTGACTAAAGCTTGAAAGGTTATGCGTATAGAAACCACATGGATCAGTGGGTTTGTGTCTGTTGATGCTACATAAGTATGATGCTTAAGTATCTCCACAAATAGCAGATATTAAGCTACTTGGCATAAGCATGTACACATTCCATGCCTTGCTTAACTGTACTTTCTGAGCCACAAGTCATGACACATGAGCGATGTAGGGAAATGTTTATGGGGCAGTACAACAGACGCATTTAGGGCTGGGACTGTCTCTTGCAATTAATGCAAATGCTTGCTATATGTCAGCCATTATTTGTGGTACTGGAAATGCAATGGCGACAAAACGAGAAAAGTATCTTATTCGCTACATATATGATAGAGATCAGGTAGGCTTGCTAGTGATAGGTACTAGGGAAAGAACAGCATAGAGAGGGGTGGCAAGCATTGTGGGGGGCGAGTAGAGATTGTAGTTTTTGACAGGGTGCACATCCTGCTCATTTCTGGGGCACATGGCTATGGCACCATAGTTCCTGAGTCTCCTGCATCATTTCCTTAGACTCTACAACTGCCCATATCTCAAGAAAGAGAATCTTTCAGGATATGGAAACAGGTAGAACTATTAAAAATGGCACCAAAACAAAACACCCTAAACACCAAAAACCAGCCAAAACAACGAAGGAGCAAATAACCAGAGATCCTGAGAAGAGTGTATAATTAACAAAAACCAAAACTGCTCCTGATTCTAACTTTTGAGTCTGGATCTCACTTTCTCCACCAGCATTGTCAGTCTTAGCTTCACGACGGACACCAGGGGTTAGAAAGAAGAGTAATTTCAGGGCAGAGAAATCACACTGTGAGAACATGGCACACATTGTCATTTATTGGCTCAAGGAAGAGCCAGCAGGGGAAGACTCTGCTGTCCTTGGTGTTGGCCAACATGTTCTGGCCTTGCTGCCCACTGCTAGCTCTGTGCTTTCCCCAGAGTGTTACTTGGGCTTCTTTGATCTGAAATGCCCTCCCTCCTTGGTTTTGTTTTTAAAACTCCACTCATCCCCTGGAGACAGGGGTCAGGCTTTTTATTTCTGTTTCTGTGATATCTGGCACCAGTAAATGCTTAATAAGTATGTAATACTTAGTTGAGTGAGTGAAATGGAAGACAGGAATGTGACTGGCATATGCCTACTTCATTTTTCTGCCCAGAAATTGCTGTGAGGGGTGGCTTTGTTCCATGTCTGACTTGTAGACGCTCCTTCCTTTCACATTCTCACATTCTTTTGTTTTTTGAGGTACTGGGGTTTGAACTCAGGGCCTTCCATTTGCTATGCAGGTGCTCTACCACTTGAGCTACTCCACCAGCTTCTTTCTGTACTTTTGATTAAAACAAAGCAAAACTGTGGTGAAAGGGGCTGCCAGACAATTCACAAAACCACCAGAGAGGACGCCTTTCCTCTCAAGTGTGAGTGGACATCAGATATAGTTTATTTTTTTACCACCTAGTTTTAAAAATAGCTGATGTTCCCTATCTGGAGCCTTCTGTTTCCTTCTTGCCTCACTAACTCCCTTCTCATCCTGCAGGTAGACAGACTGGAACAGGAGTTCATTTGTAGCCTGTCAGCTCTTCTTGTCAGCTGGCAGAGATACAGTTGAGCATTAAGAGGAGTTTGGGAAGTAAAGTTATTAAGGAAGCAGCAGCTTTGGTTTATCAGGAGGTAGGAGGTGCAGGACAAATACACAAATATTTTTCCAGTTTATTAAAGAGACCAAAAAATGCCAAGCTTTGGTCTATTTGCATGCCTTTTCTGCCCTGTTCCTAACAGATTAATGTGTCTTTCACACATGCTGCTCCTCAGCCTGCAAAGCTACAGCCTGGAAGCTGCTTCTCAGTCCTGGGAAATGCAAATGGATTGGCCTGTCACATAAACAGTGCTGAAGTCCTCAGGGCAGTTAAGAAAACAAGAGGAAATCCCCAAAGCCTGGCATGATAAATCTTGGCTGTGTGAGCGGAGTTGGTTCTCTATTTAGGCATTTATTTGGGTCCAGTAGTTTTTCAGCTTGGTTTAAAACAAAACCTAAAAGTTTTCTGTTGTTTCATCATCATTGTCAGTGTCCTTAAAGTCATCATCTTAGCTGCTGTTATTATTTTCTTTTGATGGTGCTGGGGTTTGGACTCAGGGCCTTGCACTTGCTAGGCAGACAGACACTCTTCCTCTTGAACCATGCCTCCAGCATTAGTAGCTATTATTCAACGCCAAATCTGGTTAGCCATGGTCTTTATGTTTTACGTAGATTAGCTCATTTAATCTCCCAGTAACTTTACCAAGAAAAAGTTGATCCTAAGTTCTTAAGTGTAATTTAATACTACATGATAAAGAAAAATTATATGAACTTTCCTGGTAGAGGCACAAGCTGTGAGGCCAGGTAATAACCATGAAGGGAATTCATTTGTAGACTGGGGTGTTTAATGTTATTCTCACTTCATCCTAAAGATTTAGTTTGTAGTTTTCTAAATGGTTTAGAGAAGTTTGGATTCACACTGAAGAGATACAAGTCAAGTCATAGTTATCCTTTGTTGCTTTAGAAATTAGACTCTAAAGACTTCAAACTTGATGAATTTTGTGGTCATTCATATGGAATGATAGGTCGTATTTTATTTTCAGTCTATGCTTGTACCTTTCTGAATTCCTGTTCCGTGCCAGGCATGGTGTTAGGTGTAGGGGATGTAATTCAATTTAACAGTCCCAATTGCAGCCTGCACCCACCTTGGACAGCGCCCCAGTAACTCTAATATGTGATGCCTGGGAATGCTCTTGTTTCAGTGTGCTTCCTGTTGTTGCCAGGGAGAAGCCAGGGTTTTCATTAGTGGCCGCATGATTAAAAATCAATTTATGTGTCGTGTGAATTAACTTTTTAATTAAAATCAGTGGTGAGATGGGGACAAGGGAGCAAGGGAGTGTTTGGTATATTTTGAATGAGTTTGTTGATGGTAGAGGCTTTGTTCATACCTTTTTGTCAGTAATACTTTGTAATGCTCCAGTGTCATGATCTAATTTGCTTAAACAGTTCAAAATTATATAGTTAAGTCATCCTTGTAAAAATACTAATCTAAGTTAATCTGAGCCAGCCAGCATGACCTTGGTATACAAAGGCTGGCATAAAAAGGACAGGGGCAGGTGGCGAGCATTGCTAGTTCATGGGAATTAATTAGGTGTTTTGTTTTTTTTTCCCTGACACTCTGTTACGTTATCTTCTGGGTCAGACAGGCCATTTGTGAGAAGCTCAGGATCTGTGTAAGAAACCAGGAGTTGAACCACAGCTCCTTCTTATTTGGTTTTATCGTTAGTAAAATGGATATGGTAGTACTTTATAGGTTTGCTATGAAGATTAAATCCAGAGCACCTAGTCCAGTGCCTTACATGTTCCAGACATTGTTGATTGTCTGTCTCTCTGCAATGCCTGGTGATGCCCAGCTGAGAAATGGTGCTACAGCAAGTCCCACATTGTTCTGTAGTAAATGATAGTCACTAGTTTTTATATTGATTATAGTTTGGAGTATAGTATTTTCATTTTAAACCAGGTGTAAATTGAGTCATATTTATTGAATATCCTATATGTAACAGGCTTTGTGGACTGTATTAAAAATATAAAAATGATTAAGAATTCATTTTATTCAAGGAGTTCAGTCAACTAAGAAAAAGGAATGTAGCATTAACTGACTAGAGTGTGACGTGGTGAACTGCTTTACTTTTTGAATGAATACACTACTGTGTGTTATGGGATTGGTCAAGACCCTGCCTGGAGTAGTGATGGCTTCTTAGAGATGTTGTTTAACTGGGGCTTGGGATATGACTGAGTTCAGAGGGGCGCTGAAAAGGTAGTGTGAAAGTCATTCCAGTCAGAAGACACATCTGAGGTGAGGCATGGAGTTGAGAAGGTGCTGGGTGTATTCTTGGAGGATAGGGAACTCAGTTGGGCTGGATTATAAAATATTTTACGTTGTGCAGGTGCTACTGGAAATATAGCTCAAAGAATACTTGTTCCTGTTCTCAGTTTTATGTGTTCTAAAAACAGTGCATTTCTTTATTTGTATTTTGAAATGATTATAGATTCAAGGAAGTTGCAGAATTAGTACATAGTCACTCGAAGTTTTCACTCAGTTTCTGTCAACCATGACATTCTCAGGAACTGTAATAAAATATTAAAATCAAAACATTACCATTATTAATCTAGGTAAATATATGTACATATGGAAATATCAAAAGGAGACCTCCTGTATAACTGTCATATACTAATAAAAACATTAAAAAAAGAAATTCAAAAAACCATTTGTAAAAGAAAAAAAAAGGAAAAAAGAAATTAGCATTTATATACAGTACTATTAACTGGAATACTGGCTTTATAATCAGTTTTTGCTGTTTTTACATGCATTCATTCTCTCTCTCTCTCTCTCTCTCTCTGTTTGGGTGTGCACATGGTGTTCCATCACCACAGAGGAGCTCTCTGTTCTCTCCTTTTATATTCACCCCCATTTCCATGCTTGTCCTACCCCTTAGCAGTTGTTAATATTTTTTTCCAACTTTAAAGTTTTTGTCATTTTGAACATGTTGGTAAGTGGAATCATATTGTATACAACCTTTGAGACTCACTTTTTTTTTATAATGAAACATATGATCTTAGATCCACCCAAGTTTTTTTCACATACCAATAGTTTTTTAAAAAATTATTTCTGAGTAATATTCCATTTTATAGCTTTCCTAGGATACATTTGACCATTTACTCATTGAGGGACATTTGGGATTTTTCTAGCGTTAGGTTTCTATGAATAAAGATATAATAGGCCTTCATGGCTAGATTTTTGTGTGAACATAGATTTTTCATTTTTCTGGGTTAAAGTCCCCAAAGTACAAATGTCAGGTCACAAGATAAGTACATGTTTAATTTTGTAAGAAACTGCCAAAACTCTTTTACTGAGTGGGATTTTGGGTATCGGGGAGTCTTGAGTCCATGATATGCAGTTATTTGTAGTTTGTTTTGACCTGTGTTTGATTCGGGTTCTGAGAGCCCAGAGCACAGTGGTCATTCCTTAGCCACGAGCAACCCAGCATGCATATCTCACTGTGCTTTCTGTACTCTCTGTGGTCACTCAGTATCCTTATGGAAGCTGTGATCCGTGAGGGCCAGTCTGGAGGCTGTGTTATGGTCAAGGAACAAAATCCTCTCAGAATAATTCTATTTGTTTTTAAAAATAATTTTCTACTTGTTTTTTAAAAATAACACAAAGACATACAGAGCTTGCATCAAAAATTTATACAAATTCCCCTCTTTTCTCTCTGTTCAGCTACCTTCACACCCAGAGGTCTTTTATTGCCTTTCTCCAAAATATTCCTCCATCATCCATTATCCAGGGGGTATCTGTGGAGGGAAACCCAATTTTGCTTTTGGAATACAACCTTTGATTTTTTCTTCTCTGTTCTGACCGGAAATTGATATGTCCATCCTTTCAAGGCTAACTACCATTTGAGGACTCAAATCTCTCTCCAGGTGTCTTATTAGTTAGAAATACATGATTGGCTCTACCTCTAACAGGTAGGAAATCTTTTGTCTATCTTAAGGAAATGAAATTCTGAAGGTTTCAAGACATATTTTTAAGAAGTAGGAAGCTGATTTTGAATGTATTGCTTCTCTTTGGAAAGAACTGGAGAGAGACACTGCTCGTCTGCGTGAGTGGGCAGGGGGCTTGGCAGTCCTCTGCTCTATCACTCATCTTGTAGCTCTGTAGAAAGAAGGGCATGGCGTTGTACAAGCCCTTTTACCTGAAGTTCATCCTCTTTGCTGTCTGTGGGCCGCAGACGCAGAGACTCTTAAATGAACTGCTTAAAGTCCCTGCAGCACTGGTCCTGTGCCTGGGTAGGAGTTGGCTCTTGGAGGTTGGATTCATACTTACAAGTGCTTTTGAGTATTGCTGAGTAGTGAATTTTTTAAAAACCAGTTCTGTGTGATAAGAATTGTGGAAGCCCTCAACAGTGTTCTGTAAAACCCCATTACAAGGTGGTATTCTATTTTTCAAAGAGATACTAGTTCCACTGCTAGGAAGAAGACAAAAATGCACATTTTTCTACAGTATTTTCTACATTAAATTATTTGAACTCTATTTTGACATCTTTTTTCCTCTCCAAGTGCCACTTCTCAATATTATTTTCTTAATAGTTTTCTTTAAATTGTCATACTTAACTTTATTTAAATACATTAAAAAATTTAATAACAAAACTGTGAAGTTGACTTATTTTTATTGCATTGCTTTTAACTCACTTTAAAGTAATTATAAATAGGAAAAAGCATCATTGTATGATCACAAACCTTCTCCTCGGCATGAATTAGCCTTTGAAAACCTTTCTTAAGACTAACTGGGTGGATTGATTGAGTGTCAAGAGAAGGGAGGAATAAAATCAGGAACAAAAAATGGTACTGTTCTAAGCTTATGTTACATGGGTAATAAATGAGAATGGAAACAACAGTTTGTAAGGACAAACAAATGAGTTTCCTTGACTTCAAGTCCTTGTTATTGTCCAGGTGAAGTTGTGCATATAAAGAAGGAAATCTAACAAAATGACATTGCATTCTGGTACATAAACACTTGCATTACTTTCTTTCTTTGACTCTTGCTTCACTGAATAGCACTGGGGTCATAAGACCAGGGAGAAGTAAATGCTGTGCTGCAGGTCTTGTCAGGAAGGCCAGGGCTTTGTATTAGGGACAGGAATGCTTGTCCTTTTTGCCAGAAGGTAAAACAAGGCAAGAGGCAAGTGAGACCAGATTCCAAGCCAGGGGCAGGACCATGGACAGCCAGAAAACTGTTCACATACTGGGAAAGCTTGGTTAGAAGATAGGGAGTGTGACCAGTGTGGTTGCACAGGTTCCCTGTTTTTGACTTCATGCCCTGCTGTCATTGTTTTGAAATTCTTAATAAGTTTTGATCAAGGGATTTTACTTTTATTCTGTCCTGGACCCTGAAAATTATGTAGCCAGCCCTTGGTGTGGGGGAGTGAGGTGCTGATAGAACTAGAATAGTGTGAACTAGATAATGATTTGCTAAAAGAAGGTATCAGCCAGTGGCTGATGTGCCTCATCTAAGCCGTCCTGGGGTTTCAACTCATGGCCTCATGCTTGCTAGGCAAGTATTCTGCCACTTGAGCCACACCCCCAGTCTTTTTCGCTATAGATTGTTTTCAGATATGAGCTTGCCCTTTTGCCTGGGCTGCTGTCAGATCAGGATCATCCTACCTGTGCCCCCCCCATAGCTGGGATTCCTGACTTACTGATTAAATGGGGTCTCACTAACTTTTTGCCTGAGTTGGTCTCAAATGGCAATGACCTCAAACTGATCTTCCTACCTCCAGTTCCCAAGTAGCTGGGAATATAGGCATTTGTTACCATGTCCTGACCTGCCTTTTTAATTTCTTTAGAAATTAGACATGAGACATATAGTGGAGTAGAAAAGGACAGCTCTATAGAAATGGTAGTGAAATTTCAGATAAGCTTGGGAAAATTGGCTTTAGTGACGGTACTCTGATATCTTTATAAAAGGACTTTAATAGAACTTTAATCTTTTACTGAGAGATTCAGTAGGAGCACATATTTCTCAACTTCATTTGTTTATGGTACCTTTAACATGTTCCCTTTGCAATGCCTTTGGAAAATACTGTGAAGTATTCACAAAGCATGATCTTAAGAATGCAACAAAATCAAAGTACTTCTAGAATTATCCTGAAGGAGTGTGCCTAGTCAGTAAGGGAAAATTTTTGTTGAATCTCAGTTTGCATTAGTGTTCATAAAAACTTAACTAAGTGTTCTTGAATCCATAGAATGACTGCTTGCTCACTAGATTTCTATATTAATCAGAGTTCTACAGACAGAACAATTGAGGGGGGTGTGGAGAAATGGGAGGTGGGGAGAGAGAGAAAAGGAGGAGGAAGAGGAGAAGGAAGAAAAAGAGAAAGAGAAAGGGGAGGAGATATTAGGGGAATTGGTTTATGTGATTATGGTGACTGAGAAGTCACACAGTAGGCCATCTGTAAATTGGAGAACCAGGGAAACCAGTAGTGTGGCACAGCCCACGTCTAAGAGTGGTCATGACAGGGGAAGAGTGGTGTAATCCCAATCTGGGGCTGAAGCCCTGAGAACCTTGGGGTAGGGAGCTAGTGCAAGTCCCGGAGTCCAGAGGCACAGAAACTTGGTGTTCTGATGTCCAAAAGTAGGAAGAGATGAGTGTCCCAGCTCTAGAAGAGAGAGGAGGGAGTTCAGCTTTCCTCTGTGCTTCTGTTCTTTCTGGGCCCTTAGCCAATTATATAATGACCATACACATGGGTGAGTACGACTATTTATTCAAGTGCCAATCTTTTCCTGAAACACCTTCACAGATATACCCAGAAATAATGCTTTACCAGCCACCTGGGTATCATCTCTTAATCCATTCAAGTTGATACCTAAAATTAGCTTCTAAACCTGGAATCGTTCCAGTGGAGACCCTGGGGCAGAAATGGAATGTAGGAATTTCATTTTAGTAATCTGGATCTACATATTGTGAGGTAGTATGAAATTACCAGAGTCCAAGGCTTCTTTTATCTGTAATATTTCTACTTCTGATTGCTCACTTCTTAAGAGGGAACATGAAAACCAGATGTGTGGTGCAGATCTATAATCCCAGCACACAGGAGGCAGAGGCAGGAAGATCCCCAGTTTGAGGCCAACCTGGTTTATGTAGTTTGACCCTATCTTAAAAGCAAAACAGCAACAACAAAAAACAAAACAACAAAGGAAAGTTGGGAAGTTGCTTATTAAGACCTGTTGTAGAACCCAGCCCTATTCTGACAGATCTCAATTAACACAGTATTAAATCTCGATCTTTATAGAGATTTTTTTTTTACAGAGGATCAAAGACCAGATTATAAAGTAAGATGATTTCATAGACACTTTCGTCATTTTCTTTGATTCTAGAATAGGGAAAATGCGTGCAGAACTGCATTTCCACATATGAACTGGTGTTTGCCTGTACAACTCAATTTTGTGTTCTCAGTGTATAATGACAACATTGAGAAGAAAATTGATTAGTATTTTTAAAACAGCAGGAAAATTATTTCTGCCCAAACATTGATTAGTCTTTGAATGGGCTTTCTTATAATCCTTTTCTTCCATAGACTGCAGGGTATAGCAGAATCTTATTGTATGCAGAATCAAGGAGAAAAACCTTCTTGCTTTGATTAAACTTATTGCTGCATTTTTCTAGCAGGTGCAAATAGTTTTGTCTTTAGTAGTTACACTTTCCCGGCTTGATAATACAGCAGGTCTTCTTTTTAAAAAAAATTTTTATTAAAGAGACTATTGTCTTATATGAAAAGTGGAAATACTAAAATACTTAAATTTTCTAATGATATGTACCCCTGCCTTTGGCTTATTTGGTTAGCATCCTTGCATGAGTACTTTCAAATCCTATTAGCTGAAGCTCAGGTAGCCTGGGTCAGTGTTTTGTAAAATACAGGGATAAAGAAAATTAAGGTCCTTGCCCTCAGGGAACTTATCTATTTGAGTAGAGACATGGAAATAAGATTAATATTGACATAGGAGAGTTTATGATGAAACCCAAATGAGTGGTTTAGCATGTTACATAAGACTGAGTTGGTCCCTGGAGATGGGATGGATATAGTGGAGAAGGAACAGTGGGATGCTAGTGGTATTAGCAGAGGTGGCTTTGTTAGCAGGCCCTTGATTTTTCAATAGTGGGTATACCTCTTTGTCTTTAATAGAGACTAATGGAGGGAAATAATGAAAAATGGGAACTAAAGCTGGAGAAGTAGGTTGCATTTGAATTGGAGAGGGTTTTGAATGCTAAGCAAAGGAATTCAGACTTTATTTTATATACAGTGAATTCACTTCTGATGGGATGTGGTGGGCTTAGTGTCTTCCTTTCCTCTTCCAAGGCTTGAATAACCCCCTTTTCTTTTTCAGTCTTAAAATGCATAAATTCAAATTTGACCTTCCTTAATTGTTTGATAGTCTGAATGCCCTAAGCTATTTTTGATTGTTCCAGATTGTCACAAAAGTTTGATGTTCAAATGCCAACTGGAAGGGCCAAACCTGGCCCATGGAGGATTGTTTTAAAAATCAGATTCTAAATTAAGCACTTTGGGACAGAAAAATGAGATGTGGCCTAGTTCTAACTCACCATTTAGCTAAAAGTGTATGTATTTTTCTTCTTTGCCTAAATACTCATCTGGTTCTTTCAGTCCCAAGAGGCACATAATCCAGAGCCAAAATCATATAGACTCTTCTTCAGTCCATTTTTTTCTAGAGTAGTTTCTGTCTTCTACTATGCTTAAAAATTTATATTTATACAGGAATTTCTCCAGATAGCTCCATATATATGATTTGTTTTAAATTCTTAGTCTTCCTACTCTTATAAATTATTGAAATGGAATTAAATTTGTTTTTTGAAGCCTGGGCTATTGATAGGATTTGGACTCTTAATATACAAAATGAAATTCTAAACAATAGCATCATATTAGTAGCAGTAGTTTTGGTTGTAGGAAAATAGAATATAATATAAATTTTTGAGCCACAAAAACCTTGGTTTCAGATTCTCCCTCTGCCACTTCTCTGGGTGATTCGAATGTATTGCTATGCCTGCCTGTCATATTTTGAGTTCCCTGAGTAGAACTTAAAGCAGGTTCTTTTCTTTCCATAGAAGTGGACTTTATTCTAAGATCTACAGTAGCAGAATATGGATAAAAATCCCAATAGACTTTTAAGAGTATCCCTTAGTCTGCAGACCTGCTAAGACCGACTGAAGCAAAGAGTGGAATTGTAGAGAATCTGGGGGCATAAAGGGGTGCGGGGAGGTCATAGTTTCTTAGGTTGTAGGATGTTATTTGTCCCTGAGCATCGGCTTCTTCATTTTTAAGATACAGAATATTTACCTTAGTAGTTATTAGGAAGATAATAATAGGTAATTTACCACAATACCAGGCCTATACTGAGCACTTGGTAAAATTGTAGCTGTTACTGTTAGGTGGTGGGATTTGGAGGAGTTTGTTTTCTTAGCTGTACTATCCTCTGTTTTGGATTTTATTTCCTTTTCCACCACATTAGAGGTTAGGAATATGTTCAGAGTCCAGGATTCTTGAGTTAAGAGAGAGAAAACAAAATATAGTGGACCTTGGTCTCCACTGGTTTCAAGGAGACCAGCACTGAAAAAAACTCATAAATGCCGAGAATGCATTGGGTTCAATACTGTACTGTGACGCCTGATTGATCTTTCTCAAAATGCTGCTTAGCTCCCACTAAAGATGCCCACCTTTCAACACGTCTAATATTCTCACTTTTTCAATTCAATTGAACACATTCACTTTTACCTTGTTTTGTGGCACACCACTTACTTTTTTTGGAAGGCAGATTTTTACAAAATTAGGGGTAGGGAAACACTCAGCAGATCCTACAACAATTTAAACACAAAGGATGATAGCGGGACTGACTGAGAGCTTCTCTG
Organism: Castor canadensis; assembly: GCF_047511655.1. Taxonomy (NCBI): domain Eukaryota; kingdom Metazoa; phylum Chordata; class Mammalia; order Rodentia; family Castoridae; genus Castor; species Castor canadensis. The sequence continues at coordinate 107,956,326 of NC_133390.1, read as the reverse complement.
CATCCATTAAGTTGATAATGTGTATGCAGGAATTTAACATTTTTGTTTTTAAAATTTCTTTTGATTTTAAAAAATTTATTATTTTATAACCACATTTGGTCAAAATCATGTGTAATAAATCCATAGTGCAGGTTTATTGTACTAACAATAAACCTTAAGGATCAGTTGTCTTAAAAGTGTCCAGAAACTTATCATGTGATGCTTACACTCCCTTCCCATTGAGTAAAACTCAGACCCGTGGCTGCAGTGGAGACTGGGAAACAGCCTCCTTTTTGGGTGACCATTATGAAGAGAGATTTTGATAGATAACTGGTAGTCCCCTTCCCTGTCCTCCCCTCCAGTCCTCTCTCATCTCTTTCCCTTTCTTTTCCTCCTCTCCCTCCCTCTTCTTTCTTTCCTTTTCTGTAAACATTCCAGCCTAAGAACCACGGTTTTAAGTCTTAGTCATTCATCACACAGAGAGAACAAACCCAGCTAATCCTTCAGGCTCTAGATACCCAGTTGTGTCACAACAGCTGATGTGTATGATTGTCTTGCTTTTCATTGAAATGTTTTTGTGATATTTGTGTAGTGAGCCTTGGAGGTTGGCTGTTTTTACTCAGCACCGTTCCCTTCAGATATATCCGAGCTGTTTTATGTTCAGTATTGATTCCTTTCTACTGTTGAGTAGTGTTCTGTGGTACGGATGTACTACAGTTTTTTTTTTTAAAGCCATTTACCCATGAAGGACATTTGGATTGTTTTCATTTTGGGGCTATTATAAATAAAGCTGCTGTGAACATTCCTGTACCAGTTTTTTCATGAATATAAGATTTCTTTGCTATGGGATAAATGCCCAAGAGTGAGATTGCCCAGTCATATGAGCACTGCCATATACTTCCTGGCCCACCAGCCAGTTGTCAGTGATGCTGCTTCTCTGTAGCCTTTGAATCCTCACCAACATTGATACTCACTAATTTTTTGCCTCCACTGTAGCTAATCTGACATCTAGAGTAATAGTTCATTGTGGTTTTAATTTTCATTTCCTTCTTGACCAGTTGACTGCTTATTTGCCATCTGTATCTCCTCTTTGTGAAAAGTTTCCTTATGTATTTTGCCCATTTTATAACTGAATCACTTGGATTTTTTTTTTTTTTTTTACTGTTGAGCTTAAAGAACTTTAAAAAAATGTATTATGAGTACATGTCCTTTGATAGGTAGTTGGTTGCAAATCCTTTCTTTCAGTCTATAGATTATCTTTCCATTCTCTTCACATGGTCTTTTGCAAAGAAAAATTTGATGAGGTCTAGTTTTTCAGTTTTTCTTTTATGAATTATGCTTTAAATGTTGTCTAAGAACTCTTGCCTAGATTATAAGGATTTTTTTAAAAAATAGCTTTATTGAAATAGAATTCTAATACCATAAAATTAACCTACATAAATATAAAATTCAGTGGTTACTTATGTCCACAGAGTTGTGTAACCACCGTCTTAATCAATTTTAGAACACTTTCATAATCTTGAAAAGAAGCCTGTCCATTCCTTCCTGTCTAAGAAATCATAGTCTACTTTTTACCTTTTATAGATTTGCCAATTTGGGGCATTTTATGTAAATGGTTTATGTAAATGTGGTCTTTTGTGGCTATGACTGGCTTCTTTTATTTATGTACTGTTATAGCACGTATCAGTACTTCATTCTTTTTACAGCAGAATAATATTTTATTGTATGGATATACCATAGTTTTTTGTTTTTTTTTTGCCATTCATTAGTTGATAGACATTGGATTGTTTTTACTTTTTGGCTTTTCTAAATAAAGCTTCTGTGTGCATGTGTGAAGAGGTATGTTTTCTATGAGCACATGAAAAGACTGTAGTATATATTTTCTGGAGAAATGTCTGCTTAGATACTTTTCCTATTTAAAAATGAGTTTTAATCTTTTAATTATTGAGTTTTAAAAATATGTTCTCACTGTCTTTTTTTTTTGGTGGTAGAGGGATTTGAACTCAGGGCCTCATGCTTGCTAGGCAAGCACTCTACCACTTGAGCCACTCCACCAGCCCTAAAATAAGTTCTGGATACAAATCTTTTATTAGATAAACTCTTTCCAAATGTTTCCTTACATTCTTTGGGTTGTCTTTTCACTTTCTTGATGGTAGCATTTGTAGCACAAAAGTTTGTAATTTCAGTGAGGCCCATTTTTTTTTGCCTTGTGTGCTTTACCTAGATACATCTGAGAATCCATTGTCTAATCCAAAGTCACAAATTAATTCCACTGATTTCTTTCAAGAATTTGGGGGCACAGGTGTGTAGCTTAGTGGGAGAGCACTTGCCTAGCATGCATGAGGCCCTGGGTTTGATTCCCAGCCCTGAAAAAGAAAAGTATAATCATGTACTTTTTACTCTAACATTTAAGTTTATGATCCATTTTGGATTGATTTTGATTTATGATCATAATATTCCTTATGTTTTTTTCCTCCAAAAGCTTTATAGCTTTGTAATTTACATTTAATTCTGTGATCCACTTGATCGAATTTTTGTGAAAGATGTGTTAGTTGTGTGAGTAACATTTGTTGAACCTAAGTTGAATTTTTAGGTTAAAATTTAAGTGCCACATGTGCAGTAGTCAGATTGCATGCTAGGCTTACATATGAGAAGGAATATTGTAAAGGAATCTTCTATTTTGTTAGCTTTAAAGAAGTAAAATGAATAGAAAGTAGAGCTATCTAAAAACTAAGAAGTGTATGTACCATCTTTGGTTTTCCAACAGCAAAAAAGCAGAAATACTTGTTGTCAAAGTCAAAATATGAATATTAAAATTAGAAATACCAATTTGTTGCTGGGGTTTGCTCAATGCAATTGGTGCATGCTTAACATGCATGAGGCCCTGGGTTCAGTCTCCAGCACCAGAAGAAAAAAACCCAACAACAAGAAAACCCCACCAATTTTTTCTTATAAAGGTCCCTTATAATACCACTTAACACACTTGCAAACAGGGTACTTTGCTATACATAAAAGAGAAAGGAAATTTCTCCTTAAAAACACATTTCTGCAAGCTAAAAGAATGAACCACAATAAAAAGACTAGGTTTTTCATGATTTAAGCCTTTTTTCTGGGCTTTGTTCATTCATGGCTTTTATTGGGTTGAACCTTTGGTGGACATGTGGTGGCCACACCTCATGAGTAGAATATAGATTCTCTGTGTGGTTTTGCTGCCTCTTTGCAGTTATTTTGCTTTAGACAAACTTCCGCTTTATGAAAGTTTAGCCTTTCTGCCTGTGGAAGCCTCTGCTGATATTTTGCCTTTGTTTTACATTCCACATTGTTTCTGAAATTTTTCAGTTGTACTTTTTATTTTATCATATGTCTTTAAAAAATTTGTATCATTAGGTTATTCATGTAAGAGATATATTTCAAAAATGATTATTATACATGTATCCCAATACTATATTATACCACATAAATATATGCAATTATTATGTAGTAATTAAAAGAAAGGAAGAAAGGAAGTGAAACAGTTCCTGCTATTTAGAGTAGTTGAGTGAGAATTATAGGTGTTGTAGATGGTTCTTCACTTAAATGAGTTGGCTAGATAGATGTTTTGACATTGTGCATAGTGCTTTGTGATACTTTAATTTTTTTAAAATGATGGCATGTAATTTTATAATTCACATTTTAGTATACTGTGGCACAGTATGCAATTTGCTTTTTAATGTATACAAGCTAGTGGTTTTTATTCTGTTCATAAAGCTGTGCAATCATCACCCCTAAGTTCTAGAATATTATGATGTAGATTTTTTGTCAATCCTTTATAATTTATTTTTACTAGTTGTGTCTAGTTTACTTCAAAGTGGATTTGAGGTGGTTTACATGATAACATTTTTATAACAGGGCCAGCATGATATAAGAAAAGACAGACATTAGTGGGAATGGAGGAATACACGTGCCAAGAGCTCAGACTGAAACTAATGTAGTATGCTATTCAATAAAAACATACAAATCTAAATCTCTGAATCTGGTACTTTTCATCTTCTATTATGGTGCCAAATTTTTTTTTCCCCAAATTTTATTTTTCCTAAAAACAAATCAAATACATTATTTCCCTCTTTTTTTTTGGTGGTACAGGGGTATAACTCAGGGCCTTATATTTGCTAGGCAGGTGCCCTACCACTTGAGTCGCTCCACCAGCCCTTTGTCTGTGTGTGTTAGGATTTTTGAGATAAGGTCTTGCAAACTGTTTGCCAGGGCTGGCTTCAAACCTGGGTCCTCCTGATCTCTGCCTCCTGATTAGCCAGGATAAAGGTGTGAGACACAGGCACCCAGTTTAAAGCTGCCTCTTAATTTCATGGCCTTGAATCATGCTTCTCATTAATGTATCAGACTCGTTCAAGGTCATATATAATGAAGGGAACACGTTTTTCATGTAGCATCAGTTTTACTAATCATTTTAGAGATAAGCCAGCATTGTATATTAATTGAAAAACATGCTTAATATAAAAATACATATAGGGTAGAATACAGAATTTGCATGAAATCTAACAGACTTCAAATAAAGGCACCCTATCTTAGCTTGTAAGAAGTATGACCTCAGGAATTCTTCCACCCTTACTAGTACACGTTCTCTTTTTGCCAGTAGTGATTCTGTTATTGAAACAATGGCAAAGTTCCAAACCTACTCACACACAAGACAAAAGAAAAGAAATTCACAGGTGAAACAACCCAACACCCCCCCATATCCACTCCAAATCCTTAGGCTGCTATAAAATCCCTTCACAATATGCTGCACTTTTCAGGGATCTGGGCCAATGTTGACCCTTAGAGATTCCTCACAGTCCTCCTCCCAGATTACAAGGTTCCCTCCTTCAGTTGCAGCTCATCTGAAATTTCTGTGCAGGTGTCTCCTTCTGCCTTGCTCCCCAAATCCTTTTTCCTGCTTGTGTTTCTGTGTACTATTATGTAACAGGGAGTAGTCTGATGAAGTCAGGAGAGAGTGGCAATAGCTATATATTCTTTCATGCCTGTAAACTCCCCCAAAGCAAGGCTTACCTTTTATTCATCTTTATAATGCTGGAGCTTTGTTTCTGAACCATAGCAGATATTTAGCAAATGCTGTTGAGAACTAATGAATTTGTAATTATGGAGGATAGCAATTGCAGATGTTTTTTTTAAGCTTAGTGATTTTTTTTTTTTGTATTTCAGCATAACGGAGTTTTTGGTTGTACTTCTTTATTGTCTCAGAGCACTTTCTAGCACCCATCAGAGTACTGAAATTGCTCTTGCTGGGATCAACAATGATGCAGACTCCAAATCCACTAGATCATTTTTTCCATTGCTGTCTTTGTGGACCTTTCTGCTGCATTCGACAGCACTGTAACTTCTCTACTTTTGAAGCTCTTTGCTTTCTTAATTCTGGAATAGTGCATTTCCACATCTTATGTCAACCATCACATCTCTACAGGCTTTTCTTCCTCTGTCGATCTTAAGTATTGGTGTCCTAGACTCTGTCTTCAGCTCTTGGCCTCTCTGCATTGCACTGGGGCATCTCAGTCACTGTTTCTGCGTCTGTTCCAACAAGAATCCCAAGATTGGGGTTCGTAGTTCAATCATCTTGTGGGAGCATCCTCCTTATCTCTGTAGCTGCCTCCTTGGCATTGCCACCAGAATAGTTCAAAAACTTCACAAGCCTTATAAATATGAATTTCCCCTTCATTCCTGTTAAACTTTCTTTTTCTATATTCTCTCATTTGGTGCAACCATACCATTTATTCAGTTACTGAAGCCAGAAATATGGCAGTCTTCTAGAATCCTGCTTTTCCTTACTTTTACCTTCAAATTAACCATGATGGCCTTTCATATTTTTCCAAAATATTTTGTACTTATTCCATTATTCCAAAGTTACTGTCTGCTTTCTCAGTCTTGCTGCAAGGTGGACAGTGCATGTGGGAGTGGAGAAATGACACTATCCAGACTAGTTACCTTTCTTTGAGCCTTAGGATAGTAATTCAGGACTTCTCAGTTACGTATGTATGGATCACATTAAATCTTCATTTTCTTCATCCTGGCATTCCCAGGGCCACTCTGTTTTTCTTGACAATATGAACACTAGTTCTTGATTCATGCTTCATAGTTTTCCTGCTGACCTGGGCTGCCCAAAAATTCTTTGGACTACCTTATACCTACAAAGATTTGTCTTTTCCAGAGCCACATGAAGGAATGTTCTTCAGTCCAACTCTCACATTCAGTATAACCTGCATCTGAGTAGCAGGCAGAGGACCATGGTACTTCTAGGAGAGCTGAATTCTCTTCCTTGTCCCAGAACTGAACTTGGGCTGTTTCTTTTTATTTTTCTGTATACTCACACTCAATACTCTGACCACTACTGTTCTTCTGGCAACCACAATATGTGGGTGTTTTCCTCACATCAACCAACTCTCTGACATCAGTTAAATGTGTCTTGCATAAATACCCAATTCTAACACTATCTTCCTGGGGGTAGCATCTGATCGCACAAATTAAGGTTTTAGTCCCACAAGTCTGCCTCCACTTTAGACACCAATTTCAAGGACATGTTGTCAACAGTGCTTTGACTGGCTATAAGTCACAGGCTCGCATGACCCTCCTCCTCAGGGATCACTTACTAGAATGGCTCATAGATGTTTAGTTGTTATTGTAAAGGATACAACTGAAGAATACCCAAATAGAAGAGATCCACAGGGCAAGGTATGGGGGGAACTTCCATGACCTCTCCAGACAGGCCACCTTTTTAGTACCTCCATGTATATACCAACAGAGATGTTCTCTAAACCTGTCCATTTAAAGTTTTAGGGGGAAAGGCTCACTACGTTGGAATGATTGATTAAATCACTGACCACTGGGTATTAAGTCAACCTGCAGGTTCTCTCTTTCTCTCTTCTTTGATGTTAGCAGCTAGGGCTTGAAAGTCCCAACTCTATTCACAAGGCTTGTTCTCCTGACAACTAGCCCCCACAATGAGGCTATCCCAGAGTCCTAAGCCATCAGTCATCTCATTGGTATACAAAAGAAACTCATCACTTTGGAGATTCCAAGGGGTTGGAAACTGTGTGCCAGGAAACTGGGAAGAGCCAAATACACATTTCTTATTATGCCACAGGGGCAGTTACAATTTTTTTCTGGGAGTACAAGCAACAAGCTTGCTTAGCAGGCTCTTGGTTTGTAGTTCAGGTCATGACCCCACTGCTTGGTCTAAGGAAGCAGGCATATTGTTGTTCTTCCTTGTTCTTTTCCATGCTGGTTGGGAGTAATTCTCCCTTTTCCCCCATTGTTCCTGCAAAGATTGCTGTGTCTCTTTGGTCCTCATCTCTCTCTAAAAGAATCTTTATGAATATCATCATTTTATACATTTATCTTTATTCTCTTCTTCATGTCACAAATGATTTGAAATATTATACAGCTGTAAGAACTGATAGAAGTTAAATTCTACTTATTTTGTAAGCAGGATTTTTTTTTTAGATTAGAGAGTGGGGTGATGGGATCTCACTGTTTAGAAAACCAGAGGGGCAGCTCCTGCCATCAGAGATGATTAAACATAGTACTTGCTTTTGGTTAATCTGTGTCTATTTAATGATTTTTGGTTGTCATCTGGGGCTAAAAAAAGGCATCAAAGCAATGATTCTGTTCTTTTCCTTGAAAAGTTGAGGACCATGTCCAAACTTGAGGCCAAATTTGGTGAAATTAGGTAATTTAAATGCAGTTTTGTTTTTTTTTAAAGAAGTAAATTATCTCTGCTAGTAGATTCTGTGACTGTTTGGCAGAGGTAAGTAGTTCCAGTACAATGCTTTTCAAATTGAGGTAAATTATTCCTTTTAGGTAGGAAGTTAGATCTTCCTGGAAGAAGTAAACATTTCATCTTTGAGAGGAAGGCTTATTAAAGTATTGAATCCCTTTCATTTGTTGAACATCTGGTGGGGGAGAAAGATAAATTTTAGAGAGAAAGACTTTTTACAAAATGTCTTGGGTAAAGTGCTTAGTAGGAACCTTAATTATTTAGAGGGAAAGATACCATTCTTGGGGAATGAAGAAAGACAAACCAAGAAAGGGGAAGTAAGGAGAAAGGCAGGAAGTTTTCTAGGATACACACTCTTTTATTTCTTAGAATGAGCCTTGGTAGAGCCTGTGTTTCCATTGTCTTTCAAAAATAAGTCCTGCTTTTGCTCTCCATAGAAAATGAGTTCATTGTTGTTTTTGACATCATGTTGATTTCTTCCCCTCAAGGGATAGATAATTAGAACTCTTTGATGAAGAAAAGGTTCTATATTCTGTTTGATAGATAAAATCATTTTCTGAACCATCAAGTGTAATTGTGCTTCAATCTTCAGGGAAAATGAAGATTAGAATGTATTAAACTGTGAATTTAATGTTTATGACTAGTGTTTCATATAGGAGGATGCCAGCTATTATCCCTCCTAGAAGAAAATTGTTCATAAGAAACCATTTCGAGAAGTAAGATTTATGGTGACATCAGGAGCTAGAGAGGTTGGGGCTGCTGAGCACACAGGACAATCAGGGAAACTGGGACAATTGCATTTTTCTTGTGCAGATTTTTGTCTTATAAGAAAGCAACAAAACAACCTTTGTTTTCACATAGTCCCTCCTTAAAAGCAAGTAAGGAGAATATTTACTCACTAGTTTTATACTCCTCCCTTCAAATAAAACTCTTGCATTTGAATAATCTATTGATTTGGAACAGACTGGATTAGTAACTTTATCTTGACCTTATTCATACAAAGAAGCATATAACTCAAATGCTGCTATCTAAGTAGGTAAAGTTATCCAGTTACCTGGCTCATTCCCTTTGACCAGTTGACTAGAAGAGTCTCAGCTTTCAATGGCTGTACAGTCAGCAACTATGCTTTTCATATTGTACTTCTGTAGTTGTATTCTGTGGAAAATTGATCAGCTGTAGAGGTACTTCAGATATATATGTAGAATTTATAATATAATACTATCCAAATTTTATATCCTTTGGTGTTCACCAAAAGCAATGTCATTTCTCTTATTAACTGAAAACATATTCTTTAGAGTATTGTAGTAGTTTCTTGTAGCTGCTGTTACAAATTGCCATAAACTTGGTGAATTAAAACAATAGGAATTTATTCTCTCATACTTCTGGAGCCCAGATGTCTGAAACCAGCGTGTTGACAAGACCATACTCTCTATAGAAGCTCTGTGTTCCTTGCTTCTTCCAGCTTCTGGTGGCTCCTGACATTTCTTGGCTTTTGGTTACAAGACTCCAATCTTTGCCTCTGTGGTCATATTGCTACCTTCTCTTTTCTCTGAAAATTCTCTCTGATTGCATGTAGGGTCCATGTGGATAAACCAGAGTAAGCTCTTTTTCTTGCAATGCTTACTTCAATCACATTTTTTTTGCCATTTAGGTAATATTTACAGGTTCTGGGGAACAGGACATGTACACATCTTTTTAAGGGCACCATTCAGTTTACCACAAGTATTTTATCCATTTTTGTTGACCCATAAGCGTTAGATGTTCAATCTATGTATTCTACCTGCATTAAGAATATATCATTCTAAAACCCTAAGTAGATTTAGATGGAAGTGAAAATATAAACTTTTGCTTTTCTCAGTAATAAACTTAAGTTTAATTATTCATTCTATGAACAGTACCATCAAATAATCTGAAAGGGAAACTAATCTCAGTATCATTTATAGTTGACTTTGGTCAACTTCTAAGTCTAACAAATGTTAAATCATTAAACTATTTAAAATTAGTTTTTACCATAATGTATACACCTGGTAAGTTTTGAGTGATAAGTGAGATATTTGGGTTATGCTGAGTAGATGTTGAAAATCATTGAAATAATTGAAAATAATTTATTTTGGATTGTAATAATGTCAATGAAATAATCCATAAAGCACATGACATTATGAACAAGTTAATAGTTTTGATACTTAGTATTTGTGAGACTAACTTAATTCATTTTCATAGAGATGAACATGTTTTTCCTTTTCATAGTATTCAGAGAGAAGGGAGTATGTATTGTCAAACTTTAATTTCTCTGTCTATATCTGGGCTTTCTATACACAAATGAATCTTCCTATTATAATCACAAATCCCCACTTACCAGTTGCTGACAGCAACATTAGGTAAGTCTGAATTTACCTACTAAGGTTACTGGGTTTTCAGGTTGTCTGCGTGCTAGGCAGGCGGTACTGAGTTATTTGGAGAGCTCTCTCAGACCTTAGAAAGGTCTTCTATGTATAAGCTACTTACATGTCTTGACCCCCAGTATGTAATTCAGTTAGTTTTAAAATGAAGCCTGGAGCTTGGGGTATTTCTTGTTGCCTATGTTTACCTGAAATTCAGAGAACTTATCTGAAAGGAGCTAGAGCCCAGTGGTGAGGTTTTTTTTTTTTTGTGCATTGGGGTCAGGTGTTTGAACTCAGGGCCTCACACTTGCTATGCAGGCACTATTACTGTTTGAGCCCTCTGCCAGCCCTCTTTTGTGTTGGGTATTTTGGAGATATGATCTCTTAAACTATTTGCCTGTGGCTAGCTTCAAACTTCAAGCCTCCTGATCTCTGCCTCCTGAGTGGCTAGGATAATAGTTGTGAGCTACTGGCACCTGGCTTCTCCTTAGATTCTTGACTGGGTAGTGTTTCCCTGTCCTTCAGGAACGGCTAAAAGTGGTGGAATTTGTAAGGTGAGATATTTGTAGGATATTCCTATCTGGGTACCACCAAGGGCATGTGTCAGGGACAGTAAAGCATAGGGTGATTCATTGAAACTAGTCATGAAAGGCCTCGGATCCTGGGCTTAGCAGTTTAGATTTTTTTCTTTCACTGATCCTCTTCCTCTCATCCAGTCTTTTTATCTTAGATGGCAATGGATTTATTTGTTCTATAGTTGATTGTTCAGTGTATTTCCCTTTCTATAGTTTAACAAAAAATTCTGCAATTCCTTTCTAAAAGTATATGTTTGTTTGCAATTTTGTCTATAATCTTTTTTTTAAAATTTTATCATTTTTACATTTACTTACCCCTCCACCCCCCCTACCACGTGCTTCTGGGCTAAAAGTATATTTTGACATTTGATTATAAATTTCCTATCCTTTAACTTACCCTAAAGCAACAAATGAAAAACTGGGTTTTACATTTTAAGTTTCTACCACTTTAAAAGAAAGAAGTTAATATTTCTGATGTTAGACTTCCTTTTAAAAATGCCTTCTGTTTCTAGGCAAAAAATATGGAAATTTTGTTTCCGAAAGGTCATGGTTTCTTCTTTCTAATTACATTCTTTGAGAGTCTGGCAGTGTGGGCCCTGAAAATTATACCACCCTAACTCTTAAATGTACTTTTCATAAAATTCAACATATTTCATCTTTAACCTAAAGAGAATTTGGGACTTAAACCATTATTCATAAGAAGTACAGGTTTAAAATAAAAACCCCAGAGTTCCTGCTTTGGTATAACTAAAATTGTTTTGGACATGTTTCTGGTTGGATCCTTCAGGTCAAATTCTGTGACTAAGAGGTATAATTAAGATAGCTGGTATAAAGTACAATAAAAAAAACAGTCCTCTCTTGTCTTTTTGTCTCATAGCTAGGACCATGTGGTTTTTTGAACTTCGTTTGTGTAACTGTTCTTTTTTGTATAGAGTACATTGTTTTATATTATACTGTTTATTCATTCTTTCATATTGATTATCTATTTTATACCAGGCTTATGAATACATAAATGCAAGAGATGTTCCCTGCCCTTAAAGAGTTTACAGTCATATGGGAAAAGTAGACATATAATAAATCATTACAGCTTAAAATAACAAATGCTATTATAGTGGTAAAACAAAGTCCTTCTTGTGTCTGAAACATTCCAGCCTATGTTGTCCAGCTGATTATTTTCTTCTGTGGATTTTTCTCCTTGTCTTTCAACTTCAGATGCATACATACACATACGTTTCTAGTTTATTCTCTTCTGCTTCCAGGTTTCCCATTTTGTAAATGAAAGCCTTCTGCAGTGACAGTTTCCTTTCCTTACCATTTTGGCAGCTTTGCGTTTAAATGTTAACAAAGAGAAAAATAAGGTGTCTGATTGTATGTGAAACATTTCAGAACATCAGTTGATATTTTAAAATGACAGAGCCCATGGCCCTAAAAGAAAATTATTCATACTATATAATTTGGAGCATTTTTAGAAGATGGAATGAAGCCCCATCTACAACTATTATATACTAATGAAAATGTTAAAAATAATATGGAATCAGGTGTGTGGGTGTATATGTAGATGTGTATGTGTATGTATATATGCAGGAAGGAAACCATTGCCTCCATTAAAGACAAATAATATTCAAGCAGCTTCAAGTGTAAGGAATCACAGTAAAGTCTTACTTCCTTATTTTTAATTTTTTTTACATTGAAAGGGAATATATTACCTTCAAAAAAAAGTGAGGAATTTTTTCTCTTTACCTGTTGGTAAATTTTGAGTAAAAAATACAAGGTTAAGAGAGTGTTCACTAAATTATGAAGCACAGGTGAACAAAATCCAAGATTTAACTTCTGGGTGAATTACTGAAAACTTAAGCTATAGTCCTGATTCCCTGACCTTGGGCACTTTAGTTTCCCCATTTGTAGTAAGAGGTTGGTATAGTAGATACTTATTTAAGCTGTTCAGCTTCCATTTTTCCCTCTGGGGAGAGTTGCCATTTTCCCATTTATGGTTCTAATTGTTTGGGTGGGTGAAACCTAGTCCAGTCCATTTTTATCCAGAGATGTGCATGTGACCTAGCCCAAGCCAAATGAATATCTCTCTTTCCTGGCCAGTATTGTTAGGGTGGGCATGCAACCATGACTGAATGGACCCGAAGTCAACTTCTGGACTTTTTCTGGGGGTTATTAAACAGAATTTATTCTCCAAAAAGTTCCTAAGTGAGCAGAATGGAAAGCTGGAATTGTGGGGAATCTCCACATGGAGGTAACTAGAGACAAAGGCTGTACAGAGGAAAGCAGACCTGCTACATTCATGGACCTACCACTGTCTTTCCAAGAATTTGAACAATAAAAGCTTTTTGATTTTTGTTGATTTCTTATGTCAGTTTGAGATGTGCTTTCTTAAATCACATGCAAATGATACAGCCCAGGCTTGTTCATTTGGGTTAGTTATCTTCCAAGTCCCCTAAAGTTCATATTACATTGATTCTCTGCCTTCCTTAAGCACTTGCAAGTTAGATTAGTTTGACTGATGAGGCTAGACAAATAATAACTGGGTATTCTCAAGAGGAGTAACTTCTCCATCTGAGAAACATCAATGGAATTGTCAACCTAGCTGTTCTACATTTTGATCTAATTTATTTTTTCATAGCATGCTATATCTTCTATGACTTTCACCTGCCCTTGGTCTATCTACATTCATTCTTGCTAGGGCTTATACAAAGAAACATCATATTGCTTGATACTAGAAATGATAAGCAAAAGTTATGTTTCTGAATCACAAATACAAATGACCCCTTTCTGAGCCGTCCTCACCACTGGGTTAATATGTGCATTTTGTGATGATGACTATCCAAGAAGACTCTATGAGAGTAGAGAAAGAAAACACTTGGGGGATGCCTGATAAAACTATAAGATATTTGTGAGACAGTGCATGAGGTAGTGAAGTAGAATGGGAGGAACTTGGACACAGAATTTTGAGATAAGCCCTGGTTCTACTTTATATTTAGTTATAACCTTGATCAAGCTATGTGAACTTCTATCCTTTTTGCAGTGGATGGTTTATAGTAAGGATGATGTAATATAATATGTGTGAAAGCAATTTTTATGTAAATCCTGATGAAGGGGTGAAATCATTTAGAAGAAATTATTCAGGAGTGAATGAGTCTATCTTATTTTATTCAGTGGGTTTTGTGGATGAATTGGTAGCAGAAGCAACAGATTAGGAAACATTGGGGGTTTAAGATTACACATGTAGGCAATTTCAGATTTTGAAGTCTGGATTGGGGAATTTAAACTTGTTTAGAAACAAAGAGGTGAATGTTAGTCACCACTTCCAGGTGCCTTCCTCCAATCATTTTTTAAAACTTTGCTCCTGTCTTTTCATTCCCACAGGCAATACAAACTCCTAACTCACCTTGTGGATGCCAGCATGTTGTCACATTTATCATTCTAAAAATACTATACCCTAATTACATGAAGAAGGCAGCTGCATATGTGACTGACAGAATCTAGAGAATGAAAGAAAAGGATGAATAAAAATATTTCTGAGAGACTAGGACAATGGTGATGGTATTAACACTAGGATACAGGTTAGTAAGGGGCCCGGGATGAGGTGAGGAGACATCCAGACATCCTTGCACAGGAAGTTGCAGGTTTAAGATAGCAGTAGGATAATGGAGTGCTTGGTAGATTTGGAAGTTATAAAGTTATTGAACTTTTATATCTTAAAGGAGTCAGCCTTAGTCATTTTGGCAGACTGAGTGATTTAAACAATAGACATTTGTTTCTCACAGTTTTGGAGGTTGGCAAGTTCAGGATCAAAGTACTGACAGATCTGGTGTCTGGCAAGGACCCTCGTCACCAGATCTGGAGGTGGCTGCCTTCTGGCTGTATTTGCACACGGCAGAGGGAGAAATCATTTCTCTCATGTTCTGTCTATAAGGGCATTGATTCCATTCATGAGGGTTCCACCCTCATCACCCAATCACCTCTCCAAATGCCATCACATTGGGGATTAGGGCTTCAACATATGAATTTTGGGGGAGATGCAAACAGATAAAAGACTGAAAAGTTCTTAATGTTAAGTAACATATATTATTAGTGGTACATCTAGGAATAAAATTTTAATTTGTTGACTCCAAGGTCAAAGTTCTTTCTTCTCCATCATATAGACCTTCTGTGGCTTTGACCCAAAGACTACATTGGAATCTCTAATAATAGAGTAAGGATTATAATGAGGATCAATGATTTGTGAGATAGAATATAGTGTAATTTCCTGTTGTTGCCAGCATACAATACTGGTAGCACAGACTTGAAAAAGCCAAGATGTAGCTAATCCAGGAGAATACTCTCGTCTCAAGATCCTCAGCTTCCTCACATTCGTAAAGTCCTATCTGCCATGTCAGGAATCACATTCTCAAGTATTAAGGATTAGGTTGGGGAATTATGCTGCCTACCACCCTGTGATAATGAAGAAGAATAGCTACTGTTGATACTTCACTTGCTCCCAAAAGTACTTTTAGTATTCTGTCAAAGAAAGTAAGTTCTTCTATCCCAAAACATGTAAAAAGAACAAGGCTAGCCAAATAAAGGAATGGAGCTGATTTGATAAAAACTTCCTCATTGTGCAGTTGGAAGTGACTTCCTTCCCAGAGCTGCCTGGAAACCCTTGGAATGTTTACATCAGTCTCTTTTGATTCAGGTATTGAAAGGTTAGCAAAATACATTTTTGTTTTCTGGGAAGAAACCAACTATCAGTGTAGCAAAAGTGACTATTAGGAATATCAAGTGAGGTGCTGAGAATATTTGAAACAGAACAGATGGGTTTTGATTTAGAGTGAGATAAAGGAATTATTTATAGCAGAGTCAGCATTCATGTTTGGAATACTGAATTACCTCTTTGGCTTGGGTCCTGGTGGGCAGGCAGGCAGTATTACACAAAAGATGTACAGAAAAGTTTTAGTCTCTATCCTTGACCCTACCCTTACATGTGTGTATGCACACACACAGTTCTGAAACTCTAATACTGTCAAATACACAGGTAAATCTTAATTCCTAGGGAATACTGTGGATTAAAATAATATTCAGGAAGGTAGTGAAACAAACACACAAATTTGAATGCATTAGGAGCAGAAATGACTCACCTTTTTAAAAGTAGAGAAAACAATACTTCTTGGCTTCAATTTTCCTTCTAATTTATTACAAATTATAGGTCTGCTTAGGAGGGAACATAAAAAACAGGCTGTCAGTTCTTTTAAACATACAGATCATACAAATTGTTACACAGCAGGAGGATACTGCAAATTTTGACAGCCACTCAGTGTATTCATTTACTGGCCTTTCTTAGACAATACATGTGTGGTTTTTATTTTCCCAGACTTTGCATTGACACATTTTCACATATTGGGTGTTTTGTCAATTTTTGACAAGTATAAATTAGAACATTTTTACTTTAAATAAAACACCACATATTAAAATGGTGAACTGAAGTATGTAAAAAAAAAAAAAAGAAGCAGACTAGAGACCATATTCAAAACGCTTGATACAAAATGAGAGCCCGCTACTTTTTAGCCTTCTTTCTCAGCCCTGGAATACTTCAGTGCCAGTCAGCTCAGTTCATTCTTCTCTGCTTAGCACTTGCATATTTCTCTCCCTCTACCAACTGCTGTTTGTTATTAAATGATTGTTTCTTTAGACTGTCTTTGTGCTAGCTGGAGAAAGTTTTGCTCTTGTTACCCAGTAGTGAAACAGGTTGACATTTCTCACTCAATCTCAAACTTTAGATCTTAAGCGTAATGTAAGTCGTGTGCTTCTGTGAGAGGTGCCCAGTACATATACAAAGTGTGATTCTGAAGTGTGACTCTGAGGGGGTCTCTTATGGATTGAACAGCTATCAAGTGTGCTGCTGCAATTTGATTTGTGTGTGTGTGTGGTGGTGGGGCTCAAACCCAGAGCCTGACTCATGCTAGGTTAGTGCTCTAGCACTGAGTTATGCCCTCAGCCCCTCAGTTTGAACTTTCATAATTGATAATCCATGGTTGACTCAGTGATCACACAAATAAGTCTAATTCTTCAAATAAACTGTTAGTTCTGCCTGAAATCTTCATGTCTCGTTCTTCTTGGATGCTTTTCTCTTCCAGTTGTCAAGAGTGCAATTCTATGGTATTCATCATTCCTTGCAAACCCCTTATGGATCTGAGAATTTGGGTAAGAACATTCATTCTGAGAGTGAGTTAACAAACTGAATATTTTGAGATGAGAAAACCAGTTGGGGGAGTGCAGGTAGATGAAGGACTTTGGGCAGATTAGGAGCTAATTTTACCAGTGCATGAAAGTCTCCTGGAGAGCACCTCAGGATCTCCACTTCCCTTACTTAGAACAGTTTATTAGATTTGCTAGCACTCTACACTGAACTATAGGTGTTTTACTCCCGCTTTTTAAAAAATCATGTCCCAAAGGCAGCTTGGAACCTCATTCTCCCTTGTGTTTCCTGACCACTATCTGCTTGTTTCTGTTTCAGAAAGGACACATGAAAGGATATATAAATGAAAATTAGAATTCCAAATGATCCATGTAGGCATAGCTGGTTTCAAATCTTTGTCATTTCTTTCAGCAAATTTTTTTTTGAGCATCTACTATTTGCCATGTGCCAGATATAAATGGATGATTACGATAAGGGTGTTGTTCTTATGGGTAGCCACCATTGTTGTCATGGTGCCATTTCCCCCAAGAGACTCTTCTTGTCTCAAAGAAGGCTCAATCTTCATAGGATGTTAGACAAAGTGTTCTATTTTCAGCAGGAAATAAGGCATAGATGAGGGTAGAAATTTCTGCATTGATCATGATTTCCTAGGAATATTTTGTTTTGAGACAAATCCTTCTCTATATAGCCCAGGCTGGCCTTAAACCTGCAGTTCTGCCTCAGTTTTTCTCCAAGTGCTAGGATTACAGGTGAGTAATATTGTGTCTGGCTAAACAGGGCATATCCAGGATATAAATAAGAATTTTATATCTGATGAGTAGGTAGAAAAATTGGCAATAAATTCAGAGTTGCAAGTATAAAGAAATGAATATCCTATGACTTCAATTATATGGACTTGAATCTACCAGGTGTCCAAACTTGAGTTAAAGTTCTACATTGTAATTTATCAAGTGGTGTCTACAGATGAAGACAGTCCATGAATGAAGTTTATACAGGATACTAAAATCTAGCCAAATATGAAGAATATTTGAAAAATAAAATAAAAAATTTAAGGATTCTCATTTCTTTGTTAAAAGCATAATTTGTTTCTAATGTATCTAGTTTGATGCCAAATATTGGAAAATAGAGAGCTAACAAGTTCTGGAAAAGTCAATAATTGAATCTCCATAGTAGCTTTAGTAAAATGACTAACTGGGAAGACTGACTTTCCAGAAAGATAGACTCAAAGGAGATATGATACTGCTTTTTGGAATCATAAAGTCTGCAGGTAGAGGAATTATGAATTTGTTCATCAAATTTCCTTTAGAAATATTCAATATTTGATACCTAATTCTTACTATTTTAGATGAGGATAATAATACTGAAATAATGATGTGTGTCATCACATAAGCACTGAATGTCTTTGAATTTTAAGATTTTCAGTGTAGAACCATTTTAATAGATCTCTTAAAAGTAGAATGGTGATTTCCATGACCTGTACTAAGGTGTGATAATGGTGATCCAACTCTTTAAAGAAAATAATTCATTCCCTTTATATTTTAGGTTCTTTATCTTTATTCATGAGATATTTTGAGCAATTGCTATGACATCTGATTACTGTTTTTCTAATCTCAGACTAATTTTTGGACTCAAACAAAAGCTTGCTTTCATTGCCTTTTTATGCTCTCAGAATCAATTTATCTTGCAATTATTAAAGAACTGAGAGGAAAAATGATCAGCAAGTAATATGCATTTACTGGAAATTATTTGATTGTTTTTGAATTTTTAATGAACTTTTGAAAGGACTTGTAATCTTAATTGATTTAATAAGAATCTTAAAGTTAGATGCCCATTTACAGTTTTGGCCTAAAATCAATTCTGTATTCTATTTTTATTTTTGCATTAGGGCAAATAGGCTTGTTTTTTATTTCAGATTTTAAGGACACACACCTAAGTGTTTGTCTGGATTTTTCTGCCCTGCCCCATACTGTTATGATGTTACTATAATTTGTTAGTTTACCAGTGACTTTCCTTGACACTTCATATTTCTTGGCTTTCCCCCCTTCTCTCCTTTTTCCTTATGTGTTTAAATCCAGAAGAAAATTTTGCCCTGAATATTTTTTAGTCAATATTGTAAACAGACCATTGTAAACCACAAGTCTTTGTTGATAAAGTACTTGAAAATAGGATTCATTTTCTCCATTGCTATTATGGTTAGAAAATAGTGGTCAGGTTTTGATGAATGGCTGGTGAAATGCAGCTGACACAGTGCAGTTGGTGGTATGCTGTCATTCCAAACAGCTGTGCGGAAAGAGTCATTTTGGTTTAGGTTTTTTTAATTTGGAAGCTGAGTTCCATGACAGATTGTCAGACTGTCTATGACACCTTAATGTATTTAACACAGTCTCAAAAATCATCAGAATCTGGGCTAAATAACCTAAACCACTTGACTTCATACTAGATTACATTTTGGTTATGGAGAAAAAATAAAATTGGTTTTTAAAAGAGTAGGCAGGTCTGTGAAAAAGCTATGAAGCAATAGCAGACTTTGATGGAAGTTGAGAATTATGATATAAGCCTTAGGCGGATACTGTAGAATGGCTTCTAAGACTGAGGAATCAGAGGCAGCATGTTTTAATCCTCTGTAATCCAGCCACATGCGTCACACTGAGCATTCCTAATACCTGATACTTTAAAAAAGGTTAAGGGACCATTTTTTTCTGTATACAAATATGCAAATGACACCTGTTACTTGTCTCCTCTATTCTCCTTGCCCTGGTCTTAGGGGAGGGTCCTGGCATTTTCCTCTGGAGATACAGTTGAATGGAAGCAGATAGAACCTTGTTGACTTCCTGAAGTGTGACTTGTCTTCAAGGCATCCTGTCAAGACTTCAGTGTCAGGGGAGTCAGAGCATTAGGATCTGATTTCAGGGCCTCACCTGTGTAACATGGCCATAACATGAATTCCAGAAGCCCTGGTTTTTGTCAGACAATTTGTTCAACACCTTTTCCTTCTGGCCATCAGGGGGCCCTACTGTACACTGGTCCTTCTTTTTTGGATGCGATTCACTAAAAGTGTGGACTTTTTCACTAGCTTATTTCCACCAAAACTCATTCTGAGAAGTAGGGACTTATTTATTTTTGATGCCAGTACTTGATTTTAGTAAAGTGGAAAAAGTTTAGTTATATTAGGAACTGAGGTTTTTGTGTTTTCAGTCATGTTTCCCTAGCAGTATAGTTATGTGCACTTTAAATCAAACACAATCTTTGAATCAAAACGTATTTAAATGATAGTCAACTTCTCCTTTCCCAAAAGAGAAAAATGCAAACAGAATATTAAGAAATCTCCTTTGCAGCTGAAGACAAATGTTGGTGATTCATGAAATGTGGTACCACTAGCTTTATCAGTAGTAGTTACTGCTTTGATTTTGTACTCCAAAGTCTGGCCCCTTGTTCTCAGGGAGAAACTTTTATTTGAATAGTTTGTAGAATTGTATTTTGACTAGAAGCTGAATAAGTGCTCTTACCTTGCGATATGGGCTTTTTCTTAACCTGCTCCGAGAATTTGCTTAAATTACTGGTAATGGCTTCCTGCAGTCCTTGCTTTCCTCTTCTGCCTGATGAGATCAGGCTTACAGGGTTGTGATGAGGCTTTAATGAGATTATGTTTGTAAAATGTTTGAGAAGTACCATGCCCAGGACAGGCAAGATTCTTTCCTTTTCCATATTTCTTCTTAATAACTGGACTTTTAGGAGCGTTAGGATAGAGGTAGGGCTGTAAGGTTATAATAATAACATGACTGTATGTATAACATCACTCTTCTTTTGTAAGCTCTCTGTTCACATCTTTTGCCCACTTCTCTTGGTGTGCTCAGCTTTCATTTGATTTGTAAAAGCTTCTAGTTATTAAGGATATTAGCCATATGTTAGGCATATTATGAATGTTTTTCAACTTTGCCTTTTAACAGTTTACTTTTCTGCCATATTAAAGTTTCAGATTTTCTTTTCATGTCATCAGATCTATTTTCCTTTTAATTTAAGACCCATTGCTTATATGAAATATTGATTTCAAAGATGTCAAAATGTGAAGAAAGTCTTAAGTTCAATGAAAAAAATGAATCTTACAGTTCTTTGTAGATTTCTTATACTTCCTGCTTTTGGTATTGTGTGTGTGAGTGTGTGTGTGTATCTACATGTGTGTGCATGCGAATGTTTGTATTTTTGTAAATTGGGCTTATTTTTCATGCTCAAAAGGAAGATGTTATTGCAAACATGAATGGATATGGGAATGTTCTTTCCCACCATATCCGGAAGAATGTAATTGCATACAGCTTAGAAGCCCTGGAATATACTTCAGTCATTGCTGCACGATTCTTAGTCTTGTCTTCTCCATTGTTACCAAAATCACGTACTGCCCTGACATTTAACTTGTTCACTGTTACTCAGTCCCTCCTAATATTTATCTCTGTGGTAGCACAATTCAGAATTTGTCTTGAGGACAGAGCTAGAATTTTTTGCCAGACCTATCACTTTCCCTTCCAGACTCTGACTATGGGAGAAAGGTGAGGGGAATGCCAAATCCTGTAAAACAGATCTTAAAGTACAAAGCTAACATGTCAGATAAAGATTCTCCTCATGGTAAAAAAAGGCATCTGCCCTCATCTCCAAAAAAAAGAATGAAAGTTGGTCTAAGGCCAAGAGGTATCTCCTAAAGTACCCCCAAGAATGTAAGAACATAATATAAGATTGTGTATTTGGAAGTGAAGACACCGTAAGTATCCAAATGTCTTAAAAACAGATTTTAATTTATGATACATTTTAAAAATCCAACCACTTTCTCTGGCATAGGGCATAGTATCACGAGTGAGTCATTAGCTGATGATGTCATAGTCACGTAAGGCCCCCCATACAGACACGGTGGTGGGAAGTGTAGTAACTCAAGCTGCAAGGGCCTGTGGCCATTTCTTTGCTTTGACAGGTTCTGGTAGTTTTAAAACCATTGAATATGTAGCTTTAAAATTGTAATTAGTTTTTCTGAAGCTGGTAATTAGACTTACTGAGGGCCTCCCATACCGATAGGTCTTTACACACAATTTATAAAAACAGAATAATTAATAGAGAATTATTTAAAATTTCTCTTCTGTGATATTTCATTTAAACAAATGTGGTAGCATAGTTTTAAATAATAATACTTTTAAAAAGTGAAGGTGGTCATGGGAAAGAGTAGTTATTTTAAAATCTCAATAGACAAGTGAGACCTTCCCAGCCATCCATGGAGAAATTACCTCTGTAATTTCTCAGAAATTAAATAGCATAACCCTTTGATTGGATCTAAACCTGGAATTTTAAATAGATAGCTTCAAAGTAATTGACTTGAAATCCAAGGACCTATTTTGGGATGCTTAGAAATTTTTATTCCCTTTCCACTCTAGCCTTCAAGTATATATATAAATGTGGCATTTTCAAGGTTTGCTGTTACACTTCTCTAAACTATTTTCTTATAATTGCCACTATTCAAATCCATTTTGGGATAGGATTTGAACTTGAGTGGGAAGAGAAGATAGTTTGGAGGATTTAAGAATCATGTAACAGTGGGATCTAAAAACCAAAACAAAATGAGGTTAAAGGGACATATCTGATCTATTTCAGAGGAACAAGAATAGAAATTTGTTGTATTTTCAAAAGTCTTCATGCACATGAGGTATTCCAGACTGGGGATTAGCTGTTCTTCATCTTTGCTAAGAACAAAATGAAAGGAATTCATTTTAAGGCCAAAACATGTAACAGTTAAGGTTGGAGAAGGAATCATCTAAAAATATTTGTGGGTCAAACTAATAACCTCAACCATCTAAACAAGACTAAATATACCAACATTTCTGTCTGATTAATATACTAACATACCAATATTAGTCTGATTAGGCTGTAGAATCTTGAATGTTCTCTGGATAGCTTTTGAATTGATGTGAGATGGTTAGGTACGTCTGAAGGTTACTTCCAGTCCCAAGATTTAATGACTCTCCATTTCAGCAGGCTCTATAACTATTATGTGTCTACTTTTGTTTCAGTTAAAGCATCCTTTTCCAACCATTATTTATTAATTTTATTTAACAGTCTCTGAACACAAAAGCTGTGTTATGTGCAATGTAGATTTTTTTTCCCATCATGCGCTGTACGATCTTTTCCAGAGAAGTAAGTTTTTGTCCAAAGTGAGACATTCCCGCATTGTTGAGGGTGATGTGGGCTTTTAGACTGCACTGAAGTTAACAGCCAGCATTACTCAAGAAATGTATGATGCTCATTTACTGTCAGATTTGGGAAGTGAAGAACTGAACCATCTAAATGTTAGAGAAGGATTTACAGGGATACTTATAGCACCCAGCTATCCACAAGATATGAATGGAAAATCCCTGGAGGTCATTGGCCTGAGTAGTTTTCTGAAATAATCCACTACTAAATTCTTTCTTCTTCTTGCTATTTTATTATTCTCACCCCTTTTCATCCCTCTAAAATGTTGACAACGGTATTTAGGGGAAAGTCTTTGCTGCATGAGCCTTGTGCACGGCAAGATTCCTTTCTTAGAAGGGATCAGATCTTGTCCTTCAACATGTGTCTTAGGCTAATCCAATCAGAATCACTCATCCAGAACTTTGAATCTGAGGACAATGGCTCAAAAATGCAGAGACAGTTTATTATTGTTAGTATTGGTGGCATTGAGACTCTGGGAACATCACTGTCCTTCACAGCAGTGGAGATGAGAAAGATATATTAATCATTCTTCTGTGGCCAAGTCTCCTTGTTTCCCAGCCTCTTAATTCTGGCTCATTTCCAGGTCAGGCTTCCAGCTTTTTCTTTGAGTCTTAAGAGTTCTCAATGTCCTTCAAACAATTTTTTTTTCTGTAAGTTTGCCAAAATTGTTCTCTGTATAACCAAGAAGTCTGACTGATATACTGTGTGAAAACTAATATAACTGTGGCAGGATATATTTCTCAAAATTAGTCCTACCCTAGATATTCTGTCTATCCTATATGCTCCTCTTGCAGTGATTTCACATTCCCCTATTGAGAGGTAGGAGTCTGTTCCCACTCCTTTAATCCGGGAAGATCAATAGAATGTGGTGAAATTGAAAATGATGATGATAGGCCAGAACATAAAAGGTGCTATCCCTTCCTTCTGGGTTGCTCTCTTTTTTTTAACATGTGCTATGACTTTTCTAAATGCCCTAAAATCCCATGTGTTAAACACTTTGTTGACAGCCTGTGGTAGAACCTAAGGTGAAGCCTAATGGGAGGTAGGTCAGTTAGGTCACTGACCTTAATGGGGACATTGGGACCCTAGCCCCTTCCTCACTTTCTTTGTTTCACTGCTGCCATGAAGTGAACAGATTCCAAAGCAACTTGTCTCTACCATGATGTGCTGCTTTGATGTAGCCCCAAAGCATCAAGTCAACTGATCATGGGCTGATACTGCTAAAATTGTATGCCAAAATAAACCTTTCCTCCTTTTAAGTTTATTTATCTTGGTACTTTTTTGTAGCAATGGAAGCTGAGTAGTACAGACACCCTGATCCAGGTACTCTGAATCCACCATGTTGGAAAAAATCACATGGAAAGATAACACAGTGTTAGAGGGGGATGATAGTGAAATCCCAACTACTGAAGCATGCAGCTCTGTGTTTTCCCGGTGTAGGTAGCAGGACTGATAATATGAAGGAGCAAACTGTCAGATGACTGATATCTGAGCCCCCAGCCTTTGTTCTGGCCCAGCTGATGCTGAGTGGAGCAGAAATAAATTATCTGAGTCCTTGTCCAGATTGCACATTCATGAACAAAATAAACATGGCTATTATTTTAGGCCATGTTGGGTTTAAGATGTGGCATTATTTATCCAGAATGGTGACTATTATAAATATTCAAACTACAGCACCTAAATAGTAATCTCCAGCATAGAATCATGCCTTCAGTTTATTAAGATAATATTGTTGATATGGAATGGATAGTATTTCTGTCTTTACCATTTTATAATTTCATGGTATTTGGTCTATTATAGAATTATTTGTTGGGTATAACACCAAAGAGCTTTATTACTTTTGGAAATACAAAATATCAAGACACTCTTCCATATTGAGATGTTGAAAATACCACTCTTCTGGATATTTATGGCAGCATTACAGCTGACTCTATATATGGCCATGCTAAGATGTGCCTTAGTCCCCTTTGTAAATATGGCTTTAACTACAAATTCATCCCGTCTATTAAGTCCCTACCACACCTTTCAAGAAGCAAGGCAAAAATGCTTCTCTTTTGGGTTATATATCATAGCTAGTGGGGATGTAGAGTTAGTTTTAGAAATTAAATAAAAATAGCTGAAAGTTGTGGGATTTACTGTGTGTCAGGCACTACACTATGTGCTGCACTTTTCATTTAATAACCCTAACAATCTTATGAGTTACATTTTATTACTCTTCCCTTTTTATAGGTGAAGAAACACATTTAGGGTAAGCAGAACTTGCCCAGGTCATATAGCTAGTAGCTGGGGTTCGAATCCAGGACTATGGGTGACTCTAGGATCAGTGTGTTTGTAAACGCCATGCTGTACATCCATATGGCTATGAGCAATGTTTTAGCATTTTAGCTTCTGCCTTCCTCTTTCTTGTCTTGTATACTCTTTATGGCTCCTAATACCCAGTGCTGTGCATGCAAACTCCGTCTCTTTTCACACGCTTCCCTTTCCAGTTAGTCAAGAGTACTCTTTTCATACATTGCTCCATTTGCTGTTAGTCCTAGTCTTGAAGTAGTTTCAAGAGGCATCAATTACTCTATTAGGAAAAGTGTGGAAACATAAGTTTTCTGAGGTTGTGGATGATCTTGGTGGCACTTTTTATTCCATCAATTCTTTTGACAAAAAATTTACTTTTTTTATTCTAAATTTTTATGTTAGGATATATTCATTGTAAGGGAAAGATTTGTAGTGACAATTCTGATTAGTTTTATATTGCGCATTATTTGCATTGCCCCCATCATCTCTCCCTCTCAGCCCCTCTTCACCCCAAAATTGACTTTTTGTAGGAAGTATACAAGGTACACACAAATGACACAAAATACTTTATCTCTCATGACACCAGTTGTTCAATGTTTAAAGTGGAAGATTCCTGCCTATAAGACTTCAAATTTAAATGACTTGGGCAGTAGTTCAAGGGTTTGCAGGCTTCTAAGGGAAGAACTTGGAGACCATTCTGGTTTTGCGTGTATGTTTAGGTACATGCATTTTTCCTGCCTCTCTTGCTAGTGTAGATTGATAGAAAACTGTGCTGCTCTAGGGTTGAAGGAGAACAGGCAAATTATATTGACGTTGAATGAAATCCTGATTACTTTAGTGTTTTATATATTTATATATTGCCTCATTTCATGAGCATAGATGATTTATAGGGGAAAATTGGCAAATAACATATTAGAAGAAATTCATCTGTATGCTCTTTACCAAAGCCCAAAGCTCTTCTGTGAAAGTGCTCCTAAAAATTACTGCTGACACTATACTGTTATTATATGCTGGGACCACTGAATTTTGTATTTAGATAAATTGATTTCCTAGCGAACAATGGGGCTCCTGGAAACTTGGCAATCCTATAAACTCTCCATCAAGTTACCAGAAATCCTTTTAATGCAGAAGCTCTGTGTGGATGCAACTACAGTGGTTGGAGCACCATATTGGGAGGGTGGGGTCCCATTTTCTCTAATGATACAAAAGGGAATGAAAATGGACTTCATGTTGGTTTTGAGTGTTACATACAGCAGCTTCAGCCTAGCATGCAACAAAAAGCCTTTGCTATTTTTATATTCTTTGGGAATGACTTCTGCACCTAAGCAACAAATCAGAGACTGAGAAAACTCAACTACAGAGTAAAAGCATAGTTTTACTTATTAGCCACAGAGAAATCGACATTACCACATTCTAGAGAGTCTAGGTTTGCAGGAATTCAGCCAAGGACAAAACTTTGCTCTTTTTTTTTTTTTTTTTTTAAGTCTTATATTTTCTCTGCTATTTGACAGCAGAGACCTAGATTTAATGTGACTATTCCTCCAAAGGCCTTTACAATTAACCATATTGGTCATGAGGTATAAATATGTCTTCGAACTAAGGTCTATAAAAACTGCTCACAACCAAGAAAATTTCTTTGTGTAGCTTAACTTCCAGCAGAGAGATTTCTCCATTCTTGGCAGGCTGAAGGTAAATTTAACATTTGCCATCTTTAGCGTTCTCCGCATCCTCAAGTTCGTGACAAGCAGGACATGGTGTTCATCTCAGCTGTGGTGCCTTTTGTTTCACTGTGCACACCTTCCTCCAATCTAGCAGTTATCCGCTGCTTCCCACTTATGTGTAGCTCACAGAAGTAATTTTGTTTTTTTGACACTGAGCACCAGGTGCCTGCCATCTCCTCTGTAGGCTACCACTTTAGCCCAATTGGACTCCATACAAATAATTCAGTTCCCACATGCATCAGCACAAGCAAACAAAAGATTTTCTTAGCTTTAACAAGGATTTGGATTCAGAGTTCTAGTGAGAGGACATGAAGAGAAGTTTAGGGTTGGTAATTGTAATTTGTTTGGTTGGACTGCTATAACAAAATATGCTAGACTAGGCAACTTAAATGACAGCCATTTATTTTTCACAGTTCTGGAGGTTGGGAAGTCTAGATAGAGGTGCTGGCTGATCCAGTTTCTGGTATGTTCCATTTTCTTGGCTTGACAGTTGTCATCTGTGTTTTCACATGGGGGTATGGGGAAGACAGAAGTGAAGGAGGAGGAGAAAAAGGGGAAAAGAGGAGGGATTGGAGGGGAAAGAAGGAAGGACACAGAGAGAAACAGAGGGAGGGGAACAGGGAGGGAGAGGATGAAAGAGGGTGAGGGAGTGAGCCAGCACTTTCTAGTGTTGCTTTGTTGTTGTTTGCAGTTCTGGTGATTGAACTCAGTGCATTGAGCTTGCTAGGCAAGTGCTCTACCACTTGAGACATGCCCACTACCCCAGTTTATTTTTAAGATAGAGTCTCACACTTTTGCCTGGATTGGACTGCAATTCTTCTACCGCCACCTCCTGAGTTGCTGGGACAGACTTGTGTCACCATGCCTGGTCTGGTGTCTCTAATTTTAAGGGCACTGAGCTCATTATGAGGACCTTACGGTCTTGACCTCATCTGAACTTAATTACCTCCCAAAGGCCCCATTTCTAAATAACATCTCTGAGGTTCAAGATTTCTGCATATGAATTTCGGGGGTGGGGTGGGGATATTAATGAACCTTC
The DNA here is from genome assembly GCF_047511655.1 of Castor canadensis. Classification (NCBI taxonomy): domain Eukaryota; kingdom Metazoa; phylum Chordata; class Mammalia; order Rodentia; family Castoridae; genus Castor; species Castor canadensis. The sequence goes on along the minus strand of NC_133390.1, from coordinate 107,928,171 downwards.
TCATTTATGTGACCCCCTACTGTGTGCTTCTGAGAATGAAATGCTGCCTCTTTATCCTTCTCTGCCCAATTAAGGTTGCCAAGCCTTTGGAGGAAACAGTTTATACAACTTTCAGTTTTTTTCAGGTGGATTGCTCTGATTCTAAAGCTGAGCAATTCCTTCCCAGGAGTGAATGACTCCTCCCTAGAGACTGTAAATTAGAGGGTCAGCATCTGACTCCTGAAACATAATTATGGGGAACAGAAATCTCAGGTGGATGGGAATATTATATTCCAAAAGCAAAACTCTTTCTCAGGCCTTCCATGCCAGTTCCTGTCATTATGAATGAATGAATGCATGTTATGTTTCATTTTACTTATTAGCTCTATGTAAGTAAGGTGCTGGTGAGTAAGGGAGCACAAAGAGGACAAGGGAAGAGAGAACCTTTTGCCCCCAAGGACCTTATAAATGAATTGGAAAACATACACATATGAAATTGTTTAGTAAGAACTCAGGTGGCATATGATTAAAAGCCAAAATGAATGGATAGTGTATTTCCCTAGACATTGTCCAATCAAATCAGAATCCCATGGAATTCTTATTAAGACACAGATTCCTAAGTCCCATCCCTGGAGTTTCTGGTCCTGAAGATCTCAGGATCAAGGACTTGGATTTCTAATAAGTTTGCAGATGGTGCTGGTGCTGCTCGTCTGGAGAGCACACTTTGGGAACCACTGCTCTGGGAGATCAGAGAATAGGAAGGAGAGGGCAAAGAGAAGGCTGCCATGCACTGAGATGGTGCTTATTGTCATCCACCTGCTACACTGCAGGTGACCCACATTTCTTTTTTCTGGACCCTACTTTAAGTTCATAGCACTCTTTAAAATATCCACTTTTGATATAAAAGGCAGAGAGCTGCTTTTTTCTATAATTGGGTAATTTCTTCAAGGAGAGGAAATTTGTACCATCTTCTTGGCAACATTGGGAGGAGAGGGACAATATTCTTGTTTTCACTTTGGCCATTATCATTTTATCTTTTACCATCCTCCTTCCAGCATTCTGTCCTATATTCTATGATATACATTAGGAGTTTTCATTGTATCCAAAAACAAATAGGAAATTTGTTTTCAGATTTGCAACCAATTAAAGTAAAATTAGGGAAATGGAGAGTATTAAAGTTTGGAAATTATGAAGGGAAAAGAGTTCAGAAAACAAAACAGCTTGAGAAGAATATATATATATATATATATATATATATATATATAAGAGAATATATATATATGAGAATATATATATAAGAGAATATATATATATATATATATATATATATATATATATATTTATTTATTTATTTCTGGAAAGAAATGCAGTAACATTTTGCCATCTTCTGAATGGGGTCTTGTTACTGAAGTGGAGGGGGAGGTTCTGTTGGATTAAGTTAGTGGCAATCCAAAACTATTCTATTCCCAAATATGTGTTCCTACCACTTCATATTGCTGGGGAAATAGCATTTTATGGGTTTTTTATTTTAAAGCAAAGAATCCTCTCTTAAATTCATGTTATTTAAAGTTTCTATCAAGTCCCAGTATAAGTAGAATAAGAATGTGTCCTAAAGTATCTCTAACCTTATTTGAAACCAGCATCTAATCTACCAATCTTTAATGCTGACCCCATCAAGTTGACTTTGAGCATTTTGAGCAGCGACAAGTTAGCATTATTTTCTGTTTCTCACTCTCAGCCCTTAGCCCCACCTTAGATATTGCAATATTATCCCTTTCTTCCTTTTCCCCTAATGTAACATATTCAACCTCTTTTCATATATACTGACATTTGGATTTTGGGATAAAGTGAAACTCAGTGTTTATTTCATAGTACAGTAGCTCTTTGTTTTACTTTATGGTACTTTGTTATAATTCTTGATAGAAAGAACAGCACTTAAAAATATTCTTTAAAATAATGTTTTCTATCCTGAAAAATATCAATAAATACTTATAATTAGGCACTAAGAAGTACTGTACTATTATGTTGCAAAGATTTAAACTATAGGGACTGGACCATAAATGGTTTTGTTGTAAAGTTGTAAGTTACATGGTATCTGTTATTTTTATTCTATTTTTATTTCTAAGAAGATGGAGTACTTGGTTCTAAAAGAGAATGCCATTTTTTTCAATGTCTTCTTCCTTTTTTTTTTAAATTTTAGGATAGTGAAACAACTGAATTATTCTAGAAATTTGAGTTATATTTTTTCTTAAGAACAGAGGGTTAAGAGAGAGGAGTGTGTGAGTAAGTATGTTGATCCTGATTTGTACACTACACTCTTCTTGGCTCCAGAATAATTTAAGAAACCCAACCCCTTTCTTACTTAAGATGATGGAATACTCCAATGTGATTCATTCATCTCTTTTTTTCATTCTCTTAATATTTGACTTTTAGTGATTTCTGAATCTGCATCTGCTTTCAACTATTCTCCCTGGTGCCTTTTTCTTTTTAATATTTATTTTTCCTCTTCAGAATTCATGTTAGAGTTCTTATGCCATTGTACATGTTCAGTGACCTCACTCTCATGTAATTTGTGTCTCCTTTCTCAAGATGTTCTTTGAATTACTCAAGTAATAGATATGAATTCCATATCATTAATCATTGAGTAATGAGGGAAGGAGAAAGATCAACTGCCTCCCATCTATGGTTGAGCACCACTTAAAAACTCGATTTTATCTGCATTCCCCAAGTCTCAGGAATAATGCTTTCACAACTGGTTGATGTAAGCTCTTTCCTCTGCAATTATTTATTAGAGTAGATGTTGTCCTAGGGGACAGGGAGTATCTGATTTCTGGATTTTCTAGAACCTTTCCTAGGCTACTATATTTGGTGCACGCAAGCACTTAGTTGAGTGTGAATCCAGGAGCAAATGAAGGAATAGATAAGGCTTTGAGGAAAAGTATGTATATTTTAGTCATAACTTTAGGATGGTTATTATATCATATAAAAAGGTAGAACTTTTGTCTTTTTTAAGTTGGTTTTTTTGACATTTTAAACGCTTTTTTATTTTATTTTTTTAAATGTTTTTTATTATTGATGGTGACATATACCAAAGTAATGTACTTACAATAAATCAGTTGAATTCACCCTCTCCATCATTTTTCTTTATCCTTCCTCTCCCCATTCCTGGAACAGTTTCAACAGATCTCATTTTTATTTTCATGTATGACTGTATCATATTTCCACCATATTCATCTCTTGTGTCCTTTTTGGCAGTGGTGGCAGTTGAACTCAGCTACAGTTGTGTACCACCATGCCTGGCTAATTTGACTAATTTTGAAAGGGTAGCATAATTATATTGTATAAAAATTTATAAGTATTATATTAGGTCTCTAGGGTTGTCTTAATTGGGCCCACCATAATCCACTACGACCTCATCTTCATTTAAATATGTCTTCAAGGACCCAATTTCCAAATAAGGTCACATCACAAATATGGAGGTTAGGACTTGAATGTGCCTTTTTTTGCAAAGAATAGTTCTATTCACTACAGATATAAAAGTATATAAATGGAAAGGTTTCCTCTTTTTTCTATCCCCAGGTCACCCAGTTGCCATCCTCAGAGGTTACCGGTATTATTTTGGTTTATTTTAAATAACTACAAGTAGCTTAAAAATGATGTGGGGAAGGGAGTCTCATTTTGTCCTAGGAGAGTCAGTCTCATTCTCATCTGTTTCATTCATCAGAACTTTTTGATTTTTAGTCTTCAGATTTAGCCCATGTCCTCAGCTGGGTTCAGAGATGGAAAAAAAAAAAAAGGTAAAATGTTCAAGTAGAAACTAAATATAGTGAACCTATATTAATCATTGAGTGAAACATATTCCACATTCATGTGACTCTCTCACTAAATGTCAGACATTGTGTGGGTAGCACTTAATCACACATTTGCTGGCACAAAGTAGAATGTTGCGAGTTTTAAATTCTAATAATATTAAGTCCCATAGCATTTGGTTGTGAGATTCTTACTTAAATGCATGTTTTTAAATGATTTTGATGTGAAGTTTTTGCTATGAGTGTTATATTGTAAAAATGATATTGTTAAAATAAAGGTCTTTGTTACAGGACACTCATGTTGAGTTAGATGAAATTTATGACAGATAATTGTGTTTATGATTCTTAACAAAATGTGTGTTAATAACACATGCCTTCTAAAATATGAAATATATATTTTATACATACATATACATACTATCTATAATGCTGCGTGGTAGCATGTTAAATGAGCTGAGAAGTACTGAAGTAGTGAGCTTCCAGTGTCTAATTTTGTTTAACCTGCAGTTTCCCATAAATTTTGAGCTTCCTTTCCTCTCCTCATCAAAATGCTTATACTTCCTGTTGGAAATAACATCTTTCCTTATTTTTTGTGATGGACAAACATTTTCTCTGTATAGAACACAGGGAACCAATATAGGAAAATGCCTAAGGGAATGTGTGTAAGTTGCCAAAATTTATACCTCCTGAGATATTCCTAAAAGCATCATAAATAGCACAGAGTGAATGCCTTCCCTGTAGCTGAGCTTTGGAATTGTTCACTCAGCATTTTTGTTGAATAATATCCCTGGGACTTGAACCAAATAACATTTCCTGTTCAGTTTCATCTGTCATTTTCCTGATTTCCCAAACCAGTTTCTAGATGTCAAATATGAAGGTGAAAGTGAATGATACTGTTTTTTTTTTTTTATTTTATCAGTTCCATTAAGTCAAATACACCAAGATTATCCTCTGCCCCAGTGTTCCAATAGATTGGTCAGTGTTCTCAAAATACAAGGCTGATCCTATGAATTTCTAAATCATTTTAAACTTTCATTAGAGTTTAAATAACAACAAAAATCTGCTATACTCAGAGATCATTTTAGCTGAGTTATATAATTTACTGTTATGTATTTTATAAATTTTGCCAGAGTAAAATTATGGTGGGTCTTGGATAATCATAACAAATACTTCTAGAATCTTTGAGAACGCTACACTGAAACTCTGTTGGTATTTTAATATCTCCAGCATTACTTTCTAACAATTTAGAGGTAGATTAGGTTTAGATAATTAGTTTTGATTTCCTTCGCAACTGCTTATTTATTATAATAAAGATTCTAATGTATGGAGGAAAAATGTAACACTGTACTGCAAAAAAGTATGGCATGTAAGTGTTGGTTTACATACTGGTTTTATGAGATTCTCTGTTCTGTGTGCTAACATGTATTTTAGGCTTTCAAATAAGTAAGCTTTGTTATATTCTGGGGGAGAATGGTTCATGTAGTCTTTTGAATTGCCTCTCATACACCTTATGTCTTGGGAATTAATAGACTCAAATAATTTTAGAAAAGAAGGACCCATAAATGTTATGTTTGAGTTGCTTCATTTTTCAGATCAGAAATTGAGGTCTAGAAAAGACCTCAAGAACATAAAACTAGTTACCTGCTGAGCAGAGATAGGAGCTCTGTAATTCCAAGATCTCTAGCTTGTTATTCATTCTTCAGTTCCATAGATTCGGACCCTTATTTATCAACCACATCTACAACCACAAAGTGTGTTTATTTTGTTAGGTATAATACTGTATTTCTTTATATATTTTTGATGTGGGAAAACTATGCTCAGTAACAAACCTGCCTTTAACATTTTTTTCTCACAATTGGGCATCATGATTAGTTTTGAAGGGAGAATCTAATGATTTTACCAGTCTGGATTCTTAGGATATTTTACTTCAGTTCATAAGAATTCATTAACTTACTGTTGTCTTCACTGCTTTTGCTAAATTACATCTCCTCCATTTTTTTCCTGTGCCTTTCATTAAATTTTGTATTGGGAAAGAAAAGCATTTTTTCATAGTTTATATCCTATTATAGTCCCATTATTACATAAAGGTTAGATGTGAGTTGAGACTTTAGTGTGGTGTAGCCTGACTCTGAATTCTGTCCTCACATTAGTGAGCTGGTGGCGAAAACTCTTGACTTGTCCTTGGAAGATCTGGCTGAGTTCCCGCAGTGCCACTTTTCTTCCACTGTTTCAATTTGAGCGATCACTACACCTTTCCAACCAGTTTCCTGATAGACACAATGGAAATAATATTTGCCCATTCTGTGTCTTAGAATGTGGTGTTCAGAGCAATTATTAGATATTTATAAAGGAGCACTTTATTTTGTTTGGGACTTTTGATCTGTTAGGTATGTATTTTCATTAAAGATGCTAACAGTATCACTTAAACCCCCAATAACTGTTAAGGAAGAAAAAATGATGGTGAAAATGTTTTATAAATTGAAAAATACAGTTAAAGTAGTCTGATATGGTTATCAGTTATCCCTTAAAAATTTTTCCATTGGTACCTTGAGACCAAGAAACTGCTCCATTCTGCTATTTGCTGGCCTTTCCTACATTTCAGAATCTGACTCTTCCCCAAGACCCCTTTCAAGTGCTGCTGCTTCTTTAAGCTTCTCTGAGTTCCCCTTTTCTCTCTCACCATAGGTTGGATATTATGGTTATTTGTTTTACTTAGTCTAGAGCTAGGATGAAAGCAACTTCAGGGGCTGTTTCATGAAATGTTTAGAAGAAGGCTGTGCATGTTATATTTAGTTAATACTTGCTGAATTAATTTTAGGATAAAGTGCATTTTTAGTATTGCTTTTCAAAACCTTCCTTCTATTTTTACTTTAAGTTATGTACTTAGAGTTTAAACAATAGCATGGGGGATAATCTTTAACTTCAGATGCCTTTCAGTATATATTCCTTTATCTATTACCATTTGGGAAGTAGAAATAAGTTGGATTTTAGGGAATTACTATTTATTTTATGAATCATTTTGGCTGTGCATCTTTTTTGAAAAGCTTTTTTTTTTAATCTTGTTTTCTATTTGCAGTCTTCTTTTTTTCATTGTTAGTGGACAAATAATTACTCAAAAATTATATTACTTTTAAAGGAAGCTATTTCTATTCATAGCAAACCAAGTTTTAGGAGAAAATTATGTTGTCCTAAAGACTGATGACATGTTCAAGATGGTAAACCTGAGCTTTCTTACCCACTTAAAAAAGGAAATACAGAAGCCATTGTGAGCAATGAAACTTTGTATCACATTTCATGTGACTAGCCTGTTTTAAAGTGATAAAAATGAGTTTTGAAAATTTGGACAAAAGAAAAGATATTTATTGCCTAGGAAACTTGTGCCATTGAAAGCTTTTCATAGCATATTATGATGGAAATTTGGACAGGACCATAATTCAAATTGACATTAATGGGAACCACTTAATTATGATCTTGTGTAACTTAATAAGAAAATCATCAAGAATTTTAGAATCATGAGGTTTTGTAAGCAATTAGAAATAGAGCTTTATTTTGTGTTTTAAACTTTGGGTGCTCTGCCAAGTATAGATTTAGTGTGCACTGTCCTTTGACTATTAATGCCTTTTATAGCTAAAATGATGACTAGTCTGGTCACAGTGAATGACCGACATTTCTGTTATTACTGACTTTGGTAAAGATTCACTAGCAGATGATGACAGTGCTCCTGAAGTCTCTGACTAGGTTGTCTCCCATTGCTTTTCTGAGGCTTCTCATGACCCCTTCCTGCATCTCTATGGAAGAGATGGTTCCTGTTAGTTTGTCCCTATCCTTTGTTCTAATATAAAGGAAGATGAAATGGGGCAAAGAGACCAAGAAAGCTCAGGACTAGAGCTGGCTTTGATAGCTAATGAGCTTTAAGGCTTTGAGCAAATGACTTCTTTCCAGATCTCATTTTCCTAATTTGTAATATGTACATTAGATTAGGTGATCTCAAAAGATGGCTCTGACTCTAAGATTCTGTAATTCATGAAAATTCATCTGCCTGAAAGCACTTGATAATTAGATAGATTGACAGCTGGATGCAGGGAAACAGCAAAGCTAAAAGCTCCTGTCTACACTATCCCTGGTGAGCATTCATGTTTGCATATTTTAATAACAATATTCTCCACATCCCACCTCCACCCAGTCACTCACTTAGTAAGAACATTTCTTCCCCTTCAGATTTTACAATTGTGCAATTTAATGAAATCCATTAGTACCAACAAAATGGAGTAAAATTGATATTTTAGTATATGGAGCCTACCTTTACTATCATTACTAGATTTGAGCAGCCAAATGAAAGACTTTTAGCTTTGACTTTTAAGAAGAAAAAAGATCAACCGTCTTTATTTAATGGAGGAAGAAAGATCTCCAGTAAAGAATAATGTGCCAGAATTGTGATTCACTTCACACTTGTTCCTCTTTTAGCATGCAGAACCTCACATATTCTTAGGCATAAAATGCAGAATGGCATATTATATGAAGGGTCATTCTGAAAAGTAGACAAAGTAACTTGCTCACAAAGATCATTGTGAAGTAAAACAAAAATAATAGCTTACTCATAGCTGATATTTGGAGGCCTTTCTTAAATCTAGAAAGGTCAGAAGGAAATACAATAAATATCAACACTGTTTGTCAGTTGGGGAGACTCACAATGTCTCCTGAGGAATTTAATTTATATTAATGAAAAGCGAGACCTGCTTACTTTCTCTTAGAGATTGCTCTGTTTTCAGAGTTCTAGTTTGCTTTTTCAGATACGGTCTCATGCTTTTGTCCAGGCTTGCCTTGTACCACCATTCTCTTACCTCTTCCTCCCAAGCAGCTGGGATTATGGGCATGCGTTACCATGCCTAGTTTCTCATTCACATCTTTTTCCTTTGTGTGATGAGCTAACAAATTCTGAGATAAGAATCTCACGCTGGTATTTTGGGTTTACAAGATTTTTCTCCAATTTCTTAGTTTTTATTTCATATAATTAATGTGATGTCTTTTGTAATTATTATGTGTTCTTGGATTATAACCATTATCAATAGAAAATACCCATGTTTGTTCTATTTAAATTTTTGCTTTAACTTTACTCTGATAGGAATATTGCCAGGGACAATTAGGTTTATATATCAGATACACATTTGCCCACCCTTTCATTTTGCTGTAAAGTTGTCTTTTATACTAGTAGATAGTTTAAAAAATTTAAACTAACATTTATTTTGATTGGAGATATGATAGGCTTAGTCTTGACATTGTGCTTTGTGTTTTTTGATGCTTTTTATGTGTTTTATTTTAACCTCCTTTTCTTTCTTTGATTTTATTGGATTTTTAAAAATGCTTGAACGTTACATATTACTTTTCTTTTCTACTAGTAGTGGGCTTTTAATCAATACATACATACTTTATATCAAGATAAGAAATGGAAATTCTGTAACCTCTGAACAAATAAGAAAACACATTTGAAGTGCTTTATCTTTTCTTCTTCCCCTTCATTTAATACTTCAAATGTGATCCATACTTCCACACTGTGATTCACATAAGTATATTTTACCTATAGATTTTGTCACTTTTAAAAATATTTTCTTAACAATTATATGAAACTTTATAGTAACAATATAACAGCATGTATTTAACTTTAAATTTTACTGGATTCATTGCTCACTACCATTTCTTGCCTGCAATGACACTCATTTCCTGAGGTTTATTTTATTTGGATTAATTTCTCATGTTGCTGGAGCATTCTCTGGCATAGTTTGTCCATGGGTAAATAGGTGGACAGCATCATTTGTATCAACAGTGACTTTCACATTGCTTTGTCCTCATCTTACCTAAGCTCTCTGTAGCAATTGACAAATGACGACTTTCTCTTGTTCTCATTTGACCTCTAAGATGTCGATTTCTTTTGGTTCTTTTAGCTCATGGTCACTATTTCTTTGTTTGCTTTTATTCTTCTCCCCAGGCTGTTTATGTTTGGGTATCCTGGGGACCATTTTTCAATTCTTTTTTCTTTTATTTAATTTAAGCCCCAAGGTGATTTCATCTATCCAGGTTCATGGCTTTAAATGCCATCTATATAAATCCAACTCTACATCTTCAGCTTAGACTTCTCATATATATTCTGTTGTATATTTGATACTCAGATTTGCCTCAAACTGAAGTCCTGATCCCTACCAAATCCTAAACTTTTCTAAGCATTATTCATTGTATTAAGTGGAAACTAGTGTTGAAGTTCCTCAAGGCAAAAACTTTGGAGTCATCCAGTTCATTAAATTAAAAAAAATGCTTGGAGTTATCAAATTTGTTGGAAAATCTTATAGGTTCTATTTTCTAAAATAAGCTCAGAATAAGACCATTTCTTATCACCTCCCTAGTTACTACCCTATTTCAAAACACTATTATCTATTGCTGTTATTACATAGGTTCCTAGCTGTTTTCTCTACTCCATTCATGGCCCTCTGCAGCCCATTATCTATTAGACTTAAAAAATTAAAACACACACACGGAGAGATGCTTAATTTTTCAAATGGATACACATGGTTGTGAATGACCCAATACAAGCATATTTTATGTAATTTTGTTTTAAGGATTGAGAATTGAGCCTCCCAATCTTCTCAGAAATCCCATAGAAATGATGAAAAAATACAACAAATGATGAAAGGAAATATAGCATTGAAAAATCAAGAAGCTGTAAGTAAATTCAAAATTTTAAATAATTTTTGAAGAAATGAACATATGAGATCAACTTATCCTAAAAATGAACTAATGCAAATTTGTCTGCCACCCAAAATATATACAGATTTCTCCCACCCCACAAGATAAGGTGAATAGTTTTTCCCAAGTGTCTTAATAATTCACCTGATCAGAGTTCTAATAAAAAAGGATTGGGGCATAAAATACTAGACTTAGATATGATAAAAGACATTTTCAACCATGCACTGACATTAATGAATGTGTACTGAGGAGCTTCAACATGTGAGGCATGTGCAGGCACTGGAGATAAGGCACTCTTGAAGAGAGACTGGAAGGAAATGAGGGAGGCAGCCATGTTGAAGTCTGAAGAGAAGCATGCAGGTGGAAGGAACATCAGGTGCTGTAAAGAAAGAACAGGAGCCCAAGGTGGCTAAAGAAAAGTGGGTGAGTGGGAAAGTTTTAGGGGAAGATGGGTTTTTTAGAGTGGGGGCTGGGTGGAGCTTTTACTTAGGGAAGTGGATTTCTGCAGTCAGTTCCCACTTAACCAGTTCTGTGATGCCAGTGTCACAGTGGACTCTAGCATGTCAGAGTGCATGTTTTGTGGTCCTTCTGAATGTGGAATTAGCATGTCCTGAAAATGAATTTTAAAAAGAGACAGTGCTTTCCTATAAATAGGCTTATTTATTTACTTTTCTATATTTTTAGTTTTTCTTCCAACATTTTGAAAATTCAACCATTGGACCAAAAGACATACATTTCTGTAAGTTTTTTTTGTTTGTTTGTTTGAACTCATGGCTTCACATTTGTTAGACAGCTGCTTTATGCTTAAGGGCCTCCAGCTCTTTTTGCTGTGGTTATTTTTGAGATAGGGTCTTACTTTTTGCAAGGGCTGGTCTGGTCTAAGGCCCTCCTATGTTATGCTTCCTGCCATAGCTGGGAAACAGGCACACACCACTGTGCCTACCTTTTTTCTGTTGGGATGAGGTCTCATTAACTTTTTTTGCCAAGTGCTGACCTGGAACCTGAGTCTTCCAGATCTCAGCCTTCCAAGTAGGCAAAATCACAGGTGTGAGCCGCTGGTGCCTCGCTTGTTCGTAAGTTTTCTGACATGAATGTGCATTTCTTTTATATCAGGAAAATACATATGTGATTGAAGAGGAGCAGTTAAGCTTTTTTGAAATAATATACTCATGAACAAAAGATACACATTCATAAAGTAATGTGAAAGCTACCTGTGTTCACAAAATACCTTAGTGTTGAAGTACTGCAACACTTGATATTACTAAATTCAGAAAAGGAAAGGTAGGTACATGTACAGATTTTTGTGAACTTTAATTTCTTTTATTTTAAAATTTATTTATTTATTTTTTGGAGACAGGGCCTTGAGATGTAGCCCAGGCTGGCCTTAAGCTTGGGATCCTCCTGCCTCTACTTCCCAAGTGCTGGGATTGGACCATACCCAGCATTTGTGAGCTTTTAAAATTGACAGGAATGAATAAGTGAGATGCTGTCTACCAAAGGTTAATCAACTTTATTAAGAAACTTGCTGCTTAGAGTTTATAGGAAAGATGGATAATGAAAGGATCCTTCACTTTATAATAAAAGGATCTACAGAGAATTAAAAATTAATGCTTTCTACTGAACAATAAAACAAATTTTTCCTCAAGAGAAAACTGAGTATTATGTAGATGGACAAGAATTTGATTGCTGATTATGCACCCAACTCTTGTAGGTAAGAAGAAGATTGGGGAAAAAAAAAAGAAGATTGGAAGTGAATATGTCACACCAGCCTCAGTCTGAGCAGTGCAGTGAGTCTACTGACTGGCTGCACTGGCACCATGATGACACGTGTTAGAAAGGCAAGTTCTGCTTTGCAGATGGGAAGACTTCTGTGTTTAGCAGGTCCTCCCAGTGAGTAAAAAAGTGTGTCTCCTTAGACCAGGCAGAAAAAGGTCATTCTCCTGGTGATTCTGATAATGTTAAAGTTTTAGGACCACTGTTCCATTGGAAGAGGTCCTGAGTCTTCAGTTTAATATCTGCACTGTTCTTCTCTTTGCTCCATCTGGAAGTCTTTCCTATAAACTTATTATAGGAAGGAGATATTTCAAGATTTTATTCTGCCTGGTCTTTGTGATATCTAGGTGAGTTTGCAAAGGAAATTGAGGCATAGAAAACTTTAATGAATGTTTAAGTAGTAAAAAGCTACCACTTAAATGAATATCCCATTGCTATTGATGCAGTATCAGAAATAAAAATCAACTCTTCAAATTCTAGGTTCAGCACTCTAACCATAGGAGTAATGCAGGTGTAGATTTTCCCATTATCAAACTGACAAACTGTTGAAATTAATCATGGCAGGTTTTTTTTTTTTGTATGTGTGTGAGGTACTGGGGTTTGAACTCAGGACCTCATGCTTGATAGACACATGGTCTACCACTTGAACCACTTCCCCAGCCCTTTTTTGTGGTCATTTTTGAGATAGGGGCTTGTGAACTATGCCCCAGCTGGCTTCCAACCTTGATCCTCCTGATCTCTGCCTCTTGAGTAGCTAGGATTATAGATGTGTGCCATTGGCATTCAGATAATCATGGAAGACTTTTTTTGTTGGTGTTCTGTTCTATTTTTCTTTTTGTTATGAAAAAATTGTTTGTTGTTGTTTATACCATTACATCTTATTGCTGTTTATTCCTAGTTCTAGTACCCTATACTGGCAGAACTTTTAGGGCCCTTGCAATGAATTTAGGAAACCAAGTCCCCTTCTAGTTTTTTAACTAAGCCCTCCTTTTCCTTCAAAAAGCTAAGAAAATTAAGATAAGTGCTTTGAGATATTTATATGATATCTTTATTTTCTTTGAAGTTATGTTTTATTTTCTAGTAATTGTATTGAAGTAAACATTAAAATAAAGACAATGGTATTTGAAGATAAACAAAATAAAATGAAACAATTGATATTTACTATAGTGCATTAAGTTGATTAAAAAATACTGAAATGCATGTCATTTACTGCATATTGGTAAGATGTAACAATGGAAACTCAGAGTTTCAAAAGTTGAAATGAAAGAACTCATCAGCTAAAGCAGTTTATCAACCAAATGAATCAGTTTTCTTGCATAAACTGAATATGTGCTATATACTATACAAGAACATAGTTTTCTTGGGGCTAATATCCATTAGAAGACCAGGCTTCAAAAATAACAGTACTTACTCCAATATCACTAAGTTATATTTTCTAAATTTGAAGTGGTTCTGTTTTGGAACTGAATTGCTCTTTGAAGGCAGAAACTAACCAAAAGAAATGTGTTTTTTTTCTTATCATAATGTCTTTTCATATTTTTTCTTTCTTTCTTTCTTTCTTATTCATATGTGCCCCCACCCCCTCCCTTACTACCTACCCCACCCCCTCCCTCTCCCCCCCACTCCCTCGATACCAGGCAGAAACTATTTTGCCCTTATCTCTAATTTTGTTGAAGAGAGAGTATAAGCAATAATAGGAAGGAACAAGGGTTTTTGCTAGTTGAGATAAGGATAGCTATACAGGGAGTTGACTCATATTAATTTCCTGTGCATGTGTGTTACCTTCTACGTTAATTCTTCTTGATCTAACCTTTTCTCTAGTTCCTGGTCCCCTTCTCCTATTGGCCTCAGTTGCTTTTAAGGTATCTGCTTTAGTTTCTCTGTGTTGAGGGCAACAAATGCTAACTAATTTTTTAGGTGTCTTACCTATCTTCATAGCTCCCTTATGTGCACTCGCTTTTGTCTTGTGATCAAAGTTCAATCCCCTTGTTGTGTTTGTCCTTGATCTAATGTCCGCATATGAGGGAAAACATACGATTTTTGGTCTTTTGGGCCAGGCTAACCTCACTCACAATGATGTTCTCCAATTCCATCCATTTACCAGTGAATGATAACATTTCGTTCTTCTTCATGGCTGCATAAAATTCCATTGTGTATAGATACCACATTTTCTTGATCCATTTGTCAGTAGTGGGGCATCTTGGCTGTTTCCATAACTTGGCTATTGTGAATAGTGCTGCAATAAACATGGGTGTGCAGGTGCCTCTGGAGTAACCTGTGTCACAGTCTTTTGGATATATCCCCAAGAGTGGTATTGCTTGATCAAATGGTAGATCAATGTTTAGCTTTTTAAGTAGCCTCCAAATTTTTTTCCCACCAACAGTGTAAGAGGGTTCCTTTTTCCCCGCATCCTCGCCAACAACTGTGGGTGGTGGTGTTGCTAATGATGGCTATTCTAACAGGAGTGAGGTGGAATCTTAGTGTGGTTTTAATTTGCATTTCCTTTATTGCTAGAGATGGTGAGCATTTTTTCATGTGTTTTTTGGCCATTTGAGTTTCTTCTTTTGAGAAAGTTCTGTTTAGTTCACTTGCCCATTTCTTTATTGGTTCATTAGTTTTGGGAGAATTTAGTTTTTTAAGTTCCCTATATACTCTGGATATCAGTCCTTTGTCTGATGTGTACCTGGCAAATATTTTCTCCCACTCTGTGGGTGTTCTCTTCCAGGCACTGAATGAAAATAACTTCAACCCCAGGATACTATAATTTATTTTTGATTTAACCTTTCTCTAAGCCAAATTTTAATTCTAGGCTTCTACCTTCTTTCTCTTTCATTATTTTCTCTACCTTTGAACTTTATTTTTAAGCAATTTGATTAAAAGAGGGAGTTGATTTTTGTAGCAGAAGAAAAATCTCAGATTACCTCCCTTTAATTTTTTCTTATGTAAGCAAATAATCTTAGTTTTAAACAGGTTTTCTGTTTTTGTGTAGGCATAGTCCACTATTCATACTTTGGAAGTCTTCATAGACTATGAAACCCAGAATCAACATGGTACCTTAGACAGGATTTCACTCAAAGAATCTTGTGGATTAGCGCAAAGAGGTAATGAGGCAATGGTGTAGCTTGATATTCTGGGAATGACTTGTTCCTTATTCTTTTGTTCTATAAGTGAGACCTGGGGCTTGGCTCTAACCAGACACTTAATAAATTTTTATATCAATAACAACATCCTCCTCTTCATTTATTTTACTTACAATGTGCTAAACACCGTATAGTTTATTTATATTGTACTTGTGTATATATAATACACATATCTATATCTTCATGGAGATACTATTGCAGAAAGATATTGTCCTCATTTTAGGATGAGAAAAGAGAAGAGCAAGGGAGTTAGTGGCTTGCATGCAGTCATGGTTAGAAAATGACACCTCTGGGATTTGAACTCAAGTCTGTTATGCTCCAGGTCTACAAAGATTTCAAGTGTATAAGCATTAGCTGTAATACTTCGAAAGAGATTTCAAAACATGTTAGTGGGAAATTGAGGCATTATCCATAGCTAAAAATTACCTTAGTGAGATTGCTGCCTAGAATAATAGCTTGTATTTTTAAGAAGAGAAAGCTGAGAACTAGAAAAGTTATTGAATATATTCATTTTCACAAAGCTGTTATAGGGTAGAGCTTATCTAGAGTCTAGTTCTCTTGAGTTTTCCACCAATGTTGATTCTATTCCCCTTAATATGGCTGGCCTTCGTGATAAGGTGAGTATTTATTATAATCTTGGTGTGAAAGAGAAGCAGAAGGGAAGGGTGTGATTGTACCTCCATGTGTGAGTATAACTAGATTTTTTCCACCATGTTCACCTGCAGTGTCTTATTATCACATGCATATTATATTATGGGATTGGAGTGGGAGAGGGGTAGAGAAGGAATGGGGGAGGAAGAGAATATCTTGGAGTGATTCCCTATGGTGTTCTGGAGTGAAGCTTAGATGTGAGATGTGAACCTCTGTTCTTCAGCCATCTTAGTGCCATATGCCTCCCATGTGGCCTCTTGCCATATTGGATGTGATTTTGGTGTTGAAAGATATGTGATTTAGTACAACGTGATCCAACTTCTTCATTTGTTTTGGAGCAGAAAAATAAAAATCTATTCCAGTGCTAGAAGAAGGACGAGCTGAGTTGGACTCGCTGAAAGTTGTTACAATCCTTGTTTCCATAAATCTTTCTAAGACATATTAAAGAGTAATTTTGACTGACTGCATGATTGCTAATCTAATCTTGTATAGGTTACTGCACTGGGTTTCTCAATTATATTTCTCCCTACCAATTCTTATCTGTAACTGTGTCTTTTGGAATGAGTGTCCTTCCCATTGTAGCCCTGCTTTGATAGCATGTTTAATTATAAAGAGCCTGTTTTCCCATTTGGTCATTCTCAATCTCATTACACTCCACAGTAACTCCTGTGCCCCTTGGATCATTACATCCTTACAGCTCGACATGGATTCATTGATAAGCTTGGAATATTGACTTTCTAGTCACTTGAATGCCTGTCTTAAAGTTCTGAGACATATACTTTATTTAGCTATTTTAGGTGATATCTGTCTGTCATTGAAATTAAGCTTGCAAAATATTAACTTCTAGGACTACCTTCTTTTAATAATCATAATAAAAGTCACAATCATAATATCTTTATAATTTCTATACATTATAGGTCCTCTGTTTTAAACAAGTATATTAAGTTATTAAGAGACTTACACTATTTCTTTTAGTGTCCTAAAAGCAAGTCATCAAAATCTGCATATTAAAGTCTATCTAGCTTTTCCTGTTATCTTTTATTTGTTCTTTCTTTTTTTTAGTTCAACACAATTTTTTGTTCTTAAAATTCCAGTGTGGGTTAACCCCATTCTCATTTGCTTTGCAATGGGAAAATCAGAACTGGAGAGAACATTTTTAAAGCCTCTTAAAAATATAACATTTCCCAGCTGGGTGCCAGTGGCTCAGGCCTGTAATCCTGTCTACTCAGGCAGCAGAAATTAGGAGGATCATGGTTTGAAGCCAGCCTGGGCAAATAGTTTGTGAGATCCTATCTCGATAGTACCTAACACACAAAAAAAGTGATGGTGGTCCCTTTCTACTTGGGTGCTTAATATTTTAATTTCCCATTTAATCCTTCTAAAATTTTAGCCATAATTTTCCTTTATTAATCATTTTTAGCTTTTCATTTGTGTTATTTCTTTCTGGACTTCTACTCATTGAACAATTCCTAATTTTAGCTAGATTTCTTTCAAATTTTCTGCCCCTTCTTAGTAGTAATATATTTTTGAAGAATGATTGTATGTTCTGTGTTTTAAATTTTTATATCCTTCCCTGGGTGGTCTTCTATTAGTTTCTACAGATTGTATTTCTATAGCAATATCATTGTGCTTTTTTTAATCAACTAGATGAGATGACTGGTTAACTATATATATTAGTTATCTATTGCTATGTAATATTCTACCATAAGCATTAGCAACTTAAAACAACAAATATTATATTATTTTATGGTTTGGGTGAATTAGTAATCCAGGCACAACTTTCTTGGCTCAAGATCTCTCATGAGATTATAATCAGGGTGTTGGCTTAGATGAAGGCTCATCTGAAGGCTTGACGGATTGGGAGGCACAATTCCAAGTTCACTTGTGATGGTTGACCAAATTCAATTCCTTGTGGGCTTTTGGACTGAGGGTCTTAATTCCTATTTATTGGCTGGAGGTCTTCCTCAGTTCCTTGCCAAATGACCTTACATTGGGCAACTTACAATATGGCAGTTGGTTTCAAAACCTTCAGAGCAAGGAAGTAAAAGAACAAAACAGAGTATCCAAAATGGAAGTCATAGTAGTTTTTGTAAGTTCAGAATCCTCACTTTACTCATATTCTATTTGCTAGAAGCAAGTCACTTGGTCTAGCCTACATTTAAGGTGAGAAATCACATAAGGGCATAAATGTCAGGGACCAGAATTATTGGGGACCATTTTAGGGGATGCCTGCCATGTGTATGTTTTAGGGACAGAATGTGATACATACTTTTAGGCAGAGGTTCCCTGGAACATAGAAGGGAGTAAAAATTCAAGTTTCAGTATATCATGGTTATAGCCGAGGTAAAGCAGTAGAGCTTTGTAAAAATGTAGAAAAAAAGAAATAAATAGTTTAACATGAAGAAATACTCAGTATCCCTGGCCATAAAGGAAATGCAAATCAAAACCACATTGAGATTCCACCTAACTTCTGTTAGAGTGTCTGTCACCAAAAATACAAACAATAACAAATGTTGGTGAGGATGTGGGGGGAGAAAAGGAACCCTCATACACTGTTAGTGGGAATGTAAATGTATTAGTGAGAAAGTTTAATCACTATGGAAAACAGTATGGAGACTTCTCAAAAAACTAAAAATAGAACTGCCATATGATCCAGTAATTCTACCCCTAGGGATATACCCAAAGGAATGTAAGTAAGTTTACAATAAAGTTATCTATACATCCATGTTTATTGCAGCATTATTCACAGTAGCTAAGCTATGGAAATAGCCAAGATGCTGGACAACTGATTATGGATTAAGAAGATATGGTATTTATATACAATGGAATTTTACTCAGCCATAAAGAAGAATGAAATTTTGTCATTTGCAGGTAAATGGATGGAACTGGAGAACATCATCTTAAGTGAAGTTAGCCATGTTAAGAAAGCCAAAGGCAAAATGTTTTCTCTCATATGTGAAATGCAGGCTCAATATAAATGTAAGCAATATTATGAAAAAGGGGGTCACTCTAAGAGTAGGTCACATATGAGAGAGGGAGGGTAAAAGAAGAAAGTTAAGAAGCTGAATATGGTTGATGTACTTTCTATACAAGAATGAATATATAATTTTTAAACCTGTTCAAATCACCATAAGAAGGGGATTAAGGTAGAACAGAGAAAAATAAAGGGATGAACCAATTTGGGTTGCAATACATATATACATGAAATGTCACAAGGACATTTTTTAGCTATCTTAAACAAACAAAAATGTCTTTTTTCCCAAAATGGAGAACAGGAAGGTAAAACAGGTCCTGTCTGGGGGTTGGCACTAGTGGGAGGGAAAGGATGTAGGGAAAGGGTGTAGGAGGTGACTCTGATGAAAATATTATGTGCTTATGTATGAATGGAAAAATGAGACCAGTTGAAACTGTTCCAAAAATGGGGGGGGGAGTAAAAGAGGATGTACAACAATAATAAAATGATTAAACAATAATAATAAAACAACAATAATGAAACAATAATAACAATAATAAAAAATGATTAAAAAAGTAGTTTGAAATGAATATTAAAGAAAACTTGATTAATATTAATTTTACTCTATTTACCTTCATTTAATGGAAACTACTTAGACTTTTTAAAGTAGTTAAAGCAAACCAATCAAAAACTAAAGAATAACTAAGCAATATGTTCAAGAATTTATTGTGACATTATTTAAAGAAAACTTATCTGCATGCATGTTTCTTTCCCAGTTTATATTTTTGTTATGTCCTTCATTTGTCTTAAATGGAAAAATAGTGTTTTCCCTCTTGGGTATAAGTATATTACATCAAATTTCTGAGATCCAACATTTTCTTCATTAAACTGTCGTGCTAAATTTCTGTTCAATTACTGTCACTGTGTTTAATGAGTGATCGTTTATAAAGGTGTGGCAGAGTTAGGAATAATCAAGAAGGGACAGTGAAGCGCCCTTGGGCTGGCAACAGTGGGAAGTCATCACTCACTCAAGCCTGAGGGGGAAAAATGAAGGAGTCACATTATTGGAATCCGGAAAGAGCTGATTCTCAAGGAGAGCACGAGCACAGCCACTGCTTGTGGCCTGGCCAGGAGGAACCCATGGAAATGAACATCCCAACTTTGCTCTCCTCCCAACGTCTGATCTCTTGCTTCACATTAACCAACCCAACAAGAAGGCAGAGGGCAAGGAAAATTGATACAAGCTGTGCAGGCTATGCCCCAGCACTGACGAATGGATTAAGAAAAAGTGGTATCTATACACAATGGAATTTTATGCAGCCATGAAGAAGAACGAAATGTTATCATTCGCTGGTAAATGGATGGAATTGGAGAACATCATTGTGAGTGAGGTTAGCCTGGCCCAAAAGACCAAAAATCATATGTTCTCTCTCATATGTGGACATTAGATCAAGGGCAAACACAACAAGGTGATTTACTTATGGCAACACTCTGACTCGAGGCTCCCTCCCTCCCTGCCTCCCTTCCTTCCTTTTTCTTTCTCTGTGTATGTGTTTAAAAGCTTTTTAACTATATGTGCTAAATGAGCTGTTGTGATTTGTGCTTCTGTTTCTTCAGAGAAATGGAAACAACTATTTCTATTCATGCATTTTTTTTTTTTGGTGGTACGGGGGGGTTGAACTCAGGATCTCATGCTTGCTAGGCAGGTGCTCACTCCACCAGCACCCAAACCACTACTTTTGAATATGACATCTTAGGTGCTGGCTGCAGCAGGTAACCAGATGATAGGTATCATGATAAGTCATTTCTTTTGTGACTCTAAAACATTTTTTGAACTCAAGGATTAAGGAACTGAAATTTGAATATACTCTATCCTATCAATACCAACATTATGACTTTTTTATACTCTGTTTAAAGCTTAAAGAGCATGACTGAACAGGATAAGTTAGCATCCAGTCAACTGTGAAGAGGAAAAAATTAGTTCTCATATGGGGTGGTTTAAGTGTCAGGGACACACATTGCTTCATAGACAGCTAGGATTTTTATTGGCATTTTCCTATAATAGCTGTACTGCTCTGGTGCTAATGGCCTCATCCTTTGTATCTGTTAGGTTTGGCAGTATGTAAGTAGAAGATCTGATGAAATAATTAGCTTTGCTGTGTGTGTTCCTGGTAGGAGTAGAAACCACTGTTGGGGTGATGAGATCTAGAGTGAGGTTGTATGTTATGTGTTTCTGATGGAGAATTTAAGGTGTGATGCAGGACCCAGAAGCTCAATCATAGATATCTAGCACTGCCATAGGTCCTACAGAGAGCTCTGCAGGGCAGGCCTTACCAAATACACACTGTTCATTGTTGTTGAGCTTTGATTTCAAAGCCTTCTGCAGAGCCCTCACTCTAGTGGGCTGGCCTCACCCACTTGTGAGTAGCTATTCCCTTCCTCCTGATCTATGACTTAGACAAAAAGAAGCCTCTGTAGGCTCCTTTCACTAGGTCCAACCCTAATTTTTATCCTTGGACTCCTGCCATCCCTACCATATGAGAAATACAAATGTTGTGGTGGTGGGGAGTAGTGATGCATTAGCATTGTTTTCTAGGCTAGGCCATCACAGGGTATGTTCTACCAGGCAAGAGGCAGCTTTATCACACATGGGAGGAGGCATTTCAAAGGAGAACCAGTAACTTTTATTGACTCCAATGGAGGAATCCAGAAGGTGTATATTGAGTGGATTCAAGAACTTTAACCATCTCACTTCCTAGGATGTGGACCATTTGGCATTGATCCCATTAGTCTGATACCAGACCAATTCTTCTGTTTCTTGGAGTCTTGAACCCCTAACTCTAGTATCTCTGAATTCAAGAGAGAAAGCAGAGAATTTTATAGGAAAGTCTTTTCAGTTTATGTGATTAATCTGTGTTAAATCAGAAATAGTAGTGAGTTGGGATTTCAAAGGCTTAGGAAAACCTGAATAATGATAATGGTGTATGCAAAGCCATGCAATGTATGATTTTGATATAAGGCTAGAATCACAAACCCTGGAATTTGGAGATCATCTGGGGTAATCAGTCTGTAAAAGCCTTCCATAGGCCTGCCAGACCTTTGTCTCAGCTTTTCAAATGTAGTGCTTTGGGCAAATTATTATGGAAGGTGGGAACTAATGTCATTCCTGATCAAAAATCCATGGGTCATCACCTCCTACAGTTTAGGAAGTAGTCCTTTATGTGTGTTGATGTTGCACTTACGAAGGGCTTCCGCATATACTACCTCATTTAACCCTGCCCACTAATCACAGAGGAAGAAATTAATACATTCTTTGAGTAAAGCCTCTCTATCTGGAATTGGTCCTTTTTTGTTTTTTTCTGAGACAGGGTCTCACTATGTAACCCAGGCTGGTCTTGAAATTGCAATCTTGCTGCCTCCGCTAGGATTGCTGGGATTTCAGGCATGTACCACCAAACATTGCCCAGTCACTGCCCACGGAGCTGCCTTCTGTTGAAAGGATTCTTTATTGGGAGAGCAAATAAATGTAAGGATAAAAATACCAAGAGGCAGCTGTCTCAGGGAGTCTAAAGGCATATTTTTTCCTCTACTAAGTCCTGAGAACTCACCAATCCTAGTAATTCACAATCTGAGTTTCTCAGAGCTTTCTATTAGAACGTGAATATCCATGTCAGAGAGTTATTTGCTCATATTGAAGTGTGCCATATAGAAATTGATGCGGAATTATAATCATATCAGATTAGTTGATAGTTTTATGTAGTAATTCACTTAGGGGACTGCATGGTTACTATGGAGGATAAACTACTAAATAGTAAATGTATAATAGGAAAGTATAGATTAAAATAAACAGTCCTTTGTCACTTTCAACTTTCCTAATCTCAGATTTCAACTATGATGCCTGCCTACATTTTTCTCTTTTCAGTACACTCTGCAATCTACTTATTTATTTATTTTTAGATAGCTGCCAGTTGAGTGCCAGTTTTAGAGTCTAGATTTTTTTTTCCTGGCATTCCTTTTGAGAAACATATGCTTCTAACTTCAGTTACTGCTTTTTCTTCCATATGCGTCTTGTTCCATTTCTAGGGCTCAGAAAGGCATTTGGGTTGAATAGGTGTATGATCAAGACCGTGGAACCTTATTGGTGAAGTTAGGCCTTCCAAATAGGAGAAAAAAGAGAACTTGACCACTATCAATTTAGAAGTGACTTAGAAATACGCAACACCACGCTGTTCTAACAGTGGCTTTAATTTTTGAGATGTGTGACGCCTTGCTCTTGGGGCTGCTGGCGCAGGGCAGTGGTAGGGTGCTTGTCTACCATGTGCAAGGCCCTGGTTGGATGCCTAGCATTGTGAGCAAACAGAAAAATATTAACTCTTTAAAAACCAAAACAAACAAATGCTTTTGTGTGTGTGTGTGTGTGTGCCATTTTTGTGCATGATTCCATGCTAAGCTTCTTGG
This sequence comes from Castor canadensis, assembly GCF_047511655.1. NCBI lineage: Eukaryota > Metazoa > Chordata > Mammalia > Rodentia > Castoridae > Castor > Castor canadensis. The sequence continues at coordinate 107,904,673 of NC_133390.1, read as the reverse complement.
GGAAGAACACAGGCACGAGAGCTTAGAGAACAGGTGCTGAAGCTGAAAGACAGGATTGTTGAATGTTTGCAATGCCACTTGTTTCTTCCATAACTTCATGTAATACATCAGCAGCTCTCACTGATTTAGAGGCTTAGTACACAGCATTTTGATTCAGTGACATTAAGTAGGAACTCTGCATAAGAGTTAGTGGAACAAATTTGGTCTCACAATCCCACTCTTTTTTAAAGGTATTAAAAGTATTTTAAAAATCTCTCACTCTAGTAGCATCATAAATAGTGTATTCTAACTGGTTTTATAAACATCACCTAAGCTTACATTGTTTTATAACCTCTAGAATGATAGGCCGGTGAAAGTATTTTCACCTTTGGAAATTATTGCCCTCTCTAAACTTTGCATTTCTGGCCTTAATTACCTTAAATATAAAAAGGATCAATGGGGAGTAAGCAAAAGTGATCTGTGGTTGACTAAAATAGCTATCATAGGTCTTTTCTTCTCCTCATATGGTAGGGACAGGACAATTCTTCTAACCTCACTCAGAGCTTAAGTATTCTTATATTAGACATGATTTCCAAAAGCCTAATTATTTGTTTTCCATGTCCAGAGCTATTAAAATCAAAAGGGCAGGTGGAGAGGGACTCCTATATACAGAAACATTGACAGTATATAATATATTAGAGGAGAAGGCCAGCACATGAGAAAAAGACATGATTTCAAAGGATGACTAATTTGGGACCATTTAATATAGGTGTGGGGGCTGGAGGCTTGGCTCAAGTGGTTGAGAGCCTGCCTAGCAAGCATGAGGCCCTGAGTTCAAACCCTAGAACAGGAGAGGGAGAGGGAGAGGGAGAATGAATATAGGTGTAGCAAACTCCAGTGGACCCTGAGGGCATCCCATTAAGGTGATTGCCATGAGTTATAAAGAAAGTATTAACTTTGATCGGTGTTATTCTTTGTTTGTGATAAAATTCTGGGTAGATTTCAAACCTAAAACAATTAAATAAACAACAGTTGTTATGCATCAAGATTTAAAGCCTTGGCCCTTTGGACCATCTGGAAAACTTTTCCTCTTTCCTTGTCTTGTTGCCTCTGTCCTCTCTCTGCTCCTCTCTGCATGTATACTTCCATGTTGGCTTTTCTTACCTGCAGGACTCTCCTGTTAAGACATTTTTCTCCAGGAAAAGCTGGCTTAGCTACCCTTTCTTTAGGCACCCTTTGCTTATACTGTAGTGGTACTAACTACCACTTTTGGCAATTGCCTGCTTGCTTATTCATCATTCCCTCCAGACTGAAAGCTATTTGAGACCAAGAACCCTTTCTTACTGCTAAATATGCCTGGTACTTAACATTGTAGTACTTGGTCATATTAGAAACTTAATAGATAGTTCCTAACTAAATGAATGGCTGAATAACTCCAGAATAACATCTGGGCAGCCAAGATTTGTCTGTTCAGTACTTTGGAAAAACAGCATGCTAAAAGCTTTTGAAAACTTGTGCTGTAATCTATTTGTAAATTTATGTTACAAAGTATCATGGTGAATAAGTTCTGAGTAGAGTCAGGAATGTCTTTACCATGTCTTTAATATGTGAAAAAACTTGAATCTAAAAAGTTAAACAATGCATAAAATTTCTAACATATTAGAAAAGTTAGGAATTAAGCATATTTTGGGAGTTTTTGTTTGACATAAAATATTTGCAGTCAATTGTAAAATTAGACTATATTCTTATAATTAAAAATTATATTGGAAAGACCAAAAATCGTATGTTCTCCCTCATATGTGGACATTAGATCAAGGGCAAACACAACAAGGGGATTGGACTTTGAGCACATGATAAAAGCGAGAGCACACAAGGGAGGGGTGAGGATAGGTAAGACACCTAAAAAATTAGCTAGCATTTGTTGCCCTTAACACAGAGAAACTAAAGCAGATACCTTAAAAGCAACTGAGGCCAATAGGAAAAGGGAACCAGGAACTAGAGAAAAGGTTAGATCAAAAAGAATTAACCTAGAAGGTAACACACACTCACAGGAAATTAATGTGAGTCAACTTCCTGTATAGCTATCCTTATCTCAACCAGCAAAAACCCTTGTTCCTTCCTATTATTGCTTATACTCTCTCATCAACAAAATTAGAGATAAGGGCAAAATAGTTTCTGCTGGGTATTGAGGGGGTGGTGGGGGGAGGGAGGGGGGTGGAGTGGGTGGTAAGGGAGGGGGTGGGGGCAGGTGGGAGAAATGACCCAAGCCTTGTATGTGCATATGAATAATAAAACAATAAATAAATAAATAAGATCATTACTGGAGCAATTTGTCAATAAAGAAAATTAATACTGCAAAAAAATTATTTTGGAAAATGATACTTTAGGAAACATTTATAGTTCACCATGATTTGAGTGAAACAGAACAATAAGAAATGTATTATTTCATGGATCTAGTAACTAATATAATAGTACTACCTGGAATAATTTAATCCAGAAAAGAGAAAAAGCTCATTTCTAACAGGTTTGCGAATGATCAAAATTTCAGATGGTGGTAAATAACATTAGGCAATAGTATTAAATTTCAAAATGCTGTGCTCAGATCATTAGAGTTGGAGGTATAATGACACATACAAATGAAAGGAGATCAAGTTCAGAGTATAGTGCCAGGAGTAGATCAGAGATTAACAAGAAGGGTCATTAAACACTGAGATGGTTAATGAAAAAGATTGTGAAATCTTCTCAGACTAAGATAATGGCTATGAATTCCCCATATTTTTATGATTGAAAATCATAGCCATTAATTCTATTTAAGTTCAGTACAAAATTGGTGAAATCCAATAAATACTACATGAAGAGTCTGGTTAAATGATTTTTTTAGGACCAGTTCTGTGAACTCTTTGCCTTAAAAACGTTTTCTGAGAGCTCAGCTTTCCTTCTTTCTTTTTCTTTCCACCTGGTCTGTTCTCTGTGTTCTGTTTTTCCATTTATCGAAGTTCATATTTGGGCCATGTAAAAGCTGTCTCTCCTCCAAAATAGGTTATTTGATTGTGTCCATTTTGTCACTGTTGTCCTGGAGATAAAAAGGTACTTCTTGTTTTTAATAACCCATGGCATCATAGAGCTCCTTGGGCCTCATGCTGATGCTGCCCTGCAGTAATCTTGTGGGCTCCTGGGTGAAGGAAGGCTCTTAGAAATGAAGAGAATGGTCTGTTGTACATATTATATAACTTGTTATAAAAAAGAACTTCAATAGTTCATTTTTACACTGTCAGAAATAGCTGCATCAAAATGTCATATATCTGCTTTTTTTTTTTTTCCTTTTCTGCAGCAGCAAATTAGTCAACAAGTAGCTAGTCTGAATTGCCCTATCAGCCTTGGTTGCAAGAAAACATCATGTCTTTATTTTATTACTCAAATTAAATAAATTTCTGACCCTTTCTTGCTGGTGAGGAACTGATGTCAGTCATTATTGGGTTCCCCCTCTACCAGCACCACCATCACTACACACACACACACACACACACACACACACACACACACACACACACCCTCTCAGGGTTTAAATATGAGAAGCCTGGTCCTGAGCTATTATTAGTCATTGTGGCTCCTGGCCTGCCTTGGCAAGGATGAAATGGCACTCTACTCCTTGAGGGTGGGAAGCTCTGAAAAGTGCCTCCCCTACAGTCTTTGTCCCTGTAGGCAGAGTCCACAAGTGCCAACTATTGTCAGCATGCTCCAGAGCCAGCTAAGGCCCATATTCTTTTGTGAGCATCCTGCTCAGAAATCTGTCATCTCTGGGAATTTTATGGCAGTGAGGGCTAAGGACCCACAAGTGGAAAAGATGTACTGTGCTTTCAGCCTGCTCCCTCCCTTCCCTGGCTCCCAGTACCTCAACCCTCCAGAAGAACCTTTCTTGATTTTCTTCTTTCACAGTGGGGTTTAATGGCCCCATCTGGAAACTCTCAATGGAGAAACCAGAGGACCACAAAGGCCTATTTGCTTTTCTTGCACATAGACTTAGTTTTTAGGAATCAAGTCTTAGGTCTCCCACCCCATGAATGGACTGCACATTTCCTTGAGTCAGCTAAAACTCAGTCTTTAAAACTTGTGCACTTAATTTCCATATCCTGCCATATTAAATTGCCTTTTTTCCCTTCAAATTTTTACAAGACTGTCATGATATATTATTTGGCTTAAGAAGTTAGGATCCTATACACCTTGCAGATGTGTGGCTGCCACACAGACTTAACAAAAGACTCTTCTCTTTCTTTCCTATAACCCCCCAACACACACACACACACACACACACACACACATCCACCCCTGAGAATGTTTGGACAATCTCTTTTAGCAGCAGAAGGATGTGGTGGTGAGGTAATCTGTATCTCAGAATGGTAGTGTTACAAAATTGTTGTACTCATCCCACAGACTTGCTTCATATGCTGGAAACTGATTGTAACATGATCCAAATGTGGTATGAAAAGAGGCATGTTGAGTCCCTTCTGGCAGCCAGGATGATACAGTTAGAAGGCCCACATTTTAAGTGGTCACACCTGTGAGACCACAGCAAGTAGTGACTGTGACAGCATTGCCTTATATTTTTGTTTAGCTTTCCAGCCCTGACTTTCTTAACCTAAATCAGGAGTTTACAAAGCAGTATTCTCTTACTCCATTTTCCCAAAGACACAGAAAAATCTAATCAGATCTCTTTAGCCAAAAGTCACTGAAACTCCTGGAATTTACTTTAGACAGTCCCTGTCTGTTTTTCCATGTAGTTTGTTTCAGTGAAGAATGTCAGAAAACAAAAACAGCAAAAAAATTAGTATTTAATCTTCTCTACTATAATTATGGTAGACCCTGCAGTTACCCTTCTAAATCACTATATGACACTTCTGCGTTAATTCCAGCTATAGTGACTGACCAATCAGCATGCTGAATATGAGGCTGATGGAGACAAAAGAGGCAGTGGGCAAATGTGAGATTTTTGATGTTCTTGGGATTGACTTTATTGTGTGACAAAAGGACTACTCAGAAAGTTTAATTTTATTTTAAAAACTGATACTCTGTTTTAAAAATTACAATCACCAAAGCCTAGTTCTTACTTATTTATTTACTTGTTTATTCATTCATTCATTTTTTTGGTAGGACTGGAATTTGAACTCAGGGCTTCATGCTTGCTCAGCAGGCTTTTGAAGTTCAGCTTCCAAATCTAGTTTCATCTTTTTTATGTATAACTGGGCAAAGTCTAGTATTTATTTTAAAGGGTCTTTGAATAATGTTTGGTCTTACTTATAAAATTAATGATCTATTCTATAAATTCAATATATTCTTAATTTATGTAAACTTAATATATTCTTTTTTCTTTTTAAGTATTTAAATAGTCTGACTTAAAATGTTAAATAATGTATGGTAAATAATGTATTCAAATTTAATAAAGTGACCCTGAAGTTTCCTTAAAAGTTCCAAATACCTAAACTGCTAATCATGAATAGATTCCCGAACAGCAAATTATTTTATTTAAAAAAAGCCCTTCACATACTTGGACTTGCCTTTTTGATCTTCTGAGTCATAAACATCCATCCCCACTTAAGGAAGGCAGTTAGCATGTCTGATAAGGATTCTTACAACCAGGGAGTTTGGTCAGCCTGTGTCCTAGAGATGCAAAGACTGGGAAACCTTTTTCTCATCATTAACTAAGGAAGCCACAAAAATGCCAAGTCATTTGAGGCCATTTCTCAATATATGGAGGTTGCTAATAACCAGAGATTTCCATCTGATGTCAGTTAAATTCGAGGCTACCTGTACGGTGCTCTCAGAGCCTATTTTATATTTCTGTTTTGGGGACTTTGAAACAGACATCTAGTTGTGTGTCCTGCACCCCTGGATTTAGATTCTTTACACATTACTAAGTCCTGCTGTTACTCATCGTACTGTCCACCAGGTTCATTACTTGTATCTTTTTTGGGTCCTAGGTTATATAAAATAAGTTCCTTCTAAGCATAAAGATTTTTCAACTAGATGGGATCTTATGTTCTTTCATATTCTTTGGATTGTACAACTCTGACACTTAACAGGAGATAAATTGAATTTGAATGTGGTGTCATGTTGTGTGAAGTCATGGTTCCCACAGCAGTGAAAAGTGAAAGGAAATCCTTTTAGTAAACAAAATTTTATATTAATATTTTAGAATCTTCTGTGCTCTGTGTTAGGCAAATGGAATACAATCAGAGGTAAGACAGAAATAGTGTCTCTCCTCATAAAGCATGTGATAAAGCGAGGCTATTCATACCCAATAGTGACATTTGGGGACCATAGTGTTGTACCTAAATATTGAGCTTGAGTACTGCTCATGAATAAATTACTAAAGGTCCTTATTTTCTCCTTTTCTGGAGTGAAATCCGTGTCTATTCAGTTGGAGTTGCTGTAGAATTAACTTGGAGACTATTACTAGTAAATTAACTAGAATTTGTGGGACGTTATATTAAGAGGATCTCATGGGACACAGAAAAACATACACTTCTAAAAGCAATCTATTTCCTATTCACTGGTGAGGTATATTTTAAAACGAAGCTACTTTGCCTTTTAGGACCTCACATAGATATCTTAATAAAGCTTGATCATAGGAGTTTGGGCAGCTGCCCTATAAGCCAGGAGACTGGAATGAGTCACACGTTACAGAAATCAGTTAGGTCTATTCCTTCTTCATTTTATTTGAAGCTATTTTAGGAATGATTATTTTATCATTCTGAACGAGCTTTATGAAAACCATATGTTTTATTTCCTGATTCTCAAGCCAGAGGTTTAGAAGTTGTTCTAGTTAGGCAAGATGATTTAGAAAGTGTTACCTCATTTTAGCAAAATTTAGGTCATTGAATAGTATATGCAACTGGTTTCTTAAATTGACTCAACCTACAGCAACACTTCGGCATCAGCTTTATTCTTCTTTCACCATTGCTCTCAAACACATCACATCAGAGAATATCACAATGGGTGCTCGAATATTAAATAGAAAAGCAGTTAGCCATAGCAAAATACCAGTTTCCTGTTCAATCATCCCTTGTTTTTAAATGCATATTGAAGCTGGATTTAGCTAGTGTAATATGCTACTACATTTGATATGACCCAAGAATGAATCTCTGAGAGAAAAATGCCTTTTTCAACAAAACTTGTAAAGGTGCATTTGAAACACTGAAAATAATAAAGTCTCCAGAGACCCCTTCCTTGGGCTCTGGCCTTCCTGACACCTTCACAGGTGAATTTTTTTTTCTTTAGAAGCAGGTAGAATGAATTACATATCTGCCATTTTTAACAAATTAAACCATGATCTGTGTGCCTACTTCCAAGAAGATGAGCTGTTTTAGCAAAAAAGGCATAAATTTGTTTTCAAATGTCTTTCTTCATTTAGAAATTATATTCACTTGTTTCTGTTTCTTTGAGAAAAGAGGTAAGCTTTACCCTCTCTCCCAAATGATGAAAGATGGTGTGATTGGATGTCACCATTAAGCCATTATTTTCTGCCCTAGAAATAATTATCTTCTTTGGAACCCTCAGCTGGTTGTTCCTAGAAAGCTTGGCTGTGGGTTATGAGCAAAACTCAGCCATACCAGTTTGAAGCCTAAAAATTTCAGCTGCATAGAAGAGTCCAGTATTCTGCAGAGGTTTAGAAGCAGTGTGGGCAAGAGCTAACTATTATATTTGATAGGGACATCAAATATAAAAACTTTTGACCATTCTCTGTATCTTTATATTCTGAAATTTTCAGAATCAAAAGAAGGTTTAGACCAGAAAGAAAATCATTCTTGGAAGGTTCTGTAATAGAATCAAGTCTAGTCAGCCAAATCTAGCCTGATAACGAATGGGACAACTTCCAGATGTGAGTCAGTGCCTACCCCGCAGCTGTTCTCTAGGACAATATAAAGGTCATGAAGCTTATGGGTTAGAAAAATATAACATCCTCAGTATAATTGGTGCCTAGAAAACATTTGCTGTTTTAAGATTTGATAGAGGTGCTGGCATATGTCCTCCTCGATCTAAATGTAATGCGTAGCACCTCGTGACTCCTCTTAGAGAAAAATCTCTAGAGCAGAGAGAGCAGTTGTATAGTAGTTAGGGTGAATTCTTCATAGGGGACAGAGGTAGGTCACTTTTGCAAAGTGAGTCTAAAATTACAAGCTGAATTCTGACTTATGACTGATGATTGGAAATAATTTACATTTAGATTTCCTTTCAGATATGTTGTCTTTCTGTCAGCTCTTTACTGACATAAAACCTCATTGTAGAAATGCTGGAGGTTCACTTTTACTCAGCTCAGCAAAAATATGTAAGATGACTCTTACTTCCTATTTGTTTTATATTCCCTTTCTGAATAAACTGCATTTGTCCAAACACACTCAATTTGTAAAGAGAAAATCAAGAAGCTATTCCTGATCATTGAACTCAGCCCTTAGAATTCTGAATATGGAAACTCCGTGTTATTATGGTATGAGAAGCAGTCATGACCATTCACACAGCCACTGTTCTGCAAATCTTATTTACCAGTCACTAAAACCTCTATTTATAAGTGTCACATTCACATGCACAAAATTGAACTTCTCATTCCAGTTCATACTGCAAGTGAGTTTTGGAAGTGGGAATCATGAAATTTTGAGAGATTTAAAAATATATATTTAGTATTGGTAATACTACTGAGTAAGTAGATGGAAATAAAATACAGTTTTACCTTAAGTTAGCCATTTGGGTGGTCAAGACAATAGTTGAGTTTAGTTTGACATATTGTTCTTATTTGGCCCTTATGAACAATACTTGTGGTCTTAAATTTCTGTACTAGCTATAAATTATTCAATAAATGAGTCCTTTTATTCTCAAAGGCTATTTTTTTGCTGTCAAAGTAAATTAGGCTATCATTACTGGAAACAGAATACCAAACTCCCTTCATTCATCATCTCAATAATTCCTTACATCTTTACCATTCATAAGGATAAAAATAATTCTATCTTATGTTTTTAGAGAACCTTAAGGTTTGGTTATATCTATTATTTCATGTAATTTCACCAAATGAAATTAGTGATATAAATACAGCAGACATTTAAAAATGGAAAATGAAGTCTGCAGAGGGACTAAAAATTTCGGATGCCCTGAAGAATCCAGTCTTGTGCAGATGTTTAGAAGTAGTGTGGAAAAAGAACGAAGCAGAACTGCAAAACAAAATGGAAGGCCAATCCAGCAGAATAGAACAAACAGAAGACAGAATCTCAGAACTTGAAGATGAAATGGTAATTAAAGGAAAAACCGAAGAACTATTAATTAAACAACTCAAGACCTGTGAAAAGAAAATGCAAGAACTCACTGACTCCATCAAAAGACCAAACTTGAGAATCATGGGCATCGAAGAAGGAGAAGAGGTGCAAGCGAAGGGAATGCGTAATATATTCAACAAAATAATAACGGAAAATTTCCCAAATCTAGAGAAAGACATTCCCATACAGATGCAAGAGGCCTCCAGGACACGAAACAGACCAGATCAAAATAGAACTACTCCACGACATATCATCATTAAAACAACAAGTTCAGAAACTAAGGAAAGAATATTGAAGGCTGTAAGAGAGAAAGAACAAGTAACATACAAAGGTAAACCCATCAAAATCACAGCAGACTTCTCAACAGAAACATTAAAAGCAAGAATAGCGTGGGGTGAGATCTTCGGGGCACTGAATGAAAATAACTTCAACCCCAGGATACTCTACCCAGCAAAGCTATCATTCAAAATAGATGGAGCAATAAAAGTCTTCCATGATAAGCAGAAACTGAAACAATATGTGACCACAAAGCCACCATTACAAAAGATTCTGCAAGGGATCCTGCACACAGAAAGTGACACCCAACTTAACCATGAAAAGGCAGGCAGCACCAAACCACAGTATAAGAAAAAGCAAGACAGTACAGAGTAACATCAAGTTAGGTACACACAATCAAACCTTCAAACAACTAAGACAACTAAATGGCAGGAATCACCACATACCTATCAGTACTAACGCTTAATGTTAATGGACTTAATTCACCCATCAAAAGACACCGTTTGACAAAATGGATTAAAAAAGAAGACCCAACAATTTGTTGCTTACAGGAGACTCATCTCACCGACAGAAATAAGCATATGCTTAGGATGAAAGGCTGGAAGAAGATTTACCAAGCCAATGGCCCCCGAAAACAAGCAGGAGTAGCAATACTTATCTCTGACAAAGTAGACTTCAAACCTACATTGATCAAACGAGATAAAGAAGGACATTCCATACTAATAAAAGGGGAAATAACCAAAAGGAAATAATAATCATCAATCTGTACGCACCCAATGTCAATGCACCCAATTTCATCAAACATACCCCGAAAGACCTAAAAGCATATATAAACGCCAACACAGTGGTTGTGGGAGACTTTAACACTCCATTATCATCAATAGATAGGTCATCCAAACAAAAACTCAATAAAGAAATCCAAGATCTAAAATATGCAATAGATAAAGTGGACCTAGTAGATGTCTACAGAACATTTCATCCAACCTCTACACAATATACATTCTTCTCAGCAGCCCATGGAACCTTCTCCAAAATAGATCATATCCTAGGGCACAAAGCAAGCCTCAGCAAATATAAGAAAATAGAAATAATACCATGCATACTATCTGACCACAATGCAGTAAAAGTAGAACTCAACAACAAAAGTAAAGACAAAAAACATGCAAACAGCTGGAAACTAAATAACTCATTACGTAATGAAGAATGGATCATCGATGCAATAAAAGAGGAAATTAAAAAGTTCCTGGAAGTCAATGAAAATGAAAACACAACCTACCGGAACCTATGGGACACAGCTAAGGCAGTCTTGAGAGGAAAGTTTATAGCCATGAGTGCATATATTAAAAAGATTGAAAGATCCCAAATCAATGACCTAATGATACATCTCAAACTCCTAGAAAAACAAGAACAAGCAAATCCCAAAACAAATAGGAGAGAAATAATAAAAATAAGAGCTGAAATCAATGAAATAGAAACCAAAAAAACCATACAAAGAATTAATGAAACAAAAAGTTGGTTCTTTGAAAAAATAAACAAGATCGATAGACCCCTGGCAAACCTGACTAAAATGAGGAGAGAAAAAACCCAAATTAGTAGAATCAGGAATGCAAAAGGGGAGATAACAACAAACACCATGGAAGTCCAGGAAATCATCAGATACTACTTTGAGAACCTATATTCAAATAAATTTGAAAATCTAAAAGAAATGGACAGATTTCTAGATACATATGATCATCCAAAATTGAACCAAGAGGAAATTAATCACCTGAATAGACCTATAACACAAAATGAAATTGAAGCAGCAATCAAGAGTCTCCCCAAAAAGAAAAGTCCAGGACCTGATGGATTCTTTGCTGAATTCTATCAGACCTTTAAAGAAGAACTGATACCAACCCTCCTTAAACTGTTCCATGAAATAGAAAGGGAAGGAAAACTGCCAAACACATTTTATGAAGCCACTATTACACTTATCCCAAAACCAGGCAAAGACACCTCCAAAAAGGAGAACTATAGGCCAATCTCCTTAATGAACATTGATGCAAAAATCCTCAACAAAATAATGGCAAACCGAATTCAGCAACACATCAAAAAGATTATTCACCACGACCAAGTAGGCTTCATCCCAGGGATGCAGGGGTGCTTCAACATATGAAAATCAATAAACGTAATATACCACATTAACAGAAGCAAAGACAAAAACCACTAGATCATCTCAATAGATGCAGAAAAAGCCTTTGATAAAATCCAACATCATTTCATGATAAAAGCTCTAAGAAAACTAGGAATAGAAGGAAAGTTCCTCAACATTATAAAAGCTATATATGACAAACCTACAGCCAGCATTATACTTAACGGAGAAAAATTAAAACCATTCCCTCTAAAATCAGGAACCAGACAAGGATGCCCACTATCTCCACTCCTATTCAACATAGTACTGGAATTCCTAGCCAGAGCAATTAGGCAAGAAGAAGGAATAAAAGGAATACAAATAGGTAAAGAAACTGTCAAAATATCCCTATTTGCAGACGACATGATCCTATACCTTAAAGACCCAAAAAACTCTACTCAGAAGCTTCTAGACATCATCAATAGCTATAGCAAGGTAGCAGGATATAAAATCAACATAGAAAAATCATTAGCATTTCTATACACTAACAATGAGCAAACGGAAAAAGAATGTATGAAAACAATTCCATTTACAATAGCCTCAAAAAAAATCAAGTACCTAGGTGTAAACCTAACAAAAGATGTGAAAGACCTCTACAAGGAAAACTATACACTTCTGAAGAAAGAGATTGAGGAAGACTATACAAAGTGGAGAGATCTCCCATGCTCATGGATTGGTAGAATCAACATAGTAAAAATGTTGATACTCCCAAAAGTAATCTACATGTTTAATGCAATTCCCATCAAAATTCCAATGACATTCATTAAAGAGATTGAAAAATCTACTGTGAAATTTATATGGAAACACAAGAGGCCACGAATAGCCAAGGCAATACTCAGTCAAAAGAACAATGCAGGAGGTATCACAATACCTGACTAGATCCATGTATATCACCCTATACCAAGATTAACTCAAAATGGATCAAGGATCTTAATATCAGACCCCAAACTCTTAAGTTGATACAAGAAAGAGTAGAAAATACTCTGGAGTTAGTAGGTATAGGTAAGAACGTTCTCAATGAAACCCCAGCAGCACAGCAACTAAGAGATAGCATAGATAAATGGGACCTCATAAAACTAAAAAGCTTCTGTTCATCAAAAGAAATGGTCTTTAAACTGAAGAGAACACCCACAGAGTGGGAGAAAATATTTGCCAACTATACATCAGACAAAGGACTGATAACCAGAATATACAGGGAACTTAAAAAACTAAATTCTCCCAAAACTAATGAACCAATAAAGAAATGGGCAGGTGAACTAAACAGAACTTTCTCAAAAGAAGAAATTCAAATGGCCAGAAAACACATGAAAAAATGCTCACCATCTCTAGCAATAAAGGAAATGCAAATTAAAACCACACTAAGATTCCACCTCACCCCTGTTAGAATAGCCATCCTCAGCAACACCACCAACAACAGGTGTTGGCGAGGATGCGGGGAAAAAGGAACCCTCTTACACTGTTGGTGGGAATGTAGACTAGTACAACCACTCTGGAAAAAAATTTGGAGGCTACTTAAAAAGCTGGACATCGATCTACCATTTGATCCAGCAATACCACTCTTGGGGATATACCCAAAAGACTGTTACTCCAGAGGCACCTGCACATCCATGTTTATTGCGGCACTATTCATAATAGCCAAGTTATGGAAACAGCCAAGATGTCCCAGCACTGACGAATGGATTAAGAAAATGTGGTATCTACACACAATGGAATTTTATGCAGCCATGAAGAAGAACGAAATGTTATCATTCGCTGGTAAATGGATGGAATTGGAGAACATCATTCTGAGTGAGGTTAGCCTGGCTCAAAAAACCAAAAATCGTATGTTCTCCCTCGTATGTGGACATTAGATGAAGGGCAAACACAACAAGGGGATTGGACTATGAGCACATGATAAAAGCGAGAGCACACAAGGGAGGGGTGAGGATAGGTAAGACACCTAAAAAATTAGCTAGCATTTGTTGCCCTTAACGCAGAGAAACTAAAGCAGATACCTTAAAGCAACTGAGGCCAATAGGAAAAGGGGAACAGGTACTAGAGAAAAGGTTAGATCAAAAAGAATTAACCTAGAAGGTAACACCCACGCACAGGAAATCAATGTGAGTCAATGCCCTGTATAGCTATCCTTATCTCAACCAGCAAAAACCCTTGTTCCTTCCTATTATTGCTTATACTCTCTCTACAACAAAATTAGAAATAAGGGCAAAATAGTTTCTGCTGGGTATTGGGGGTGGGGAGAGGGAGGGTGCGGAGTGGGTGGTAAGGGAGGGGGTGGGGGCAGGGGGGAGAAATGAACCAAGCCTTGTATGCATATATGAATAATAAAAGAAAAATGAAAAAAAAAAATAAAAAAAAAAGTAGTGTGGGCAAGAACTATTATTTTTGATAGTTCCTATTTTTGATAGGAACATCAAATATAAAACCTTTTGACTTTTCTCTATATCTTCATATTTTGAAATTTTCAGAATCAAAAGAAGATCTGACCCAGAAAGGAAATTATTCCCACTTTTGGAATGTTGTAAAAGTGGGAGAATAAAGTCTAGCCAGGTGCTAGACAAGCTGCTTCAGTGTTGAAGAATGAGTTAGGGGTTGGACCAGAGAGAAGATGGAGATGCCCTTTTAGTTCTTCTCATTGCACTCCTCTAGGGTGCTGATATTCTTTTAAGGATTTTCTTGAGATGGTTGGTAGGAAATAATTAAGTCTACTTTAGCTATAAGGCAAGCTGTTCTCATAGCCACATACCTCTCGATTGAGACTTACAGCATCAGGGAACATTTTTGACAGCAAGAGTACAGAGTGTTGTGAGGGAATCAGGATGAAAGAGATGTATCCTTTATTAAGGAACTTTGAGACAGGGGCTCTGACCAAGTGTTTCCTTCAATGCCCTGATATAATGCTGCCATAAGGGTGGTTCTATATCTACCTGCTCTTTTCCTCCTTTGCTCTGGCTTCTTATCTTCTGTTGATTCATATCACACCCAGTTGAATCTCTCCCCTTCTGGAGGAGGGATTCATCATTTCTGAACCTTAATAGTTTGTACCTGTACCATGCATTTTAAGGCTTGATTAGAATCTATAATTTGAGAAATAAAGGTTATAGTAATCTAGCCAGCCCTTGTTTGAAGATGACAGGAGTAAGAAGATTGCTGTGTTTGAGATAAAAGTGCTAATAAATCACAGATCTGGAACCAGAACTCCTTGGGCAGGCCTCTTTGCATGGCATAATTGCTTTCTGTTGTTTCATTTTAATTATCTATCTTCATACCAATTTTAAGGTCTCTGAAGACAAGAACCTTGAGCTCTCCCCATAACAACTACACAGTGCTGAATACATACTAGGGTCACAAAAGTACCTACTGAATTAACTTTCGAGCAAAAGAATTCTGCTAGCTGTGCTGTCTATGGCTCCCTTCAACCAGATAGAGAGATTTTTATTAATTTGAGAAACTCCTTTTTGGGTTCTGCTATGAGTGTGCTATGCCAGGGGTAGTTGTGAGTAGTCAAGGTACTAATGTCATAGGACCGCACTGTGACCCAAGTAGATGGTTGTTGTGACAGCATTCTTCTGTACCTTTCTGACTTGCTTGAATTATTGGATATACAGAGCCTGAGTTGATAGAGGAACTTCTTTAAGAGGCAAGGCACTTGTGCTTGTTTTATGTCAAGTATATTCCAAGGAGCTCTTATAGCCCTATAAATAATCATTGATCTTCCCAGGATATCTCATGGCACATATTATTTCTGTTTTGCACATGAATCAAGAAAGCCAGAATTGTTAGGTTTTCTACGTAGGGCAAATGGGTTGATAATGTGCAAATAGATGCTCTAAAGAATACTGGGACATGAGCCCTTTTTCTCTATCTTTGCCTCTGCCAGATGTGTGTATAAGGAACATCTCAGGACTGAAAGTAGAGATAAAATACAAAACCCCAAACCTGTGTTTCTTTAATATACTAATATCAGCAAAGGCCCATAATCAAAGCTGAGCTGTTATCTCTTCTAACCAGAAGCTTCCTCAAAAAGTATAGTTGGAAAAGCAAAGTAATTTCCAGTGGTGTCTTTGAAGTTGTCTGGTATCACATGGTGAGTATATAATACGTATTGTGGCTATTTGAAAATAGAGAGTAATCATAAAGTTATAATGTAAAGGAACAGTTTTGGTAACTACATTTAGGACTAAAAATAACCTATGTAAAATTTTTGTTTTACTTTACAGCTGCGTCTGTATTCTGATGCTGATGAATTTTCTTTTTAAATTACAGACTTACACGTGTTGGTAGTGAAACTTGTTTGGTATGTGATTTTTATACCATGAAATTTCTGATTTTTTCAACATCTGTCATTTCCATTGTGTATGTTACCGATTAGCATGTCTATAAGAAAAGTCTCTGTCTCCTCCTGTAACTGATCAAATGAAACTGCTCACAATGGTTAGTTTTAACTGGTGACTATATGTATTTATTATGTAAGTTTTTCTACTATTAGAGGAGGGTAGGTCAGGCAGTTGCCAAGTAGTTCAGTGAATTTATTTGATTTTGGGACTCCTAGATGAGAAATACTATAAGGGAAGAGTAACTGTCACATAATAGGTAGTAAGTATTTAGTAAATATGTATTGGATGAATTAAATAACTGGAAGAAGGAATAATCCAGATAATACCACAAACCCTGGAGGAAACTAGTTAGTGACCTATTTTAGAATCAGGACATTACAGGTAAAAGTGACGTTAGAGGTCACTTAATGTAGTTTGTCATTGGGAGGTATCAAGTGAATTAGGTCTATTTGATCTAGAAAATCTTTTCAAAGAGAGATTTGGAGTATTGGACAGAATACCAGAAGATTAGGGCTCTATAGCTAGCTAGTCACTTGCTTTTTATATGACCTTGAATATGTTACTCTAAAGTACAAATAAAATGAAATGATGGATATAAAATTGTGGGGTTTGCCTATTATATCTGCTTGGCACATCTCTTTCACTTCTAGCCACAGACCACACAACCATCCTGAACACGGCATAGGTGCTGGTACCTCACCCCATCTGAGCACAGTGATTGGTCCAGGATATGGGGCTGTGATTGAAGCAGGGCCAATTAGAGTCTTTCTGTGGTATTCTTCAAACCAAACCTGGTAAGGTCTATTCTCTGGATGGGATTAATTTGAGGATCTGAACTTGGACCTGTGAGTAGCCAATCCCTACCATTCAGTGTTGGAGAGCATAAAATGACATACAAAGACTAGCAGTACTATGTTCAAATGTTTGTGCCCTCTCCAAAATTTAAGTTGAAACTTAATCCCCAATGCAACAGTTGTAAGATGTGGGACCTTTAGAAGGTAATTAAGTCATGAGGGCAGTGACCTTTTGAAAGAGTGATGGAAAACAGATAGGTCCATTGTGCCCTCTGCCACTTCTGCCATGTGAAGTCATCTAGGTGATGCTACCTGCCTATAATGAATAGGCTTTGATCTTAGAATTTTCCTCCTTTAGAACTTCACCATTATTAATAGGTTTATTTGTATATCTCTTCATCCCTAGTACAGTCCATCCCCTGTCATCTGAGACTTCCTGGTGCACCAATTAGGATCATTATCTGGATTGCTCTACCCAAGCCTTTTGGATAGTATTTCTTGGATTTCTGGCTGCCACTAAATCAAGGAGATCTGCTATTTTTTCTCCAACTGTGCAGCAGTAGGAGAGAAGGATTTGTTATTTTTACAAGTCAGACCAAAGGTTAAAATTATTTTATTAAATTCCTCAGTTAAGTAGCCAGGGTCCTTAATTGATTTTGCAATTTCCAAAATCAAACATAGAGAAAGGGACAGGTACCTGGATGGGGGTCCTACTCCCATCACCCACAGAAACCTCTTATAAGGGAATGGGGGAGTCTGGCTAGTATTAGCCCCATTCCTGGTACTAACTGGGCTAGCTCCCTCTGGCAAGGAGGATATAAAATGGAGCAAAAAGATGAAGAAGTGGAGGTCATGTAATCCCAAGTTCCCCTGGGTTTTAGTTAGACTGGGAGAGTGCTAAAGACTAGGGCTGATTCTCTTGCCAGAGAATGGGAAGAAGGTGTTGAAGATGTAGAAATTGGGGGTGAAGTTTCCCTCCAACCCTGTGGAGTCCCAGAGGACTGACTTGCTTTAGAGGACAGTCTTCGTTTTCTGTTCTTCCAGGGAGAGGGGATTAAGAATGGGATCATCAAGTATATCTGTTTCCTGAGCCTGAGTTGGAAAGGGTGCACAGATTTGGCAGTCCTTTCTTAAGTCCTTATCTTGGTATGGTGCCATAAACTTTGGACAGAAGGAACATCACTCCATTTGTCCTACCTTTCACAAATCAAATCCAATTGTAAAATGGTATTGTAACTTAGGGAACCATTTTCAGGCTATTCTTGATCTCCCAGCAGCTTGTATTGTGGCCAAGCCAGGTTGCAAAGGAAAAAAAAAAAAAAACCAATCTTTTTTCCTCTTTAGCTCATAATCCTTAAAATTATCCGAGTTGCTTAACAGATAGCCTAGAGACAAGTCCTTTAGTATGCTCTGAGAAACTTACATGTGTACAAGGAATAGAGTTTAGGATGAAAATCAAAGTCATGTGCTATCTCAAGGAGTTCGTCTGCCAGAAAGGTCTACCTTGTGGACTATGGGTATAGACCCATGGTTGAATTTGGAATTCATGAGCAGTGTGTAGATTTCCTCTCCTAATCTGTTGCCAGTGGCCCCTCTTTGCAAGATTGGTTAAGAGGGCTTCTACAGCATACCAACAAAGTGATGGGGGTTAGTCTTCTTTGAACTTTGGCCACATAGACTAGTTCTAAGAGGTTCTCATATGGAGCAGTTGTGAACTTCTATGGAGATTTCTTATGCTTTGGTCTCCCCATGGTCAGTCAGGTGTTTTAGCAAACAAGAAAAATTCACAGGATGGTTGGGGGTGGGAGATTGTCCTGGTAGAGTATGGATTATGCCCTGTCACAAAAATAATAGGAGAAAGGGCAGTAGAAATTAGACAGATGCAAAAGGTGAAGATAAAGCTTTAGGTGAGGAGTCTAGGTCAGGAGTAAATGAGTGAAGAAAGTACTTCCTTCCCAGGCCCAGTGAAGGAGAGGCAGGAAAAGGTTCCTTTGAGCCAACTCTTTGTAGCCAGAGAATGCAATTTAGTCCACTTAGAAAACAAAGTTAGAGTATCAGTCAGTTATCTATTTCCAAGTGAAGAGTAATGATCTGACAGTGTGAGGGAGAGATTAGCAACACAGCCTTGTAGGCAAGTGTGTGTTGGGACAATGAGGAAGGATGCACCTAAGGGAACAGATGAATCAAGAGAGATTTTTAGGAGAGGTCACCTGGTGACATCAGAGGGGTCTTATTAGGGCTTCACCAGGAACACAGAATCACAGACATAGGATCCATGGTGTGTGACAAGACAGGAAAGATACCACCTTTCTAAGAAAACTAAGAAGTCTGTAAAGCCTGGACCACTGACTGAGCAAATAAAACTTACTCTAGGATAAGTTTAGAGGGGTTCCCTATCAGCTCTAGTACATAGAGCAACTAGAATAGACTCTTTTGGGTGGCAGAAAGACCTGCTCTTTTTCTTCTTTTGATGTGGTCTCAACCAAGGTCTTTGGTGTTCAGTGCTCTGGGGACTAGTCTGGCATCCCAAACACTTGTTCCAAGCAAGAGCACTGTGCTAGGGTCCTGGAGAGGATCTTAATCAAGGATCTATCACTCTTCACCAACTTTCAAGAAGGGAGCAATTAACCAAGAAAATCAGTCATCAAGGTGAGAGTTCTTCCTCTTCTGTGCTCATCACCAACTCTTCCAATCTTGTGTCCAACAAAGTTATTTAAGCCCTGCGTTGGGTGCCAAGAATCTGTGAGTGGCCAAGTGGGTCTTTTGTCTCATGTAGGACAAAAATCAAACATGGGAGAGATTTGAAGCAAAAAACCTGAAAGTTTATTGCAGAGAGGAAGTACAACAGGTGACTCCACACAGAGCACTCTGGGTTAAAAGTCAGGAGAGAGTAGGCTAACCCAAAGGTAGAGTAGCAGATGGGATCAGTTTATAGCCCCTTGCAGGCTTGTTCTGCCCTATTTGTAGAGGAGAGATGAAGGTCAGACATGAACAGTTACTTTTCATGCTTTATACATCACATGTCTATTAGCATCTTAAATACTATCCAGTGGTGTGTGTTTTATGCTGATAATGAAACAAAGTATTATTTGGCTTGGAGTCTTATATGCACATGCTAACTTAAGCTGAGCCCTGGGCTCTCCTTAAATTGAACGAGGGCACAGGTGTGCAGGACCTAAAACATTGTTTTTCATACCTCAGCAAACTGATGATTGCCACATCTGTAGTCTAACAGGTTGGGTTAGGACAGGTGTGCTTTGTGTTTTCATGGTTCTGCCCTCCTCAGGCCCATGTGTCCTATCTATCCTTCCTTCCTGTTGGAAAAGTTCTTCCCTACCCCAGGATGAAAACTTGGGGAGTCCTAAGGCTTTTTTTTTTTCATCATTTTAGCTGATATGCTGGATTCCAGTAACTTTTAAGTTGTAAATAGTTAGAATAGAACAATCAGTTTCATTAGGAAAACTTCAAACCTGTAGTTAAATCTCCCTACTTCCCTTCTTCAGCTAAGGCCTTTGCCACTTGGAAACCCTACCTTAAATTTCCACTTGATAGCAGTACTTTCTGATCCTGCCAGAGTCTGTGTTGGGAAAGAGGGAGAGGAAAAGAAAGGGCCAGAAAAGTGCTTACTTGAGTGACACATGGCTTCATGCTCTGCAGGTCTCATGATTAAAGTGACTCTGTTCTGGTGACTTGTATGAGTTGTTCACATGTTTGCCTTCTTTATTTCATTTCCTGATAATGTAATGATGTATTTTCCTTGCCTCTTGGTTTTGAACAGTTTGTTCCATAAAGACTCCATGGAGGTGCTTTCACCCCTCTAGGCAGGATCTCTTGGGCAGGATCTGAGAGGCATCAGGACAGTCCCTCCCCTGTGGCCCACATCTGCCCACTGGAGCTTGTCCTGCTGGAGATTCTGTACAGACAGGACAGTCCAGTCCAGTCACTGCACCTTCCACCTCTTCTTTAGCCCTTGTTTGCTGAGCTTTACCAGTCTGGAGTCACATACATATCCATCGTGTTCTCCTAAGTGTAGGGGCACATGCCAGCCTTCCGGAATGATCCTTAGAAGCCCTCTCTTCTGACTTGCCACATCTCCTTCACCCTTCCCTCTGTGTTACACAACACTCTGCTTCCCCAGGAAACCTTTCTCAAACACTCCCCTTTAATGTCCATACTTTTGACTGATTTTAAATGTGGGCTAGGGCTCTTTAGACCACACAGTGGGTGGTAAAATGCTTCATTTACAAATGTGCATGTGTGACTGGAACCTCAAGTTGGAATTTCATGACCATATCTTGATACCTCAGTTGACATTTCCAATTTAACAGACCTTTAAAAGAAGTGCTTTATGAATGTAAACTGCTACACAAATGTAGGGAATTAGGCCCTTTTGTTCTGAAGAGGTACAAGAACCGAATGGAGAGAGAACAGCAAATAAAATGTAGCTGTACTTCATGAAGCAGAGAGACATTGCAAGAGATTTGTGTAGGCTCATGTGGATGAGTTTGTTTTGTGTCTAGTTAATGCATTCTTTATTACTTAGTTAAGGTAGAAATGTCAATAATACACAGCTTCCAATTTGTGCTGCTCTCCTAACTGAATGTGTAACTGGCTATAATTGAGGCAGTAGGGGACAAACATTTGAAATGAAGAATGACGGTTACCCAGGGAGGGAACATTTCTTTTTCCTTTGGTGTAGGCAGCCTGCAGTTGGAAAGAGACACACCATGTTCACACACTCGAAGTAGTTTTTTATGGTTGTGGTTCTTAGCCGTGTGTACAAACGAACAGGATATGTCCATCCTGAAAGAAATAAGTATTTCACTCAAGAGTTAGAGAATTGACAGAATAAAGGAGAAATCAGATGGGAAGCTACACTCATCACCTGGAATGCACACATCCTCATTCACTTCTGCTGTTCATTCAACAATTGTTTACTGCACACCTGCTTTGCCAGGTACCAAGCTAGCCACTAGGTATATAGTGGTGAGTTAAAGAGAGCTTTCCATCTCTTGGGAGAAACAGCCATCAAACATTCAAGTGCCCAATTGTGAGTTGTGTTAAATGACCAGAAGGAAAGGAGCAGGATGGGGGAGGGCAGAGATCATCTGACTTAGTTTTGTCTCTAAGGGGAAGGCATTCTTGCTAGTGAAGTTAAAAAAGGGTGGGGCCCATCGTTTGTCCAGGTTTGTAGTTCGCATGTATTCCCAATTAAATACCATTGGTCAGTCTCTAAATGAAGTATTACCTTTGATTGGGTCACAGTATTTTCCTAAAAGCTTATCTTATTTTCAGATGGTACTTCATCTTTTCCTCAGGTAAAGCTTAGAATTTGTTTAAAAAGAGTTCCTTTGGGAAATATCACTGTTTTTTGGAAAAAAAAAATTTGTGTATAGTATTTTCTCTGAAGTGGTCAGTTCTGCACTCTCAGAGCTTCTTGTCCAAACCCAAAAAGTTCTTGCAGAGTCATTCTTCAGTTTTTTGCTCTTTTTTTATTCTTGTGGTCAATCTTTTTGTTTATTTATTCTATTTCAAGGCAAAGATCCAAGGAGGATCCTTCTGGAGGGGTGAGAAAAGCATTTTTGATGAGTAATAATATCCCTAAAGGACTACTAAGGATGTTTTCTCCAAAACAAATTACCTAACATTTTCATCTAGGAAGCAAGAGAGGTAATATGGCTATGAGCACATTGTGAATATACGATAACTTGGCTTGATTACAATGGGATGAGTTGGGGGAAACCTGTATTCCCACTTGTTATAATACTTGTTTAAATTGTGTTCTACAAGGAATCTTTGATATCTGTTCAAGCTATCAGTTTTAAGTCTCATTTTGATAAAATTATTTCTTGAGTGCTGCATGACATAGGAGAAGTGGCACTGCACAGTGCACTGAGAACCTTTTTGCTGCTGTGTCCATCCTTGGGCGAATCATTTTATGGCTAGTTCCCATAGCTATAAAAAGAGAAGAGTGGTGATAATTCCAGCCTCACTGGTTCTCAGGATTGTTGGGAGGGTAAATAAAGTAACCTTATAAAATTAAGACTTTTAAAATGATAAGAAAACTCTTCACATTTGGTAAATGGCGATTACCATTTGAGTTCGATAATTGTGACTGATCTTACTCTATTAAACTGTTCTCCCATATTCATTTATCGTTAGGCTAAGATTCATGACATCTTAACCTATGCATCTGGATAGATAAAGGTTTTATGACATGACTCTCACTAATGCAAATATTCAGGCCATGATATGTATTAGAATCAAAATGTGTCTTTTTAAGCAGGAGAGACCTGAGTTTGAATTTCAGCTTCATTATTTACTGCTATGTGACCATGGAGGAATTACATTTTTTTTGTTGTTGTTGTTGTTCTTCAGTTTCCTTATCTGTGAAATGGCTGTGAAGATAAAATGATAAAAATATGAAAATGATTACCCCACTGCTGGATGTTTTAGTAGACTTTTAGTAAGTGCTAGTTCTCTTCCTCTTAAAACAGACAGAATGGAACCTAGTATTTTCCTTATGAAAGATCTATTAGGAGTTATGATTAATTCAAATTCAGTTTCTATTCAAATTTTGCTACCATTAAGAAAGTGAGGCATATCTTATTTTCTAATAAAGTTCTAGCCTTTGTAATTTAGTCTTTGTATTATGTACCACTTTTTACAGGAAATTGAATACAGCTAGTTCTTTATAGATATATGAAAGGAAGCAATGTATTGTTTTTATTTTATTATAATTTGAAATGGTATAACTTGGCTAAGTGATTTTTTTATATTTATGTGGGACTTATATCTACCTATTTCTAGAAAAAAAATAGATTAATTATAAAACTAAGCCCAGTAAGAATCAAGAAAACTGAAAATGAAATTGAAACAAAAGTAAAGTAAGCACATATGTATTTTCAGACACTAGACAGTAAGTGACATAAAACACCTTCAAGGAAGGGAGAGCAAGTGCTCTTCCTGTTTGCTGCATTTCTTATTGTTCAGCCATCATTTTTCATTATCCCTCTTAGTATCTCCCATCTCCCTCTCTTCCTTGCCCCCTTATTGTTTAGGGGAATGGGAAACATGGAAGCTTGATAGGTTCGTGGAAAATGAGCCACAGCTGACCATGAATTTGCAGTACACAAATAGGAAATGAACATTCTTTTTGTTGTTTTGACAGTTTTTCCTGAATTAAAAGCTTCAGACAGCACAATCTGCAAATGTGTTGTCTGTTGCCTGGGATGTAACCTAACTTTCTCTCTTTCTCTGAAATGATCCTGGGCCAGGAGCCGTGGAACAAATGACTTCAGCCAATGTGATTACATTAAAAAGGATTTTGATGCACTTTTTGTTTATGGATTTAAAATGACTGAATTTCTCTTTAACCAAAGTGCCTCTTGAGGAATGTGTTTAATGGAGGTTTTTGCTATTATGGCTCACTCAACCTAATAGTGTAATTACCATATGTCATTAATCCTGTCCCTACAGGGGATTTGTCTTTTTTTTCCCCTTTTAATGCTAGAGGGTAACAAGAGCAAATGTTTTCAACTTCAGCACATTTTTCATTTTAAATGTAAGTTGACAAGTTGATATAAAAAATAAGAAATCTAGATGACCTATGTTTTAAAAAGTAGAAACCATTAAGCTGTGTTCAAAACTTCTGCCTTGTGGCGTCCCTCTCCTGAGCTGGTGTTTATGTAAAGCAACTTCTTGCTGCATCTTTTATTTTTAGACTTGATTTTTTTGTGGGTTACATTTTTGCCTGCTCTGCTCCTCCTCATTCCAGATACTGTTTTGGTAGGTTTCCTGCTGTGACGAAAGTCAAAAGACTGGAAAGGGGGGAAGGTTAACATTTCAGTGGATAATTTATTTAGGAGATTACACCTGCAGTTTATCCTTTCCCCCTCTTCTCTGGAAGAAAGAGATGGTACAATCTCTTGTTCTTTCTCTTTCCTTCTTTCCATCCAACACTATGTTTTTATAAAAGTGATACATATTTATTATAGAAATCCTAAAAATAACAAAAACTTAAAGAAGAAAAAATTATCACGTAAGTCTTTTGCCCTTAGAAACCCACTGTCAACAGTGGTTTTATTACTGGTTTTGTATGTATGTGGGTTCATGCTATAGGACAACCTGGTAAACTTCCCAGTATACTGTAAATATTTCACATCGTTAAAACTTATCTTCTCTTTTAATGGCTGTCATATAAATGTATCGAGATAGGAACAACACATTATTATCTGGAAGTCCAAACCCTTTTTGTCTGGAAACCCTGTAGATAAGTCACAGTCCAGACACCAGTGAAGACCTGTGCTTTGATGGCCAAAGGGTGAGCTGCCCCGCCCTGCAGTGATCTTTAGAACCCTGGAGAGGGTCTGCACTGCTTCCCTTTGGCTTTTTCCTGCCTAGCCTTTTGCCTTCTTTCCTTGGTGATGGAGAAACACCTTGGGAGATGCTGTCTAAGCTCCCATTGCTCAAAGAGGATGAGAAAATTGACATAGAGTTTCTTTTTTCTTTAAAACTATGAGAATAGTTAGTCTTCAAGGACTGTTCAACTCCTTTTAATGATAAATAATGACTCCTCTGAACTTTTTATTGGTAATCATTTAATTCTCTCTTTCTGTAGGATGTAGTTTAGGTTCTAATCTTAGTGGAATCTCCACTCCAGCTCTGTCTCTTTTAAACAGGCTGTGTGATTTGCAACAGCCTGGGTAAACCTTCTGGAGGGGAGGAGGTTAAGAGAGAGACTGGTGCATATATCTGTGTGTGTATCTAAATGCTTCTTTTTTATATTTGGTTTGTTGTTGTTGAAAAGGGTCTTCCATCAGTTAGAGTTTGCTGGGCCAGAAATGCTGCAGTGCAGTGGAGTTGTTGGAAAATGCAAAGACAGCGTCTGCTTAGATAATACTGAGCTAGCTCTACTAAACAGTGGCTGCTATAGCTCCCTGTTTGTTTTTCCCAGCTGACTTGCCCTGGGCCCTGAAACTGTGCACCTCAGGAACCTGAGAGGAAAATGGCCTCGGTGATGGAGTCCTAATTGCACCAAATCAAAGCTCATTGAGTCAGCCAGGTCATTAACTCCTTATTTAATTACTAACTGCTCCAGTGCTGGAAAATGTCATCTGGTCCTTGTACTAATTCTGCTCCTAAAGAATGTTATTTTTCCTTTGAATGGTTCTTGCTTTACTGTACTGTAAAAAAACAAAATCAGAAAAACATTCTGACAACTTAGTAAAGCTGGAGGGACCAGCTGCTGTGACCCCAGCTGCCATTGCTCTCCCAGGCCTGCATGGGACGGTGGGAAGGCCCTGCGGAAAAAACACATTTCAAGATTTGGCAATGAGCTAAGTAAGACTCACCTGGGTCAAATCTGTGGCCGGGCTTCAAAGTGAGCCCTTGAACTAAGTGTTTTATCTGTTTCTGTGGGTCTCCCCAACCCCCACCTCCTTTATTACAATTAAGAGTGTTGTGTAGGAAATTGGGCAAGAATTTTTAATTGAATGTCTTGACATTATTTTAATGGTCCAAAATTCATTCAGCCTGTATCAGTCTAATGACACGTGAAGAACTTATGCAGCATCTTTTCAAATCAGCTAAGTGAATATAGTTTCTCGGATGCTTAGTATTCTTTTACTATTCCCAAAGGTGCGGTGTGAAATATGGCGTGGGCATCAGCAAAATTGTTTCCTAACACACTAGATATTCTGCTTCTGCAATTATAAGCATTAGTTAATGGCAGAAGCGTGATAATGCAGAACAGCCCCCAAATGTTCATATTCTAGGTTTATTAGAAGCAGTTGTGAGATTTATGTTTCCTAAATGAACTTAATACACCTAATATTATATTTACTTTTTCGGAAAGCTTAATCATTTTCTCACCATTATAATTATGCTACTGATCATGACCTTTAAAATTACTTTCTTATATTTCTCTTCATTTTGCATAGGTGAAGCCATATATGTATTAATAATGGGTGTTCGATAGCTTAACTGTGAAGTAAAATGAATTTTACTTGAGAAAACCAATATAGTGTAAATTTTGTGTGGGTCAAGTGCATTTCTTTCCTTTCCTAATTTTAGTTTGGGAGAACAGATGAATGGTTCCGAAGAAGTTTAGTCTTTGGCCTAGAGTAAATGCGCAATAAGTGTTAGCACTTATGAATATTTTTATCATACTCACTACAGTGTTTCAATTGATTATTGTACCTCTAGTAGTAGTTGGTTTTGTTTTTGTTTGAAATAATTAAATCTCTGAGTATTTACACAGTCTCATAGAATTAAGTGAATGGTAAACCCTATGAATAATTAACTACCCAGGAGCTAGTAAAATAATTTATATTCATTTCACAGTTATAGCTGAATTAAAGCCCTTCTCACTTATTATCCATTTCATTTAGTAATGAAAGAGTATGAAACCATGTAAGGGAGATCTTTGACACAACAGGAATAAAATGCCTATTGTCTGTTTATAGCATTTCAACACTTAGAACTATTTTAAAAATTCTATGTTCATCTGGGTCTCAAATGCTTTATGCCCCAAAGGACAACCAGTTAGCATAAAGAGTCACTGAGTAGTAGAAACTGTTAAGCTACAACTTCAGGATACTTCCTAAGTGTGTATATTTCAATGTGTAAATTACTGCTCAACATTCCCATAGGTATGATCTATGTTCAATTAAGAGTGTGTGGTTTAAGTTATTTAAATCTTTTAGAGAAGATTGACATCAAGAGTGCTTGACCTGAAATATTAAGTGTCTAAATTGACAAGAGTTCTATACATGAATTTTCCTGCTGCATTCTTCTGTCTTGACTGCTTATTATCACAACATTCTTATAATGCTGAAAATCAGTCACACTAGGTCTCATTTTTTGCTGCCTTATTTAAGGCTCCACAAGAGAATTGCTGTTATTTGATTAATGGATTTGTTCAATGTTGCTAATGTGACAGCAGGAATTTGAAACCATCGATTTCTTAGCTGGTTCTTTTAATTCAGTAATGGTTTCATACTGCCAATTGATAGCTGCTAAGTCACTAAAGTTAATGTAGAGGTTTTGGAGAAAGTTCTGTTCCAATGATACATGAAAAGTGAGCATATTTTTAGCCTTCTGGATAATTAATATGCTTTCTGTTTGTTAGGCTCATATAATTTAACTTTGAGAGATTACCACTTAATATGATAGATGCAAAACAGTCATAAGGACCTGCACACTATTATTTTTCCTCTGCAGTTAATCTTATGGTTAAATTTCAGAAGTTCTATGCTATACAGACTTTACAGATTCTTTATAGCCTGCCTTACGTTACTCATTAGCAATTCTAACACTAGGTAGTATGGTAGAAGAAAATAAATTTCGTCAAATAAAATTTAAGAGGGGGATCTTGAAGATCTTCTAATTCAGTGTTTTCTCTTCAGCTCATTCTCCTGTTTTACAGATGAGAGGACGGAGGACCATGAAGTTAAGGAATGTGTTTAAGTGCACCCACCCTGTCATAGAATTTGACAATTGCTGTGTGACTTCAAACCCAGTTTCCTAGTCTTGTTCAGGACTTCTTCCAGAAGTGGGAATAGCTGAGAACTTTATTGCCCCCATGGTTTACTATGGAATAGAATGAGTCACCCATGAAGCATGCCATGCCTGTTTATTGGATTTTTAAAGCAGATGTAATGGGGAGAGACATTGTTGTCAAAGCAGATTTAAAGTAGGAATCCAAAGGAAGCGATGGCAGGGCTCTGTAACTAAGTATAAAAATAACATGCATTTTAAAGACTCATAATGAGGAATAAATAATATATTTAAGTGCTTAGTCTAGTGTTCATCATGTAGAAAGTTTTCAGTAAATATTAGCTGTTGCTAATTATTATCATAGAATTAAAATTCCTAAATAGCCTTACCTAATCGTTGCTTGCTGTTAGTTCATCTTCTACCATTTCCTCCACCTTCCCCTCTTTCTCTGAATGCACACACACGCACACACACACACACACACACACACAGTTGACTCTAGCCCCATAACCCTTCTACTCTGCAACCCAATTTTTGCCTCAGACACAGCTTTATTCATACCTGTGTGTCTTTGTGTGGACTGCACTCTCTGCCTAGATCATTACCAGGTTGTGTTAGTCAGTTTTTCATTGCTGTGACAAACTATCTGAGATAAATAACATAAGGGAGGAAAGATTTGTTTTGCCTCACAGTTTCCGAGGTTTCAGTCCATAGATAGCTGGCTCCATTGCTTTGGGTGTGAAATGAGGAGAACATCACAGCACAGGAGCAAATGATGGAATAGACTGCTCACCTCATGATGGCCAGGAAGCAGAGAGACACAGGAAGGGATGGGGGACAAGGTACATCCTTCAAAGACACACCCACACAAGACCTACTTCCTCCAACCAGGTCCTACCTCTTGATAGTCCATTCAGCTCTGAACTCATCCATGGGTTAACCCATTGATCTGTCGTGATCCAATAAAAAATTGATGATTTCATACACCAGGTGGGAACCAAGCCTTCAACACATGAGCTTTTAGGGACACTTTGTGCCCAAACCACAACACCAGCCTGTTGTTCTACTCAGCAAACTCCTTTCATCCCTCAAGATTTGACTCATGTATCTCTTCGGATATGGTGTTTCCAAGACTTCTAAATTAGAGAATTTACTGTACTCTTTTGTAGTTATCTGTTTACAAGTTATCTGCTTCTTTAAATTACAAGCTCTTTGAGGGCAAGGGCTCTTAGTCTTAGTTCTTTGTATTCAACATAATGCTTGGATCATCATAAACACTCAATACAAGTGGAAAGAATGAATACTTGAATGAATTATGAGGCTTGCTTTATGACGTAGTTCAGCCAGCCCTCTGCTTTTCACACTTGTGGATTTTTGTCAATTTCTGGTTTAATCAACAAGAGGACAACCATCTCCTTTTATTCAGTTTCCCTCAAATACCATAGAAGTTAAACATTTCGTTTGATTCAATGATGCCATCTGGTGGACAAAGGTATAACTATAGGTACATGGTTAAAAACCATGTGGAAATTAAGATTATAACTGCTTCTCAATGTGGAAGTTTCCACAGATTCTTGGTAGATTCCAGAATCATACTCAAGAAAAAAACTGGTAATTGCTGCTTCATTCTTTTATGTTTATTTCAACATAAAATTTTAAGTAGTTGGTCAATTATGAATAATGTTAAAAACATTAATATAACCAATAAGATACATGCTATTAAACATTGCTTTCTTGTTAGTGTAATTTATATGATCTAAGACAAACTGATTAAAATTTTATAAATAGAATTTTTAAAATGTTTTTATTACACTGAAGATTTTCAATTCATTCATCACCAGACATTTACTGAACACCTATCAAATGCCTCATTTGTTCAAAGTGATAAAGAACCAGAGATGAAAAATACAGTATCAGTCTTGTTCCAAATTATGAATATTTAAGAGACAAAACATATGAACTACATTTAGATTTTTGTAAGAATTTCTTAGTTCATTAACTATTCATATAAATTATAAACATCACATATAGAAACTTAGCACTTTTTTTCAAGCAATTTTGATGGATTTTCTTAAAGTATATGAATTCAAAGGGAAAGTCTTAATGATTTTTGATAAAACATGCATATACATTCAGAATTCAGTTATTCACTTCTAATGCTCCATTTATCTGCAGGACAGATTAAAAATATCTGGAGCACTATAATGAACACAGACATTAAAAGAAAGGGCTATGGAGGAAAATCACAACCATAAAGTCCGTGTATGTTTCTTTAATGGGAAGGTTAAACATTTACCAAATATTTAGGCTAGATAATTGTGCATACAGTATACAATTATCTTAGAGCCAAGATTTTCCCACCTATGGAGGAAAACCCAGAACTTCTTACAGCAATCAAGGTGATTTGGTGTGCAAACCAAATTCCTATGTGAGAGACATGCGTATTACAACATTCCATTCATGTTCCAGTGATGGCCTTAAATTATCAAGAACACATGCAGTGTTCTTCTGCACTCTTCCTTTGAAAAACTGTGGAGAGGTATATGTTTTACTTCAGAAACACATATCCATCATTTTTTCATCATTTAGAGAGTAAAGTTGAGTTAAATGAGACATTCACTTATGTAAAACTCTTCATTCTCTATGATTCTCATTAGATGAGGTGTTATGACATTGAACTATCATGTATAGAATTTTCATTTAAAAATTACATAGGACACACACAAGTTTAATTTTCTCTTTAAATGATGAATGAATCCTGAGAATTTATTTAGTTCTTGGGAAAGATACCAATAAAGTATTCTATTAAGATATGTATATATATAATTTTGTTTCCTGTACTTGAAAAAAAGATTTGAGACAGAGGTGACAGCTTAGTTTATAAATAGCTACTCAATGCAAAAATGGCCAGTTACCTTTCTTCTAAGTTTTTATTAACATTCACTATTTAATTGTGAGGGTTTTATAAGTCACGCTAACTTATTTGATTTTCTTTTGATTGTAGGGCACTTAAATCAAAACAATATGTTTTGAAGAAGAATCACAGATACTTCCTTGGAGAAAGAAAATAAATTAATAATTGAGTATTGCAGGTAGTAAAATTTATATTTCTGGTTTGACCATTTCCATCATAATTTGCAACATTTGGAAATTGCTTGTAGCAATTCAGTAAATCTTTAGGATATGGGCTGTCTGGGCATGGGGCATAAAGGTTTAGGACACTGCTGTATAGCAAGTATGGGTTGTTTTGTTTTTTCTTTTCTGCCATTTCAGAGACACTAGCCTCACTGAGCAATTCTTTATTTCCTAAGGTTAGACCAGCTGTGGATTACTATAATTATGTACTTATTATGTTTTTTCCAATCCACTGTGAATCCAATTCAGACTTCATATGTCTCTTTGGAATCTTGTTCATTTTCTCATGATTGTATGGTTCCTGACAAAAGATAATTTGGAGACTCTAGTTAAAGTTGGGTTTTTTATGGGGCACCACCAATTGTCTGTTGTTTTTAATAATGCTTAATAACCTTTTCATTTTTAATCTTACATCAAGTAAAATAGCTGCCACTTACAACACCTGGCTGCATTTTTATCCGTTCTTTTTCCTCTAAGGATTGCTGTCAGGGCTAAAACTCCCTCTAACAGTTTTGACTTGTATGGTCAAAGGGAAAGCAATAGAATTGCTTAAGGAAAATCTCTGGGTATTGGAATTTTTAGAGCACTTGGTAGGGTTCAAAAAATAAATTGTACATTCTTATAGTTTGGAATTGATTATATTGTTCTGTATTTCTTTAATAATCACCTCTGTAGCTACATTGTGAACTGTTTCAGGGTGAAGACCATTTGCAAGGTGAAGACGTATTTTTGTACATTTGGAACCTAACATAGTGCCCCATAAATAAAGGCACAAAGTAATTCAAGCAAAAAATATGAATAATATATATCTACATATGCCTGCTAATTTGCTGTAGTTTGACCACTCATCTATACCAGGCTTTGGCAATTTTTTTTTTCTATAAAGGACTGTGTAGTAAATATTTTAGGCTTTGTGTACCACACAACCTCTGTCTCATTTGCTCAACTCTACTGTTGTAGTGCCAGAGTAGCCATCGATGATATGTAGGACTGCTATCCAATAAAACTTCATTCACAAAAACAGGTATTTGGGTCAGTCTGGACTTAAAACAATGCTTACATACAAGACTCATGTGCTGACTTTGATTGGTGGTTGCCTGGGAATACAGCATCCAGAAGGATTTTGAGGGTGGATCTGGGTAGCAGGGCAAGTAATTCTTTAGTTGATTAACAATGTCTGCCATAAACATTGCTTTTGTCCCCCCTGTATTTAAGAATACTGTAATTTGTGCATATGGTTGACTTTATTTCTTTGCATTGGGGGCCAAGAAGGACATAGCCAGATTTTAATTCATCTCTAACAAATAAAAGGAATCTTAAAACACATATTTTGTGTCTCACCTATATCCCTACCTTCATCTCAGTTTTATAATTATATTCTTCTCAGAGCTGAATTCCTAGGATTTGCCTACATGAAATATTTACGAAACTCTAGATCTTGTGGACAAGAAAAGGATTACTGGAGGTGTGCAGAGGCACATCTGTAAAATGTTGCTAATCATATCTGCCTTGAAGGTTGTGAGGGTTAAATGAAATAATTTACATAAAGTACCAAGCATAGTGCCTGGCACATACCAAGTATTCAGTAAGCGGATCTGTTCCTGAGAACCCTGGCTACCCACATAAAAGGGCGAATCCCATTACTTCTGATTTTTCCAGCCCTCCTTCCAGTTAGGTGGGAAGACCCCTGCAGAGCAAATGCTCTCTCCCCAGTGGCAAATCCTAAATCTCTTTTTCACTTCTCTCTGTGGAGAACATTCTTCATGGAGTAGGGTATATATCCATGCAGGAGGATAAATAGATGGGATTTGAAATGGTGAGACTACTGGACTTCTTTCCTATGAAATTGGGAGCACTTGTACACATTTCCTAAAAGAAAAATGTTCATTTTAGTTTTATTCTGCAGGCTTTTTGGAGAAGAATTTTAAAACTTGAATGATTTCAAGTTTGTTGATACTTATCAGTTGATACTATTTTAAGCCCACAGTTTCCCTCAGAAAAGAACAACTTTCGTGATTTAAAAAATATTACTAGTATATGACACTGAGATGTGTTTGATTCCTGTCATAGCGAAGGTTAGAACAGTGCAAATTCGACATCTCCAAGAAATGTGAAAGGAAGGTTAAGGCTCCACCAGTTGTCTACACTAAAGAAAGGCAGCAGTGTGCGAGGTGAGGAAGAAAAAAAAAATATGTGGGTGTTAAATGTGAAGACAAGAGCTTATTGGGGTCTAACTTGTTCTTAACTCAGATCTTTGAAGTAAATCAACTTTAACGTAAAGAAAAGAATTATTTTTCCCCAACAACAAATACGAAGTTATTATTGGTTTTGTTTGGGCAAGTGAAGCATGTATCCTGCTCTCCTGGTGTTCCTCAGTAGACCCAATGACTGCTCTCCAGTACCGCAGAGCACAAATCACATTGACGTCTTTCCACCCACATAATTACAAATTTTATTCACCCATGGCTCTAACTTACATTCGTGGACAATTCGTATTTGTTCAGTGTGCTCTTTCTTGCCGTTTTCTCTTACTACTCATCTCACCCCTTTGTAGACCTTCGATTTATTTTTTAGACCTCGACTCAAGTGTCACTCTCTCAAGAAAGCCTTGCTCGCCACCTCACCCCACACCAAGCTGTTGTATTTCCTTAAAGAATCTTGTTTCTTGTCATCATTTGGTTAATTTCTGTCTCCTGTGAGCACCGTGAGAGCAGGCACGTGTCTGTTTTCCCACCATTTATCCCAAGCAGTTAGCACAGTGCCTGGTACATAGAAGACAATAAATATTATTTTAAAGACTGTAGCTCTACCACATGACTGTGTGCCTACTTATCTGGCTACTTCTCTTTTGGAGTTAAGTAGGAACTGGGAAAAGATATTTTTTTCTTCGTAAAGTTCATGAACTATTTGCCCATCCAAATTTCAGATGTACCACTTTATGTGTACACAAGCGGGTGCACTCACTGCTGCAATCATAGCTTTTTACACAAGTAGGTATCCTATTTTTCTCTTGCCTAAATAAGATACCCTTCCAAACCCTATCTGCGAAGTTATGCAACACTGCTGCTGCTGCTGCTTTCCTTTTGCTTCTGCTACTCTTCTTCAGCTCCTATACTCACATTTCTTCTGTTAGTCCCCCACAGAGGTCCAGACATGTTCTGATTGTCCATGGGCGTCATGGTCAAAAGGAAGTCACTACATGGTCAAGGTGCTTTGTCAGAGGTCACTTTGTGGACTGCTTTACACGGCTTACTGGGACTTGCTTGGGTTCCAGGAGTTCCCTGGCATCCTAAGTACTCAAGTTCAGTTAGCTTGCTTTAGGAAAAGACCTTGGCCTTCTGAGGCTGAGCAGATTGGCAATTTCAAATGATAAAGAAAAAACACATGGCACCAAGCCATGCAGCAATGTCACTGCATATAGTCAAGATTTATATAAGAATTAAAAAATATTTACTTGCTAAACCTGAATCCTGCAGAAGGACTGTTAGTGTAGAGGTTTGGAGGTATGTCAGAATTTGTTAAGAAGCTTGTAAAAATACATATCTAGACCTTCTCAAATCAACATCTCTAGGGCGTAGAATCTGGTGTTTCACCTTTTTAGTGAACCTGTTAAAATATAGTGCAAGTTTGAAAAGCAGATTCTAGAGTCCTACTCAAAAAGTATTGATTTACTAAATATAGAACAGGACCCATGAATCTGTTTTAAAAGAAGTCAATCCCTCTCTCTAACCCTGGTGACTCACAAGCAGCTGGTTGGATTTCTGTCCCTGCAGAAACCCTGATCAAGTTAAGTCACCTAATGTTGTAGAGAAAACTGAAGCCTTGTTCTATTGCCTTTCCCATGCATGGATCTCATAAGGCTTCCCTGTGACCTGTTCTTGAACTCAGTACCCAGGTTCCCAAAAATGGGGCATTAGTGTGTGTGTGTGTGTGTGTGTGTGTGTATGTGTGTGTGTGTGTAAGATCTGTTCACAGAGCTTTCTAGTAGAGCTCAAACTTAAACACAAATAATTCAAAAATACTAGGAAACATTCTTAGTGTGAAATAAAACATTGCTAACATGCTCTGGTTTTCCAAACCAGCAGTTCCTACAAGTGGTATTAAATAAGACATGGTGCTCATGAAATATAAAATAGTATAAGTGATGGGAAAAAACAGCTTGAGCCTGGTCTTTTTCTTTTTCTCTTTTTAATTTTTCTTTATGGTCATATAGAGTTACCACTCATAGAATATTAAGCCAGGTTCAAAGTCCCTCTCTTTTTCTTCTGGCATGGTTACATGAGTTAAACATTAGGGAAACCCACACATGTGAAAGAGTTGTGCTCCTACCTGCTAGTTGCTTATACATAGTGGGGAGACAATTAGCTAGGTGACTGCATGGAAATGCTGTGAAGTGGTTGAAAGTTGTTCTAGAGGTCCAAATGGGCAGGAGAGGTAAGGAAGCAGTAGCTCTTACCAGAGAGACCACTTTTGCAACCCAAGAGATGGCTCCTTATATGTAGAGGAGAAGCTATCAAACTCTTCCTTAGTAACACATGCTGCTGTTGTACTTAATGCACTATTAGTGCCTTTGTATTACTCATATGTGTGATGTAACAAATTAAATTTGCTTTGTTAGGTTAGTCTCAAACAAGCTTTGATGGTAGATTGAGGGAGCCAGAGATAGAGAAGAGTAACTTAAGTCTTCAAGCAGTACAGGTCTTTGTGTTTTCCTCCACACGAAGTTAAATTTCAGAGCAGAGAATGTTTATCCTTCTTGATCTTTGATTTTTCACTTTACACCCTATTCCCGGAGTTTCCCTAGCTGTCCACTCTTTCTGAATAATCTGATCAATTTGTCCACACTGAGATGGAACATTATTTACTATATTACTTTCTCCTTAAAATAATTGTCTTTTGATAGGGACAACCAAAGATTGAGGCTGTAATGATAGAATTTCAGGCAGAAAGGGAAAATGATTGGGAGGTAGGGATTCTTTTTGGGTTACTGATATCACACTAAGTCAGTTGCCAACTCCCTGGCCAGAAAGACCAACCACTCTTCTACTGCCACTGGGTCTAAAACACTGGGTTTGAAAACACTTTTCACAGCCATGTGAGGTTAAGTTCATCAACCCAACTGGCATTGGTCTGGAATGTCCCTGCCACTCTAGCCACTCCTGCTTGCTGGAGTTACACCCTAAAGAGCTTGACAGGTAGCTGTGTGGGGGACAAAAGCCAAGTGAGGCCCAGTAGGAGTGCTTTGGCATTGCTCCTGTCTAAATAGCGGTTGCCAGCCAAGGAACATTTTATCTGTGTTTTGGCTACCTCCCTGAAGAGTTGCTTTTCTGTCATAGCTATAGATTCTATGTTTTTAATAACTCATGAGTATTTTATAATTCATTTACAACAGTCCCACTGGCTTCCTGAATCCCATGGGCATTTTAGTAGGAATTATGCATGAAATTTTCTAGAATACATTTGAATAGCACTTATGGAAGTTAATATTTCCCCAAGCTCTATTGTCCAAGACTCAGAAATGGAAAGGAATTTAATCAGTAGTTAACCATGTGTTTATTTGAAATATGAAACATACTTCTTTCTGTAAATAAATATTACTTTGCATTTTTCTTCTGTAGATCACAAGTATTTAGAATATGAAACATTTTCTTACTTCTTTCTATAACTGTTTCAAAGATCAGAACTCACCCATCACAAAAATTTAACAGACTGCTTTGGCTGAGTTCTGCTTGTTTGCTCAACCTAATTATGAAAAAAAAGTCTGCTGGTGGGCCATTTTTTATGCTGACATCTCTTAGGAGAATTTAGATGTGTATGTATGCTTTAAAAATGAAAATAAAAGAAAGACCATGGAACTAGTGTAGTCTTTTCTGCTGAAAACCTAACCTCTTCTTGGAATATGTGTGGTAAGTGAGGGGCAAAGAATTTATTCACATCACTTTGGTAGTAGGAAAATAACCTCAGCTTGCCCTCAGACCATAAACAGAGAAAATTTTTAGCTCCTTAGTGTTTGAATGTAGATTTTGATCAAGACATTAAGAAAAGTGGACCACACAGCTGAGCAGTAGGTGATACCTTAGCTAGTTATATCTTACTGCAATTAGAAAGTAGGGATTTGCAAAAGGGAGGTAATTGTTTTTATATATAAAGAAGCCATCTGCAGCTAGGAAGCCCCACTATAGCAAATGAGATTTGAGGTTATCTGTACATTCTGATAGGCGTGGTGCTACCATGTGGATGTAACTCAGAATAAATATGAGTTACGTGGTTGAGAAAGTCATTCAAAGGGCTTGTCACATGTGGAATCCCAGGGAGGTTGTCCTGAATAAGCTCCAACTTAGCAACCATCACCTTAATGTTTAAGCTAAATTAAAACCTCATCCTCCATATAAAGTAGGTTATATGATCTCAGGTCTGTCCCATGCTGAGGGTTAAGCCCTCTGCCGTGGTCATTTTGCTACAACAAATGACTCACATTTACAGGTCTGCAGCTTTGGTTCTCCATAGCAATCTTAAATCTCTGTAATAGGCATAAGATTTCATTTATATGTATCTGATTAATGCCTGGTCCTTTCTCAGGATGCCATTTTTTGAAGGAATCAAATTTGTCTTCTT
This sequence comes from Castor canadensis, assembly GCF_047511655.1. Lineage (NCBI taxonomy): Eukaryota > Metazoa > Chordata > Mammalia > Rodentia > Castoridae > Castor > Castor canadensis. Next base: position 107,866,575 of record NC_133390.1, on the reverse strand, counting down.
GAGGTGCAATTATGAATTCAGGAGTACAAGATGGTTTTTCAAAGAAGCCTTTCTTGTTTAAATAACCTCTCCAGGTTAGAACCTCTCCATGGCAAGAAATGACACTTGGGAAGTACAAAAGAGGAATCACACTCCCTTGCTTTCTGTCCTTGTCCTGGTGGGCAAGGACATTCACTCTGACTTTGTTTTAAAGTGCCTGGAGCCAAAGAGCAGCTGTCAAAAGTTAATGATATGTTACCATAAGAAAGACAGATCCAAGGTGGACGAAGTGAATTAGTGTGTGTTCCTAGTGCTGGCTGCTGCCAAATAGCACCCACACTCACTTTCCGTCAAGGGCAGGGTGACCTTCCCTGCAATGAAATATTGCTCTCTCCTGTCTTGCTCTGGCACGAATCTTGAAGGATTCCCATGTTGATCTCTGCTTTATCTTGTGATTACCTAGCCATCATCCCTGAGTTAACGTTTGCCCCAATCCAGCCCTTCTCCCATGCACTGTTTGTAGAACTGATTTCCCATCTTACCTTCCTATATGTTTGTCTGATGCCAAAGTCTCCTCACTGAAAGGGACATCGATCAGATGCCCTCTGAATCAGATCTAACATTTGATTGTGTGTGAAAACAGAGTTAAACACCTTAACCTGGTGCAAAGATCGGTGCCTTTAGTTTCCTTTAGATTTACCCACGTCAAAATGCTTTGTGTCCATTCACAGTGGGCATGTAGATCCCAAGTAAGTTTACAGAGTAAACTTTGCTCATGTGCTCATTTATTCTGTCGGTGTTGGGCTTAGCCTAGCCTGGGCTGCTTGACACGGTGAAGGCATCGCCTTCTTTTTAAAAACTTAATGTTTTCCTCCTTCCATATTTCCTCCTCCACTACTTACAGCATAACCAAGTGTAGGTTACTTGCCCTCTCTGAGTCTGTTTCCTCATCTGTAAAAAAACCTGTTGGGGTTGTTGTGATGATTAGATCAACTAACACAGTAAAGCAAGCAGTATGGTACCAGCACAGAGAAATACAATTTTCATTTCATGAAATCTGGGAAATGCAGAAAACCACAGAGAAAAATATAAAAATCATCCAAATTCCTACTGCTCTAAGATAACTAGAGATATACATTCATATAATTCAACAAAAATAATTTTGTGATCTGTTTGTCTTTTTTTTTGGTGGTGGTACTGGGGTTTGAACTCAGGGCCTTGCACTTGCAAAGCAGTCACTCTACCATTTGAACCACACCTGCAGTCCTTTTTTGTCCTTTAGTCATTTTTTGGATAAGGTCTTTCATTTTTGCCTAGGACTGGCCTCGGACTGTAATCCTCCTATTTACACCTCACTTGAACTGGGATTACAGAAGTGATCCACCACACGAGGCTTATTGATTGAGATAGGTTATTCTAACTTTTTGCGCAAGCTGACCTCAAAATGAATTGCCTCCTTCTTGATATCCACCTCCTGATTAACTGAGGTTGTAGGCATGTACCACCACATCCAGCCTTCTGGGATCTGATTTCATTATGAGTATTTTCCTCAAATAATTTAGTATTTTTTCATAACATGATTTTTAATAGCTGAATTGTATTCCACTGCATGGATAGTCCATAATTTAATCAACCAATTTCTAGACAGATTTTCTTTATAAGGAATAATACTTTGATAAACATGTTTGCACACAAGTATTTGAGCTCATGTTTAAGTTTCCCTGAAAACTTTTCTAACAGACAATTATTAGGTAAAAAGGTATAAATGATGTTAAAGTTTTTGTTACCTTTGTTCACTTTCTGCCCAGAAAGATGATCTCGTTTACTGTCTTACCATAGTGTGCAAGGCCAGTCTTCTTGCCCTTCACCTTTTCAGTTTCCAGCTTCAGTCTCATTCTTCTCTAGTGTCTCTTAAATTCAGCTTCATTTCTTATTATTCCTGTCTCTGAGTTCACACTCACCGTTTTTTAGATTGCTTTTCCCTCCTGCAGTAAGTGCCTCTGACCTCACAACTTCTCTTTTAACTCTACCAGACTGCTTTACTGAATAACCGTCCTCTCCCCAGCTCAGTCCCTCTTCTGGGAGGCTGTTCAGCAATTGACATGGCTTGTGTATTAAATAAATATATTAATTTTTCTCAAGATTCCTGCCTATTGTCTTTTGCATTGTAATTGTGTTTTTTTCCAGTGTTTCATGTGTTTTGTTTTTTTGTTTGTTTGTTTGTTTACACATCAAAATTGCATGTTCCTTTATGGTAGAATTTGTTCTCTCTACAGTGTCAAGTTTAACACACTTTACTCAGCAGACGGTTAATAAATTAGAGATGCTGGCTGACAGGTTTTTTGTTTAAGATGAGTTGTGAAGCATTCAGTGGCTTTTGAAATACACTTTACCCCTCCCTGCAATATCTTGAATATGTATTGGTGATTTCTTAAGAGAACATGCCACTGTAATAGGAAGTTGTTTTTTAGCCTGATGAACAGAATCAGCATTGACTTGCTAAATTCCCAGGACGTAGGTTCTCAATCCTTCTGCTTCCTTCCTTTTTCCTTTTCACACTGAGCTCTTTTTATAGGGTACACTGAGCCCTTAGCTGCCTTCCAGACTGAAGGCATTCATGCAAATCGCACCTTTGGTGACCAACCTCATCTGCTTTTATAATTTCACACACACACACACACACACACACACACACACATACTCCCTTGCACTGGCCTCTGTCTTCTCAGGTCTGAGCAGAGGCAACCTGTGACCTTTTCTTCCACTTTCTGCCCTGAGGCTTCTTTGCCACCATCTGGGATAAGGTTGGGAGCCTCTGAAGTGTTTTAAACAAGCACATACCTGAATGTCCAGGTGAGCTAACTCCCCACAAGACAACCCTTAACACAGGTGCACAGTACTGAGGTGCCTTGTACATGACTCCTCAAAGGGTCCCTAGCAGAATCAAGCTTGTTGCCAAGTGAAGAAATAGTGGAGAAGACCAAGTGATTACAGAGAGGAAGTCACTGGCAGGCAAGTGACTTGGGTTTGAACTGTTCACTTTTCTAGAATGATGGTATCAACGGTCATTAAAGACCAAATGTAGTTCTGTTTCCCAGTAGAAAACCAGACTCTTACTCTTTATCTGGAATCATGAGAGGAAGTTCGGTTTGCATCCAAAGAATTGGGAGCTGTCAAAAGGTTTTATTTAAAAGCTATCTCAAAGTACCTAATTCTTGCATATTGTCAAGTTCTTGAGTGTCTATGGTACAAATTACCAAACCAGTTGCAGGTGGAGCACCATGATATGTAAGATACAGCCCTTATTTCCACCGAATGAGAAGCTAAAATACTTGTACCTACACAAATAATTGGAAGGCTGTTGTTCACAGAAATTAGATCAGGCAATACTAACAGAGTATGTAGCATTTGAGCCAAACAAAGAAGGGTACGCAGGATTGCCCAACACTAACAGCTTGTCTACTCACAGTCCTTATGAAGAGACAGAATAAGGGCATAAAATGCTTGCAAAAGCATAAAGTGCTGCATAAATGCTAGATACTGATAGTGTTAATAATATTGTTTCTGGAATGGCTAATTTATAAGGATAGGCAAGTAAACTTCTAGTAGCATTTGTCATTGATTAAGAATAAACAAGTAACCTAAGTTTTAACTTTTTCACTCCAGTTTTAGAATCTCAGTAAAAAATTTAAACTATTCTTTGTGTTCTCTTTTACTTATGGAATAATTCCCAATCTCAGTTAAAAATATGTTTTTGAACATAAACTCATGCTTGAACATAAGGTTTAACTGCCATTTGAATATATTTAGAGTGTCACCTCAGTATAAAGGGGGATTTCTTAAAATATCTTAAGAGTCTAATATTTTGCCTAGAGTTGTTTCCTTCTGCTAAAGTTAGGAAGTTTTCCCAGTAACAAGAACTCTATATGTGAAGTTACACTGTTTTAAAAATGAAATGCCAAAATAGAATTCCAATATAGTCAAAGATAGAGAAACTGTTCTAAGACCTAGCTCATGATTGCAATTAGGGAAGTAAATCCCATTTCAAGTACAATCAGTGGGCACAATTGGGAGGAATCATGTTGTGTGCTTTCAATATATAGAGTGCATCAGTATGTGTAAAATGTGATAAATTACAGAGCTGTTTCCTGTACCTCATAGGTATTCCAGGAATAAAACTATTAAAGACAGATGGTACACTGAATAGCAAGGTAGTGTAACTTTAAAAATAGTTATTCTGCAGTGTGAGAATATCGTTTTCCGAGCCAGATGCTGGTGGCTCATGCCTGTAATCTCAGCTGCTCATGAAGCAGAGATCAGGAGGATCAAGGTTCAAAGCCAGCCTGAGCAAATAGACCCTAAAAAAAAAAGTATATCATTTTCCAGTGTGAGGAGAAATTTGTTATTAAACTCTAGAATTAAATATGTTATGCTAATGTGCTCAGTCCATTTACATTTTATGGAATAATTTTATTTGTTCTACACTAACTGGCTGGCAGAGAAATTGAACAGTATTTGGCGATATTTTAAAGTTGTAATTCCATCAGAATCTGACTTACAGAATCTAAATAAATATAAATCCAGAAATAAAATATGTTGCGTGCTGTCTTTATCTGTTCTAAGGATTGAAATATAAGCTTTTCCCTACCTCTTCCTCATGTACTTTTCTGAGAAGTCAGTTGTCATTGTTCTGGCAAATTTCTTTTATCCTAAATTGTGCTAATATTTAAAAAGAATACTATGAAAGTTATAATAAAATATATTTTGAAGATAATTTTTTTAAATTACAATAGTAAGAACATAGAAACAATACTGAAATGTGGAAAGTAAAAACTATTTTCAGCGATTGGAGTATATCCTTCCATATCTCCTCCTACACAGGTGTGATAATATTAAGTGCAATGTCTATGAATGGGTATGCGTAACATGAAAAGCACATGCCCTCCCTGATACTTTGTAGCTTTAGTTTTTAACCTATCTCATATTTTCCAAAGGATATCGAGCCTACTATTCTATAAATGAAAAAAGCCTGAACCTATATCAATGCATATGAAATGTACACATAGCTACACGTTTGTGCGTGTATTTTTAACTCACACATTTAATAGATAACATTGAATCTTATCTGTGTACACACATTGTGGAATGGTTACATCTAGCTAATTAACAAATGCATTACTTCATATAGTTATCATTTTGTGGTGATACATAACATTCACTGTCTTTACATTTTTCAGAATACAGTATGTCATCATTGCTATTTAATAGATCTCTTGAAATGTTTTCCTCCAATCTAAGTATAATTATGTGTTCTATAAACCAAGTTCTCCCATCCTCCAACCACCCTGTCTCTAGTAACCACCATTGTATGCTCTACTTCTATGAAATCAATTTTTTAATATTGTACATATGAGTAAGGTCAGCCAGTATTTGTCTTCATGCCTGACTTATTTCACTTAGTTTAATGTTCTCCATGTCCATCCATGTTGTCAAAAATGACAGGATTTTCTTCTTTTCATGGCTGAATATTATACAAGGAGCTGTCAAACTCTTGACATTCTCACAGGATGTATTTTAAGAATTTCCTGACTCAGATGTACCAGTCATTTAATTTCCCCTGTAAATCTCTGTTTAACTTTCACAGTGATTCTCAACTGGGGAGGAGAAGAGAGCACTAACACTCCAACCCCACCACAAAAACATACCAGAATCTTTGAAAGGTCTGTTTCAAAGTTGACAGGTCTTCTTTCCAACCTCTAAGGAGAGCATACCTACCTGGCTGAAAATCACTGCATCTAGCAGATGTTACTAGTTGGGACTATGTTGTATAGGTGGTCTAGGAGCAAACAGACAAGCAAAAAACAGCAATTAATAATACAGACATATATATCTATATAAAATGAAGATTTGTAAGTGGCCAACAGTTGAGTTTTTTGGGTGATGGCATCCTTGTCTTTATTCTCTTTGCTTTTTTATTTATCTCATTATTTCACTGTGAGTCTAAAGGCTGACCTTCCTACCCAATTCACATGAATTCCTGGTAATTATCAGTTAGTGGAGGATAAATAGCAAAGCACAGTAGGGCCATGGAGGGCATTGTATGCATTGGCTCACTTCTGAGATGAGTGTCTTCTACAGGTCAGATTTGTATCCAGGAAAGTTATTATCATGGGCCCTTCAGAGTTCACAGGATTAATTGAAGGTCTGAGAACTAACTATGGGTATCAAATCCAATCCATCATCTTTTATACCATTAAGCCTGGTAGAAAGCCCTTAGGAGTCTGTGATTCTATTAGAGCATTCACCTTACTGCGTACAGTGGAGTGTAAATATCACAATGACAAGGACGTGTGTGTACGGAGGGTTGGTTACATAGTGCTCTCTCGGGCACCTAAGGGTAAGTGAAAAGCCTCAGATGAGATGTACTCATGGGCTTCTCTGAATGTTTAATCTGCAGACCGCAGCTGAATATGTAAAATCTCGACTCCCAGAAGCCCTTAAACAGCATCTTCAAGACTATGAAAAGGACAAAGAAAATAGTGTGTTGTCTTACCAGACCATCCTTGAACAGCAGATTCTGTCAATTGATCGAGAAATGCTTGAAAAATTGACCGTATCCTATGATGAAGCAGGTATGTTTGTTTTCAATACACACACACAGTTTTTTCCCTGCAAAATTTCTTTATAGACCTTGGTTAAATTTTGGCATTTTTCTGAGATAAAAAGTTAAGGACAAACTAGATTCAAAGTTATATAACATAGATTAATAGTAAATTTCTTCTCTTTGGTTTTTAGTATCAAAACTTTTTCAGGAGATTCCAAAAATAGCTCTCAAATATCAAATTCCTTTAAATTTTTGCTCTTTTTAAAATGAAATTTTCCTAGCCATTTATCAACTATATACTCCTAGTGATGTAATATTTTAAAGTGTCACTTCAGTTTTGGTTACAAGCTGAAGTTGTCCGATAATCTAAGACCTGTTATTTGAGTCAAGATTTTTGTGTTTTTTTTTTTTTTAATTTTGGAGATTTTTTTTTCTAAAGCAGTCTTTTTTCCCCCCCACCCCTGAAATTTTTAGATAAATTTGGCTTTCTTTTTCTTAGCAACTAAGATGCAACCTATCCCCTAATATCACACCATAGATTTTGGCTCACTGCATGCCCTAGGTTCATCCAATCCAAGGGAGTTTGTTAGTGAAGTCATAGATAGACCTCATGATGTCATTTTTATCTATTCATATCTATGGGCTAAAGCCCAGTTTTAATGAAATAAGTGCATTATTACTTAGAATTATTAAATTATTTAATAAAATTAAATGTACAGCATAAATATCCTGACTAAATTTGCCATACCTCTCCACCAAAAGGAGGAAGAAGTATAGGAAAACAGGTTGTTTAATGGTCAGATGTTGGTACGAAACCTGTGTTAAGTGTCAGAACTTACGCTTTTATTTTCACTAGGATAGTTTTAGGATGTATCTTATTTTCTTCCTCATAATGTAAGCAGTCATAATGCTAAGATTCTTAACATTTAATTTCAAGCTTGAGTAATAAACAGAAGAGTGAATTTTTTTAAGAAGCCCATAACATTAAGCTACATTTGCCCAACCATTAATGCAGATTTTCTAGTTCCTATGCCATCCCCATTTGCATTCCACCCTGTAACTCCTTCACTTCTCACTCACGCAGGATCCACATTACTCGCCTTGTTCTGGACATTGCAGCTCTTTCTGTTTCTCCTTTGCCTTATTAATTTTCCAGGCATACTGACTTTCTTCTGCCTGATGAGCAGTCTCTGTCTCTCTGTCTCTGGTGCTAGAGATCAAACCCAGAGCATCACATGTCTTACCCTTAATGGAATAAAATATGATTGTGATCAGCCCAATCAAATAGTATTTAGATATTCATATCCTCTTCATGATCATGGAACTTATATATTCCACCCACTTCCTGCCCCCATACCCAATTATGGTAAAAAAAAAAAAAAAAAAAAAAAAACCTGACATCCATAGACTTACCTGAAATAGTAGTTACTTAGTTGTAAGGCCGAGACTAGTGTCCTAATTGCTAATCAAGCTTTCACCACAACAAGTCAGCTTTTCATTTGCTTAGTAATCATTTGTTAAATACATAGCCATGTACTAGGAAGTTATAAGAAAGAGAAAAGAGCACCGAGAAGATGGGGGAGAATCTGAGATGTAGAAAACATAGGTCTTGTTTTAACACCTAGTTGGGTAGCTAAACCTTACATTAATACATGACCTCTAGAGAAAATGAATACGTATGACCTCTTAAGAAAAATTCCCTAGAAATTTGAGGCTAGATATACCTTGCAATATCCACAAGCTATTAACTTTAAGCTGAAATGTGGCCCCAGGTTAGTGGAAGTGGCTCAAGTTTTTCAAAGACTTCTTTATGGGAAGACATTAATTTAAACTGTGGAGGACAAATGCTGTAAGTGGATTTGTGAAGAGAAGAGGATTTGATTTGTGGAGGGGCACAAGCAGATACCAAAGTGGAATGGACATCAGCCATAACCTCGCATCACCTAGTTTTTCCTTCTTTAAGGATAATTTTTTGCTCTTCTACCCTGTTTTTGAGCAATTGTTGGTCTTCAGAGGTGTACCTGTACTTGTACTTTCTGGGGAAAATACTTTGGCATTGAATTAATCTATCAGTAAACTTGGCATGAAAGTCTAAGTTCCAGGCCTTCCCTCTAGCTCAGTACTGATGTGAGCAAATTAGTATCTTATAACCTGTTGCTTCTTACATAAAAGCAGGCTAATATTTCACATGGGTGTTATAATAATAAAATAGATCAGGTTTGGTCATAAGGTCCTTAGAAATCATATTGCACTAATGCTAGCTAAGAACAGATTTGGATCTTGTCTAGCCTTCAAACCATATTTTAATACTTTAGTATTAGAATACTTTAGTATTCTAATAATACTTTAGTATTATTATTATTACTAAGGATTATTATTCTAATAATACTTTAGTATTCTCAGGGTTTTCTTGGCAAGTTGTGTTTGGGAGGCAGAGAGAAATTTTTAGAAGTGATCTTCAGCAGCTTCGAGAAATGAAGGGGCATCTATTTGGTAAGACACCCAATCTGAACTGAGTTTGACTTTGGTCATTCCTGCATGAGCCGATGCAGATTTTGTGGGGACTGTGTGTACATATGGATGAATGCGTGTCATTGTGCATTGTAAAATCAAAAGGTCACTGCCTCCTCCTCTGAAACTCATATATTATGATTTCAATCAAAGTAAGAGGAGAACAGAAGAAAAAAACATTGCTATAGAAAAGTATTCATCATAATACAAAGAAATTAGGATAGAAAATTGGTAATAGGCTCCAATACCATGGTTATATCCATCCTATACTCATTTGCTTCGACGACTTAGCCTCTTTCCATATTATTCCAGTTTTTACTTTCTCACATTCTTAATTCACCTCTCCCAGTTTTAGGAAGGAGTTCTTAGTTAGGAAGTATCCTGGTCTCTAGACAGGTTAATTTGTCTTTAATGCTCATCCACTGATAAACTGAGTGACTTAATGACAGTTACCACCATCCGTGGCTTCTAAATGTCTGAAAACTAATTAATGAAAAAAAATCCTTAGACACTGATCTAAAAATATTGGCTCGGAACTTTTCTTCCCCCCCCTCCGCCTCCCTTTTGTTTCCCTCTGCCTGTGTTCTCTCTCCTTTAAATGCATATAAACTGTAATTCTTTGGTTATCCACAATTCAAATATCCAGCAACCTGAAATTTAGCAAAGAAAAGAGAAGTAACAAAAGCCATACATTTGCAGCTGACCACATCACAGAACTTGTGGACAAGTCCACTCAACAGAGCCTTTAGACTCACCTGGAATCCGTACGTTTTTACTTTATGTAGTTCTGTTCTGACTAGCTAGGTTATAGTTTCCATTTTGATATTTTCTTTTTAAAAATTATTTTTCTGACTTTAAGTGTTATACTTTAATTGAAGAAATAAGTAAAAGATGTAAATAAGTACAATAAGAGAATAATTAATAATTATTGTAATAATAGAATAGTACTTATTTTAGTAATCTTACCATTGCAGACATTTTTGGTATATTTCTCTCATGCTAAGCATTTTTCTTTTTCTTTTTTTTTTTTTGGTGGTAGTTCTGGGGTTTGAACTCAAGGTTTCATGCTTGCTAGGCAAAAACTCTCTATGACTTGAGCCATGCCTCCAGTCCAGCATTTTAAAAATGTGATTGATATCTTGTAGCTTTATGTCTGCTTTTTCACTTAACATTGCTTCATAAGCACTTCCTAATTTTTTTTTTCATGTTTTAAACTTCTTTTTTTTTTTCATTTATTCACATGTGCATACATTGTTTGGGTCATTTCTCCCCCTGTCCTCCTCCCCCACCCTCTCCCCACACCTCCCTCCCTACCAGGCAGAACCTGTTCTGCCCTTATCACTAATTTTGTTGAAGAAAAGATGCATAATAAGGAAGACAAAGCATTTTTGCTAATTGAGTTAAGGACAGCTATACAGAGAGATTCTTAACATTGCTTTCATGCACCCATGTGTTACGACCCATGTTGATTCATCTCTAACTGATCTTTACACTGGTTCCTGATCCCCTTCTTGTGTTGACCTGTGTCGCTTTAAGGTTTCTGTATTAATTCCTCTGGAGTGGGGACATCAAATGCTTTCATCTTTTGGGTACACTTCCTAATTTCATTAAAACTTCTTTGTGTAAAAATAATTTTAACGGCTACAGAATACAGAATATACTGTCTAAATATTCTCCTATGTAGGACATTTATAGTTTTTATTTTGGTTTTGCTATTATGAGTAATTTTACAAGAAATATGGTGTGCATTTGATATTACTCTAGAGAATAGACTTTAGAAATGTAAGAGTTTAGAATTAGAATGGAAGATAGGGTAAGGGAATGATATCTTGCGGCAGTAACACCGAGAATAGCAAGGGACAAGAACAAAGAGAAAACGAGTGAAAGGCAGTTATCAAGTCCCCAGCATTGCATTACATACAAAGTCACATCAGCATCCAAGACTCTGTATTATAAGTTGACATCACTGATCTTTTTTATTTTTATTATTATTTTTTATTCTATTATTGTGCTAGGAGGTGAAGAACATTTATGAATGTTCTGATATCATAATTGAATTCACCCATCCATCCTTCTCCTTTACTTCCCCTCCCCCATTCTTAGAATAGTTTCAACAGGTCTCATTTTTCTATTTTCATACATGAGTACAAAATATTTCCATCATATTCACCTTTCTACATACTTTCCTTCCCCCTCCCACTGGTACCAGCCCCTAGACAGGACCTGTTTTATCTTACTATTCTGTTTCTTTAAAAAAGGCATTTTTGTTTGTTTAAGATAGCTATATAGGGAGTTTTATTATGACATTTCCATGTATATCTTGACTCACAGAGAGAAGATTCAATGATGTTATTATAGTGTCTATAAAAGCAGGAATTATGTAGACCTGTGGCTTAGTCCATTCAGGTTGCTATAACAAAATACCATAGACTGGGTGGCTTTATGAACAGTAGAAATTTATTTCTTACAGTACAGAAAACTAGAAAGTCAAAGACTAAGGCGCTAGTAGATTCAGTGTCTCATTGTAGACAGCTCTTTTCTCTGTAACCTTACATGGCAGGGGTGAGGGATCTCTCTAGGGCCTCAGTTACAAAGGCACTCATCCCATTCAGTAGGGCTCTGCCCTCATGATTTAATCACCTTTCAGAGAACCAATATCCTAATACTGTCACTGTGGGGATTAGGTTTGGTGTTAGTCAGACTGTTGCCACTGTGACAAATATCTGAGAGAAACAATTTGAAATGAGACAAGATTTACTTGGGCTCCCAGTTTCAGAGGTTTCAGTCTGTGGTAAGCTTTCTCCATTGCTGTGGGCCTGTTGTGAGGCAGAACATCATGGCAGCAAGAACTTGTGGTGGAACAAAGTTGCTCAGCTCATGGTGGCCAGGAAACAGAAAGAAAGAGAGAGAGAGACACAGAGACAGGCAGAGAAGGGGAAAAAGGGCCCTGGACAAGATATAGCACCCAAGTTCTTGGTCCCAGTGCCTTACTTCCTCCAGCTAGGCCCTTCTATCACCTTCCAAAAATGCCATCAAATTGTGCATCCACTGATTAGGTCAGAGCTCCATGATCCAATCACTGGCCAATGATTGGACCCAACAACTGGGGACCAAGTCTTTAACATATGTGTCTTTTTGGGAGATGCTTCATATTTAAACCATAACGGGTTTCACTATATGAAAGAGTGGGGGAGACACAAACGCTTAGATCATAACACCAATTTAGAAGGATTTTCCTTCAAATGGTTGAAGTTTTTACCATTATTAAAATAAAGATGTTTTGTGGTATAAAATTGACAATGGACTTAGAACCAAAAGACCCAAATTCTGTTCCTAGCTCTGCTGCCAACCAGATATGTGACTTTGCATAAATCACCAAAGCTTCCTTGATGCAAGTGTTCTCTCACTTCTGGTTATTACTGAACCTGTGGGGCTAACTGAGGGCAATGGGAGATGCAGAAAGGACACAGGATCAACAGACAGACAGTTGGGGCCAGGTGTGTTGGGCACTTAGGTGGAGATGCACAATAGACTCATAGCTTCTTTTCTCTGTTAATCTTTTCTCTTTACTCTGCTTCTTTTCTCTATCCTTATTCTTTAAGACCTCTCTCCTTTACAATTCTTTAAAATCTTGCTTCTAAAGTCTTCTTTTCTGTTCTTTAAAGTCTCTTTCCTTAGAGTTGCACTGTTCCATGTTTTCTCTTAGCTGTTCTTTAGCATAATTTCTCTTAAAAGTCTTTATCCTCAGAGTTGCACTGTCCCATGTTCTCTGTTTAGCTTTCTTTAAGTCTCAGCCTGTTCCCTCGCAAGCTGCCAACCAATTCTATCAGCCCCTCTTTAGCAATTCCTCTTTGGCAATTCCCCTTCAGCAATTCTCCTTCAGCAATTCTTTGCCCTTCAGCAATCCTCCCTCCAGCAATTTCCCTTCAGCCAAAAACCCCCATCAAAAAACCTCACCATCCAAAAGCCTCCCATCATCAAAAAGCCTTGCATCCTCCTTTTGTGAGTCTTTTCTATCCAGTGGTAAACAAGGAGGTGGAGCAATGGTTCTCAGGGAGGGTCATGATATTGTAATAGGAGAAACCTGCATTAAATAACTTAGGAAAAGCAGCTGAGCTCATTTCGCTTTCTCGCTTTCTTCTGCAGCTGGGTCTGTGCCAAATCTCAGCCTACAGATTATTTGACATAAATATCTTAGGAAAAGCAGATGCTCTGCATCTTATGTCCTCATAGGCTTCTCCTACTCCACTCTCCACATTTCCTCAAGTCCATTTTCCTATAAATTGATGGCATGAACAATATCTTATACATGCCATCCAGTTCTGAAACTATGCTTCTGTTTCTTAATGGAAAACTCAGGTAGTCACAGTTTCAGCAAGGTTGTGTGCTGCTATGGATTTTCTGTTTTCTCTGTTTCCTTTTTCCTCTCTCCCCACACAGCCCACATAATTTGTACCTAATGACTGACTAAAAGAAGGCAGTCACCAGCTCTTATTGCATTTGCACATGAATATGCCCCAGCATACTTGTTAGTGGGATGGAGAGTGAGAATTTATGAGTCCAGCAAAACTAGGTTTCAGAAAAAGAGGTTCTGAGTTACCATTCATGGATCTTCATTAATACAGTTAGATTCTTTTGCTAGCATTTATTGCTAGGTAAAACAGGAGTAAGACAGTAACGTGTATATTTTTATCTATTAATACTTTTATTTGAATTGAAGTACAAAGTCACACACATTTTGATAGATCGGCATAGAGAAATTTCCAAGGAAGGCAGTGACATGTTTTGAGAAATCAAAGTAGAATTTCACACCCTCTCAGAGAACATCGTTGACTTAAATATTCATTATTATCATAGCGTACAAAAGTTGAAAGGTTGAAAAATATCAGGAAAGGGAATATTTCTGCATCTTGTTTATTCATGTGCTAGTATATTATTTATGTTTCTTTAAATTGCAAATTCTGTTTTTAATTATTTTTTATGCTTAGGCTTAAATATATAGCCTACATTTTTACTTGTTAGGGACAAAGTAGTATGGTTTATAATACCTTGTATGGAAGGGAATTATGAGGAGATTAGGCGCATTTCTGTGAGAGTGATACTCTCTGTTGCAGACATAAGCCATGGGAACAGGTGGAATCTGGGAACAGGAGCTGAGAGCTGCATACTTTTCCCTTTGGGAGAAGCTGAGCACCTGCACTGTGTTGAGTGCCCAGTGTAAGCATCTTGCTGTACTTTGAGACAGTTGCCTAAGACACTGCTTCTCAGATCTCCTAGAAGACCAGCAAGGCTTTATTTCAGTCCTTATAGTTCACTAGCATTTCATATAGCTTTCCAATGAGCACCTGATTCAGCCATGCAGAAGCAGCATTTAAAAGTGGAAGGAGAACCTGATAGTGCAGGTGAGGAAAGGAGGGAACACAGCTGGCTGTTTTTTGTGTTCGTTTACCTCAGGGAAAGCTGGGACCTGCAGATCCATTTACAAGTGTCAGGCAATCATACATCTTCGTTGGAGGAGGTGAGAAAGAAGCAACTGCATTAATTTTTCAGTCTCTGCTTTGTGATTCCCTGATGCAGCTCTGCGTTAGAAATTTCTCAGAGCCGAACTTAAGCAAAGCTCTCATATACCAAGCACTGTGATGTACTTTCTTTGGAGAAACAGCTTTTAAAAAGGGTTGAGGAAAATGCTGTTGGCATTTTAAGCAGTAGCTACAGGGTTGCCTCCTATTGAGATTCTTTTATGCTTTTTAAAATAGATGACACCTGAAAGTTACATCTGTGTTTTAATTGAGCCATTAGTGTCATAGTAATCAGTGATCTCAAAAGGAAAGTCATTTACTGTCATGGGGTAAAAATTGACCACACATCCAGAAGCCAAACCCAGGAAAGACAGTGTGAATTATTCAGGATCCTTCCAGGTTTTCTAAGAACATAAAAATTGCAGTAAAGTCACTTGCAGTACATTTTCCACTCTAACAAATAATGGATTTCTCAGCCTGTTTCTGAAACAGGTCCCTAGGGAAGAGATGGCACAAGGTTTCCTTACTTCACATCTTCATCAGGACCCCAGTTCTGGGTTCAAAACATTTCCTCTCCTGGGACTTGCTTACAGGAACTGGGGGATTTGGAAGGAAGAGAAAAACAGGGACCCAAAAGAAACTTGTAAAGGGAATTTCAATATTGACTGTGCAACCTCTGACACCAGCTTCTGATTTTCTGAAAAAAAAATTTAAATCTATTTAATTTTCCTTTTATAAAAGTAATATGATCCTTATCTCAACTAGCAAAAACCCTTGGTCCTTCCTATTATTGCTTATACTCTCTCTTTAACAAAATTAGAGATAAGGGCAAAATAGTTTCTGCCTGGTAGCGAGGGGTTAGGGTAGGTAAGGGAAGGGGGGGTGTAAGGGAGGGGAAGAGGGGAGAAATGACCCAAACATTGTATGCACATATGAATAAAAAAATAATAATATAAATATATTTTGGCACATTCTTAAAATGTAGAAAAAAAGGACAAGAAAAGGATATTTAAAACCTTATCACCTAAACAGATACCATCTTTGTGTTTTTACTTCTAGTCATTTTTTTCTCTACTGGGTTTTCATTATTTATTCCCAGGTTTATATCTTGAAAAATTTAATACTGGAATATAATCATACCTCTTCATGCACTTATAAAATAGTCATAAATGCAATTTGTAATGGCAGCAGTATCCTGTTGATTAAATATGGAACAACAGTTTTTCTTCTAAATTTTTAATATTTTTAGCATGATTTTTTTTCTTTTATTCATATTTCAGTTCTCTTCACCATATAGAATCCCTGAATTTCAATGTCTTTTTTTATCTCTCTGAAAGAAAATGAGAATGGCGGTGTGTTTAACAAAATACATCAAGGTTTTCTAAGTGCAACTAATTACTAGCCATCTAACAGAGGGAAGGGAGGAGGAAAACAGGTCATCAAAATTCACTTACAAACTGACAACATCTATTCTAATTTTTTAAAGCGATCTTTCTTTTTCTCTTTATGTTATGGATTTTTAAAGCCAAATTATCTCTTAGTGGTGGGGAGCAGCAACTAAACTTTGCATCTACAAAGCAGAAAGCTGTCCGCAGTGGCAGTTTAAAAGCACCCACACATGATTCATGAGCCTCGGGGTAGGCTCTTGGGTCAGAGGTAGGATGGTGCATCTCTGTGCTTGGTTCTTCACCTGTGAATGAGGGCTTTGGATTAGATATTTTCATTAGACTCTTCTAGCTTTAACAGTGTTTGATTCTCCTGTTTATTTAACATTCATTGGTTAATTCATTTATTTACTCTGCAAACACTGACTTGAACATGAATGTCTAACTAGAAATGTCCAAATGATCATGTGGACCTTCACTCCAGGTACAGAGTGTGCATACATCCCCGTGTATTTGTGTGTGCGCACACGTGTAAAGTGTACACGTGCACACATGTGCATGCAGGGCATTCTTGCTTGTGTATTTTGTGTGTGCTTTTGTGTACACATGGTGGTGGAGGGCAGGAGACAGCTGGTAGAAGTAGATAACAGCAGTGGAATTGGTAGTACGTGGGGACAGAAGATGCTCAGAGGAGGTAGAAATTAGGTTTGGGAATGGGAAAGAGTTCTTAAATAAATCAGAAAGTCATAAGATGATCCATAAGTGTCCTGAACTGTTCATTTTGAACTGTAATGCCAGCTGCATTTTTAAAGGCAGGTTTTGAGTAATGCTTTTTCTTTGCTTCTGTGTGCCTGTGCCTTATACAGATTTATTCTTTGCCCTCTGCCACAGCATCACCTATCACATTCTAAGTGTAGCTCTCCAACTAATATTAGCTTATTTTAATTAGCTTACATTAATGTAATCAGCATTGCCTGTTTGTTTATGAGATTTCCAACACAGAAAAAACAGTAATTCAGACTGAGTCTTGTAAAGTGTGGTCTAATTAGGGGAGTTATCAAAAAAAAAAAAAAACCCTCACATTCCTAATTTCATCATACTTTTTAAATGAAAGGCCTCATATCCACTCCAAGAATACATTGATCTAAGTTTTATGATGGGCAAAATAAAAATTTAAGTTTTCAAGAACTTTGCTGAGCATACTGGAAATTATGAGCTAACACTGAGATTTAGAATCAGGAAGTACCTCCTCCAGTGATTAAAACACTTGAACAACTAGAGCTGTGTTTATGTTCCTAATCAAGCTGTCATTGTTTTCCACAAGAAAAATAATGTTATTACCTGTCTCTGAAGTAGCATTTGATGACAAGGACTGAAGGAACTGTGTATATTTCAAAGAAATATACACAGGTGGTCACAATTTTGAGTGCATTGGCTACCCAGAGACAGGACACCAGTGCTATGCATATCTCTTCGTTCCTGTGCTATTGGGATTTTGTAACCAAGATTCTGTAGAACTTGTTGGAATGCTTATTATAAATTTTAATGATATTCAAGGTAATAGTTCAACATTTAGTCCAGGAGGAAAAACAAGATAATTTTTAAAGTGCCAGGATTTCTAATGCATTGACTGTCTACTTGTAGTTAAGTAGTGAGAAGTAAACAAAATGCATCCTCTGCTTGACTTTTAGATGCTGAAGATCTGTAATCAAAGGCAGCTGGGCTGCTGTTTAATGTCATTTTGAAAGATGTTAAGTTCAATCTTTGGGATCTACTGGACAGTTGAATTTAATTTGGTAAATTGCCTTGTGAAAGGCACTGTTTGCAAGCCATCGTCTATTGCTTAGAGGGATTTTCTTTGTGTTTCTTTAATTAATGTCTTTGTCTCAAGGCTGTGTGTCTTAGGCCATTTCTGGTGTGGCTGCTTGATAAAGAGTTTCTATAGTACAAGTACCCTGGAGCACTCCCAAATACGCTCTTGCAGCTCCACAATCAATCCAAGGGGAACTGTAAAGCAGCTGTGGAGAAATCACTGCTCAACACAAGCGTTTTCTGCATACCAGGTTCTGGCCATGTGCTGCCAGTCTAAGAAATGGGGATGGCAAAGTATGGGCCCTTCCAACCTCATTCTAATCTTTGACTAAATTAACTTTCTAACATCTGCATCTTCCCTGCCTGACTCCCAGCTTTCCCTGATCTCAGTTTGTTGCTCTCAAAGAAAGAAGTAATACAGACTATATTTTTATTACTTATAACCTACTAGTTTCCTAAAAAGTTTGATTTGCCATCCTTAACAATACAATTACAATAAAAATAGAATAGCAAAGCCATAAAAAGAAGGTGAATGTGCTAATCACTGAGAATTCTATAATACAAAGCATAGTAATATACTTTAATAAAACCCCTAATTTCCTCCTAAGCTTCCTGATAACCAGGGAAAAAAGAGAAATCCAACAAGTCACAAGGTTCTCACTACTTTAATAGTCAAAATTAACCTGTTTTTCTTTTGGCACTAAAGCTTGTAAAGACTGTATCATAAGGTACCTTGTATATAGGACATTGAACAAGTCTCAGCAGAGCCTAAAGCAAAAGATTTGAGAGCAGACAGTTAATTTAGGGGTGTGATCCAAGGGGCAGAGGTGAGGGACATTGGGGATGAAACAGGAGACAAGAGGAGGCTGGTATGAGGGCACACATGGGATTGGACTCCCCTGACAACAATTGCTGCCTAAGCCAGCTACACAGGAAGTTGACTCGCATTGATTTCCTGTGCACATGTGAGTCAATGCCCTGATTTCCTGTGCACACGTGAGTCAATGCCCTGTATTGCTATCCTTATCTCAACCAGCAAAAACCCTTGTTTCTTCCTATTATTGCTTATACTCTCTCTACAACAAAATTAGAGATAAGGGCAAAATAGTTTCTACTGGGTATCGAGGGGGTGGGGGGGAGAGGGAGGGGGCGGAGTGGGTGGTAAGGGAGGGGGTGGGGGCAGGGGGGAGAAATGAACCAAGCCTTGTATACACATATGAATGATAAAAGAAAAAAAAAAGATTTCCTGTGCATGTGTATTACCTTCTAGGTTAATTCTTTTTGATCTAACCTTTTCTCATGGTAATTCCTTATGATATCATACTGTATAAGGCTTTTGATGAGGATTAATGATAATATATGAAAAATAATTGGACATGTGCCAATGATGGTTTTTCTGTTCTCATCTTTGCTGTCTACATAACTTAGCATGTCCTTGGCATGGTACACAGGGGTATGTCCAACCCCTTTTATGATAGAGAGGATTACTTGTATTGTACTATAAATTAGCTTCCTGCCCAGGGCACATAGAAACCAGCAAAATCCTGGCTCCATGTACTTCCTCTTCCTTCCTTACCCTTCCCTGGATAGGATAACTGTCCCTCAAGTATATGTACTGTCTTCAAATGCTTATTTGTTTACAAGACAGAAACTACGGTCCTTCACAACCTAATACCAGAAGTGATATACCATAATTTAATACTACTGGTCACACAGACAAACCCTAATTTGGTGTGGGAGGGTACTACACAAGGGTATGAACAGGGGAGGTTGGAATGATCGAGGGCCTCTTGGAGGCTGGCTATCCTGGCTGCATTACAAAAATAACTACTCTGACTACTAACTCCTTTACCTTTTCTCTGCTGTCATTACCTTTTATTCTCATTTTCTAATCACTAGCTACCACTTTTCTTAAATCCAAAGGTAATATGTTCAGCCCTACATTCCACACTAGGATAGCTTTAGGATTACAATCATGAACCACATATATGATGGTGGGCTTGTAAGATTGTATTCCTTAGCATCATCACAGTCGTCTTAGTTCATGTAAGTATACCCTACAATGCTCGCACAATGGGAAAACTGCTTAATGATGCATTTCCCAGAGAGTATCCCACCATTAAGTGACAAGCGATTGTATTTATACCAGCATCCTTTCTAATAATTGCAACTTACATTTCATTTGCCAGTGCCAATGTCCTTGATTCAAAAATATTTTGAACATCACTTCTGACTCCTCTAACTCATGAGGATACTTCCTTCTAAAACTTCCTAACACTGTCCCCAGTACCAATACAGTTGTGAAATTGTAGTTAGTTTTTCACAGCACTAACGTAAATACTTCAAAGTTAAGGTACTACCCTCTGGAAGAGAAAGTCAGTCTCTCTCTTTCCCTTACTTTCCTTCATTGCTTCACCCTTAATCTCTTACTATTTATTTCTTTCTTTTAGTCATGGTCTAATATTTATCACATTTTTTATTAAACAATTGGATGACTTGTTCTTTTGATTTCTAAACTGGATGAGTAGAATAACTACATTTATATTTGACTTTCAGTATTTGACCCAGCAATTGCTCACAGTAGAAAAGTTCCCTATCCTTTCTTTATTTTTCTTGGCTGCCTTTTCTATTGTATACAGAAAAAAAGCCTAAAAGCCAAAATGAGGGTGTCACAGAATATCTTGTCAGTGTCCTTCACTCTGTACTATGCCATAATTTTCCTCACTTGTGATTATCTACTTGTATTCCAAATCTCCATCTCTGAGTCTTTGTTCCTAAAGGAAAGAGCATAAACAACCGAGTCTCTCATTGTGTCAGTGTTAGTGGAAGAATGTGGCTGGAACTAACAAGTAACTTCCTTTCAGCTTCTAGGAACTGCTTCATTGTAGCTAGAATTAAACAAGTGTTTTTGAATTAGAAATTATTTTTGAGAGAATGCATATATTTTTGCCTGTTTCCCTTTTAATTTGTTCTATGATCTGTAAGAAATCCAATCTGAGATTAAAGAGCTAGAGAAAATGAAAATGCTCTCACAGAGCTCTAGACACATTTGATTTTTGCCCTCAAGACTCAGCTTGTGAAGGTACTGGCCCACATAAATAGAAAGAAACAGCCAAATTTGTCTTTGCAGACCTAGTTGTATTTTAAAATCACATCTGAAAGTGCATGGACCTGATATAATTGCATTTTCAAAAGAATTCAGGCAGGTCTAAAATTAGACTTGTTAGTTTCCTTCTTTTTTGCTGTTAGTAACCTCAGGCCTCTTCAGTTGACTATATCTCCTTATAAACCTGCTACTACTGGAGAAATCAGTATTCCACACCACCAAAGAAAATGAGTTTGTCTAAAAATAGTTGCCTGTTGACAAGATTTCTTTATAAAATGGAATGGGGTCAAATATGACAGATGTGGTCAAATCCACTTCTAATCTGTAAATCCCTGACTAGCTGCAGTTGTGGTAATTTTTAAATGGATACTTGAATTTGTACTGAATTTATGACTTTCTTAGCACTTTCCTCTTTCTCTTAAGTGTTTGGGGTGCTGGACTGCATTCTGTGGGATGGAGATCAATGCATTGTTTGCTGGTGCCCACTGGATCCTACTTATAGAGTCTCAAGTGAGGTTCTGTATTCCCCTGCTTTTACTTGTTAGGAATAGTTTTCCAACCATTAAAAATAATAAAATTGATTTTACTCTAATACTCTACTTCACAACACTGGTTCTCTACCAAGGAAGATTTCCATTCCTACCTCACAGGATATTTTGAATGTCACTACTGAAGACAGTGTGGGAGGATGATTATCTAAGGAGGTAGAACCTAAAGATACTGCTAAACTTCCGACAGTACACAGGACCCTCTCCCCAAGCATTAGTCATTAGTGCATTTAAAGCAATAGTTCCCAATCTTTGTGGTGTATTAGAATTACCTTGGGGGATATGTATGTGCATGGGTGGGGGGGGGGTAGGGGGCAGGCAACCTCTAGACCAATTAAATCAGAATCTATGATCAGTGGGACCCAAGCATTGGTACTTTTAAAATCTCCCCAAGTGACCCCAGGACACGGCTAAAATTGAAAAATGATACGTTAGATCAGAAACTTTTGAGGGCAAGTCTAGTTTAGACATCATCACAAATAGTTTCCTTACTAAAATACTTGAAAGGATATCATTAAAATGTTGTTTGACCTACAAGTCATCACATATAGGGAAGTCAAATAAATTTTTAATAACTTTTTCTGTTCAAAAGCCAGTGCTTAAAACTTAAAAAAAATGCTGTTTGTTTTCCCTGGTTCCATCTGTTAAAATGTGTGCTTTTCCTTCCAGTAAGTAGAGACAACAAGTATCACTGGTAGCTTTGGTAGTAAAGCTCTCTCAAATAGCATTTGGAGGATTTAAGCATTGCTGATTTGTTTTCCTTGAGGGTTTTTAAAGTCTCTTTATTACTTGATGAATAAGTGTAATCCTTTGTTTATTCACCTGAATTGATATGTTATGCAAAGGAGCTAAAGTATCCTACTAATTTGAATTGTATTCAAATTTCTGCCCTTTCAGTCCTCTCTTAACCATTTTCTTTTGCTGAAAATTAAATCTTAAAATTTGTGAGCAGTCATTCTAAACTCTAAACAGATATTCTCCAGTTATTATTAATGTATAACTTTAAAAAATTTATTTTTAAAATAAATGCCTATATTGATGGCACAGGTTCTCAGGGAACACACAACACAACACACACACACACACACACACACACACACACACACACACACACACTGTAAGTATCTCAAAGCTTTTGTCAGTGTGGGTAGATTGAATAAATGTTTAGTGATGTATTCTATAGTAAAAACTACTCCATTTATAAAAACCAACACATGCCTGTCTAGTGTACAACAAAACTATCCTCTTTTACGTTTGTCTCAAAGCCTCAGTGAGGATCAGTTTGCCAAACTCTGGAAATCACCCAGCTCCTGTGAAGAAGTATAGTGAGATTAATTCTGGAACCCCATGTGGTATTTGGGTCATTAACCTGCTCTTATTACCCCAGGCCCCACAAACCTGTCAAGAGATGCTAGAGAGTAACTGCTATGGTTTGGATATCGATATGGTTTGGATAAGCTTCCATGACAGAAACCACAAAGGTCCTGGAAGCTTGGATCCCAGTATGGCTGTGTTGAAGTGGTGGAACCTTAAGGAGGTAGGGCTTCATGGAAGGTAATTTAGTCACTTATCTTCACTGAATGTCAGATTATCCATAACAACCTGTTGAGATATAACAGAGTGAGGCTGTTCCAGATACAGTTAGAATAAAGTGTAATCTGGCAAAGGAATGGAGTCAATATTAGGTGGAATAGTGTGTACAAACAGGGTGGCAGTGGACAACAGAACTAGGAAGGTGTGCTGGAGCCAGGGGGGCAAATGCGAAAGAGTGCCAAAAAGTTGGTAGGTGGCTCGGGATAGACTGTCTGTTATATTTTAAGTTAAGAAGCCGATGACCATTTATAGACTGCCAACTGTACGGAAGGCAGCATGGTGTGATAGTAACATTATTGGCTTCAGAGTCAACCAAATTCTGGTTTGAATCCTAGCTTCCCTCCTCCCCACTGTGGGCCTGTGAAGCCTTGTTAGCAAGCACTACATGTCAAAGTAATGCCACACTACATAAATATATCTCATTATACCCAAATTTAATGTAACCTTGACTCAAGTTCTTATCCCAGAAGGAAGCCAATCTAATGACACTCTACACAAGGGGAAACATGATAAAGAGGAGGTCGGAGTAAAGATAGACAGTGGTATTACCTGATTACATCTTACTTCTTCAAATACCGCCAAATTTCCCAAGAACATATGACCCATGCCTTGGAAAGGGCTTCTACAAGGGAGGGGCTCACAGGTTCAAGCTTCATCAGCTTCAAACAAGTCTGCCTTTGGTCAAAGGATTATTCCTTCTTTCCTCTATCATTTTATAATCAGATAGGTGAGTTTTAATGCAGTTACTTAGGCAGTTACTGTCATTTCTGAGAGTTATATAGGAAGGAGATGCTCTGATTACATTTTAAAACTCAGAGGGTTCAGCCATGGGAACTGGGAGCTAGGAAAAGGGACTGAGGGCTTTGCAGTGGTCTTTAAAAAAATGTTTGCATATCCCCTAAAAGAGTTTTGAAAACTAGAGACTTGTGATGGTTAATCATGATTGTCAACTTGATTGGATGGAGAGGTGCCTAGGATGTTAGTAATGCATACCTCTGGGTGTGTCTGTGAGGGCGTCTCCAGAGAGCATCAATGAAGGGGAAGGCCTTTCCTGAATGTGGGTGGTGCCGTATCATATACTGGGAATCTGGATGGAATCAAAGAGGAAAAAGGAGAGAGCCTGGTAAGTGCAGGCATTCTCTGCTTCCTGGCTGCCATGAAAGAGCTGCCCTGCTCTGCCATGCCTCCCTGCCACAATGGGTTAAAACCTCTGAAAGTGCGTCAAAACAATATTCCTTCTTTTAAGTGGTTGTCAGGTATTTTGTTAGAATAATGAGAAAAGTAATGATTACAAGACTCTTCTTGTACATATTTATAAATTGTCATATAAAACTTTAAATCATAAGTTTAAACAGTTACAAAGGAAATAATTTTTGGCATATTTTATGTATGTATGTATTTAAATATTTCAATCAAAATTTTAGAGCAGCAAATTTAGGTCATTATGTTTTGGGGAAATGGCCACTATTTCACCTAGTCATTAGAATCAGTCCTCACTATCAAACAAAGGGACCATATTAGACTTACTTTCTAAAAAAAAAAATGTATTCATTTTGCAACTCAAAGTAAATATTAAAACAATTCCCTGTAAAAATCTTATTATATCTGAATTCTAAAATTGACAGATGGATGGATAGATAAATGAACAGGTAGAGGTATGGAAGGCAAGAAAGAAGGAAGGGAGGAAGGAAGAAAGGAAAAAGGAAGGAATGAAGTAAGGAACAAAAAAGGGAAGGAATGTATAAAGGGAGGACCAAAATCTAAGTAACACCTTTCCATGAGTGTGTCAAATAGATGAAAGAATTCATTTTCAAGTTTTCCCTTTCTTTAGCCTCCAGTAAGTTTTTACACCCTGGGCAATGCTACATAGTAAGATTCTTGACAGGTGTGGGGGATGCAGTTCTTTTGTAATGTGGGAAAAGGGCAATTATGAAAGAACCAGCAGAAGTGTCAGTTTAAGCAGCTCCAAGTTACAAAAGAAAGGTCTAGGGAGTGGTATCTGAAAATTGATTTCATTAAAACTCCATGTACACATGTCTTCTGGGGAGTCTTTCTATATCTCAGGAGGTAACGCTAAAGAAGATTACTCTAAAATAGTAGGTCTTTACCTGGCTGAACATCATTTGGAGGCAGGTAGGGGAGAACTACCTATGTAAATTTGTTTGGGTTCATTTCTCATTATGGGAAGACATTTGTGCAAATCTGAGTGGTCGCTAGCCTCTTACACCATAATTTATTCAATAATATTTTTAAGTGCAGTTAGCATATTAAATTAAGTGTTTCTAGTTTAACCCAAATTGGTTTTAAACTCTAGTCCTACCAGTTATCAGCTATGTAACCTTGATATAATTACTTAAGTAATCCAATGCAGTTTTCCTCATTTATAAAAATGGGGCTAATAAAACATAGTACCTATATTCTTGATAAGATTAAATGACATAATGTATGCAGAGCAGTGTTCATTGTCATAACACTCGACTGAAAACATGGTGGTGTCTGTGTTCTGCAGAATTATTATTATTATTATTATTACTTTCCTTTATATAAGGCAAGCATAAAGAATGTTCTTTTCAGTGAGGTGACATATAAACTTCTTAGACTGTAAGCAATATAGATTTAGGTACACTTATTATAGTTGGTATCTGTAAGTACCAGTTTCCCATCCACTGGAGACCTTAGATCTTCTGGCAGAGGAGGAAACTTTCAGAAGCTATGGGAAGCTGAGTTTTTGTCAACCCCTTCTGTCAAGAGAATCCTTAGTTCCCTAGCTCATTGTCCAGAAATTACAATGCATCCTTAGTGTCACTTTCTTTTTTTTATAATCCTGTTCCTCCAATTACAGATGTCATTTGTTCCCTACTTAACTCCTAGGCTGGATCTGAACTCCAGTGGCAACAGAAATTTGAGCAAAAAATTCAAAAGAATTCAAAGTCTTTCTGATATGGGATGTTAGGGTAAGAGGCCAGCCACTTTCCGAGAGGACAAAGGACAATCGAGACAAAGGAGGTCACACAGCGAGGTTTATTTCTAGCCGGGCTAGGGTCCGAGCATCTGCCTGACGCAGCAGATTTCAGCAAGGACCCTGAGAGAAAAGCTTAAGCAGATCTTATACTCTTTAAAGCATCAATCATCGACACATAGGAATTCCTCATGCCCCTGGGGTCACATTTTCCTGATCTTGCCCACATCCTGATCTTGCCCACCTTCTGGTGGTGGGCTAATATTATTTATTGGGAACTGGGGAAACACCAGAGGCTTACTTATCAGGTTACAAGGAATGTGTTCTCCCATAAATTAGGGGCTAGTAGAGGAATAGAAACCTAAGGTTTAGATAAGAACAGCAGGGAGTCCTGCTTTGGAAAGTTTATTTACAAGTGGAGACAAAGAAAGGCAGGGATGGGTGCTTATCTCTGCATGGTGCCTTTTATCTCGGTCCCGAACTCTTGCATGGCTCTAATGAGCAATTCCTCACAGCTCTGTCCAAGGTTACAGCTTTTAATTGACAATTTACCATGTTTTACAACCCTGTTTTAAGGCTATCTTCCTCTTCACGAGGTTACCCAAGGGTCATGCCAGTTATAGCTGATTTCTAGGCTAGGTGGGCTGCCAGTTAAAGGCCCCAACATTCCCCCCTTTAGATGTTCATAATGAGGAATCATGCTCATTTGGATGTAAATATTTTCAGAGCTAGGTAGCCCTTCATATTGTTGTCTCAGGACCATGAGTTGGACTGTGCTAACTCAATCTTTTATGAAGGTCACTAGCTTATTCAGAATGCATGGGCTGAAAGTTGGGATAAGCAGCAGTATAACCAAGGGACCCACCAGGGTGGAGACCAAGGTAGTAAACCAGGGGGACCTATTGAACCAAGCTTCAAACCACCCTTCTTGGGCCTCTCTTTCCCGCTTTCTTTTTGCCAGTCCTTCCCTCACTTTAGACATAGACTCCCTAACTACTCCCGAATGATCAGCATAGAAACAACATTCCTCCCCTAAGGTGGCACATATTCCCCCGTGCTGAAGGAACAATAAGTCTAGCCCCCGTCTGTTCTGGAGTACTACCTCAGATAGGAAGGTAAGAGATTTTTCTAGGTGACTAATGGAGGCTTCTATTCTCTCTAGGTCCTCGTCTATGGCCACGCACAGCGAGGACATGCCACTATGTTGAGCAGCCAGGGATGCTATGCTGGTTCCTCCTCCAGCCACTCCTAGGCTAAGTAGGGTAGCAATGGTTAATGCAGAAATAGGCTCTCTCTTTTTCCTCTCACCTGTTCCTGTGTTCCAGTGTGAATATAGGCTCTCCTCAGAATGATAGATGATGCGGGGCAGCACAGTCACTAGGACACAGAATTCCTTGGAGCTGTTAAAGACATTAGTCAATAGGCAAGGGGTGAGCCCAGACTGTGAGCATATCCACCATCCATTGTCTTTTGGAATTACCCATTTAACACCATTGCCCCAGGTGGGGTTGATATCTACAATAGCACATAGGTCCCGTTTTCCCGCCGGCACCTTCCCTAAGCAGGTTCCTTGGCTGCTCACTTGTATGGTCAGACCTCTCTTACGGTTTCCCCAGGAACATTGAGTGGGGTTTTCACTAATCGAGACATTGTAGGTGGCATTTAGTCCTATTGCCTCATAGAATGGGGGCCTCACATCATAGCACAGCCAGCAGGAGGTAGTCATATTAGGACTGGTGTGGTTCAATGTTAGGAATGCAGCATTTACCAAATTCCAAAGGGTATCCATAGACCCAGTCATGGGGCTGGGCCTTCCCAGGGAAATGCCAGTTCCTAGCGGTCCTGGAGTTGTAATACTAGCATTTGAGTGAGGTCGGGAAGGGACCGGGGTTGTGCGAGGTCGGGGAGGCGGCTCCACATAGGGCGACTTAAGTACTTTATTGGAGCCTATTGCCCGAGTAGGGGCGGGTCGCTGTGTGAGCCGGATGGTAAATAGGGCTCCCTGGTCTCGGGCCCCGAGCCTTATCGGGTCATAACAGTGAATCCCCCAGATGAGGCCTGATATCCATCCAGTGTCAGCTTTACCTTTTTCTGTAAATTTGATTTTTACAAGGTCACAGCGAGGCCTCCAGCAGCTTCTTTGTTCTGTTATACAGTCCTTAGACACAGTAATTAGGTCTGTTTTTTCAGGGGGAGGCCACCAGATGTTGCCAGTGGACACACAGGACCAGGAAGTGCAAAAATAATTCGATGCCCCCCTGCACTGTTTACTATTACTTTTACCTTTTAGGTGTCCTGGACAGACGTAAAAGTTATCCTTCAGAATCCCCGCACGGGCCACCAGTTTTGTCAGATCAAAAGTTAAATCAGGAAACCAGACATTGGGAAGGGTCACCTTGGAGGTCTGAGTGAGAATCCCCCCTGTGGATGTATCTATGACCACCCAGGTGAGGTGGTAGGGTTGGTGGGGATTAGGGTTCTGGGCAGGTCCCACCCAGCATAGACACAGAAGGCTTAGAATGCTTAGGAGGAATTTTATCATCTTGCTGGCTAATGGGCCTTGGGGTCTGCCCTGGTCCGGAGGTCACTGCAGGGGGGGCATTGAGAGTCGCGTGGAGAGTTGCTCTGTACGTCTCCTGGGCTGGATGAGCTTCAGCTTTAACGGATTATTGGGGTGTCGCCGTACGATCCACTCTCTAGCCTCTTCCTGTTCTTGCTGACTGGCTTGACGCATGTGGGAGTGATGGACCCAAGGCCTGACGCCGTCAACCTTAAGAGCAGTGGGGGTAACCAGAATGACCATGTAAGGGCCCTTCCATCTTTCTTCTAAAGTGTGGGCTCTGTGTCTTTTTACCCATACCCAGTCCCCTGGGACGATGCCATGTTCCGGGTTTGATGCATCTTGGTCTCATACAAGGAGCGCACTAAGGGCCAGATCTCTTGTTGGACCTCCTGTAGGGCCTTTAAGCTAGCCAAGTAATTTGGGGCTGTACTGGGGTCTTGGTCCGGTAGAGTTCGGACAACAATGGGGGGCGGAGCCCCATATAGAATTTCAAAAGGTGTCAATCCATGTACATATGGTGAATTTCAAACCCAGAAGATGGCATAGGGTAGGAGGGCCACCCAGTCTCTGCCAGTCTTGATGGCTAATTTAGATAAGGTCTCCTTCAGGGTCTGATTCATTCTTTCTACCTGCCCCGAGCCGTGGGGGTTATATTCACAGTGCAGTTTCCAATTAGTCCCCACTGCCCGGGCCAGCCCTCGTAGGACGTTACTGATGAAAGCCGGACCGTTATCAGAGCCTAGAGTTTTGGGGATGCCATATCTGGGTATGATTTCCTCCAGCAAAACCTTAGCTACAACCTGGGCAGTCTCTCGTTTTGTAGGAAAAGCCTCCACCCAGCCTGAGAAGGTGTCTATCAGAACCAACAAATACCTGTACCCATACCTTCCCGGCTTCACCTCAGTGAAATCCACTTCCCAGCTCTGTCCCGGCGCCCTCCCCCGTACCTGTGTACCTGTATGTAGGAGTCCCTTTTTGCTGGGTTTCACAGCCTGGCACCCGCCACATTGGTCCACATCCTTTGAATCTGGGCTGTTTGGTGTGGGAACCGGAGGCGGGCCGACTCGAGGAGGCTGATTAGTTTTTTCTTGCCTAAATGGTTGGCTCGATGTAAATTGGAGAGGAGAAACAGTCCTAACTTTTCAGGAAGGATCAACCGCCCTTCGATATCATGATACCAGCCTTGCTGATTGGGCTCCGGGCATCGGTGATCTTGGATCCACTCTTTGTCTTCCAGGGTGTACTTGGGTCGCGGTGGCAAGCGTGGAAGCTTGGGCATGGGTAAAGTCAGTGCTAGGGTCGTGGAGGCCAAAACAGTGTTTCAGGCCGCTTCATCCACTCGCCGGTTCCCCATAGCTTCGGGAGTCTGGGAAGACTGGTGACCAGGAACGTGTACTACCGCCACAGCTTGAGGCTTCTGCACCGCGATCAGTAATCTCTGGATCTCTGAGAGGTTACGTAGCTCCTTTCCTTCCGCTGTAATGAAACCCCTTTCCCGGTAGATGGCGCCATGTACATGGATGGTGCCAAAAGCATAGCGGCTGTCAGTGTAAACAGTCACTCGTTTTCTGCCTCTGCCAGCGTGATCAGTTCGGCCTTCTGGGCTGAGGTCCCCGGGGGCAACGGGGCACTCCAAATTATGTTCCCACCTTGGTCCACCACCGCTGCCCCTGCCTTACGCACCCCATCCGAGACGAAGCTACTCCCATCTGTATACCATACCAGCTCACTGTTGGGTAGGGCTGAGTACTGGAGATTGGGGCACACTTGGGTGATTTCAGCTATGATCTCTTGACAGTCATATAGGGGGGCTTCCAGGTCTGGATTTGGCAGCAAGGTGGCTGGGTTAAGAGAAACTGGTTTAGAGAAGAAGATTCTGGGGGCATCCAGCAAGAGCCCTTGGTAATGAATCAGTCGGGCGTTGGTCATCCATCTGCCTGGAGGGTGCTTTAAGACACCCTCTACTGCATGGGGGGTTACCACCTTCAGATGTTGCCCAAAAGTGAGCTTATCTGCGTCTTTTACCATTAGGGCAACTGCCGCTATGATCTGCAAGCATGGGGGCCAGCCTGCTGCAACTGGGTCCAACCTTTTGGATAGATAAGCAACTGGACGCTTCCAGGGCCCTAGGCGCTGTGTTAGTACCCCTTTTGCTATTCCCCTCCTTTCGTCTACAAAGAGGGTGAAGGGCTTTAGAGGGTCTGGCAGCACCAGGGCTGGAGCTCTTAGGAGGGTGGTCTTGAGCTCCTCAAAGGCCTACTGTTGATCTGGCCCCCAGGCCCATGGGACCTTGTCTTTAGTTGCCTCATATAAGGGTTTTGCCAGTGCAGCATACCCCAATATCCACAGCCAGCAGTAGCCTGCCATCCCCAGGAACTCACGAACTTCTCAAGCTGAGGTGGGGACGGGGAGTCTGAGAATAGTTTCTTTCATGGCATTTGTTAACCATCTGGTTTCCTCTTTTAGTTCATACCCCAGGTAGGTGACTGTTTGTCTACAAATTTGAGCCTTCTTTGCACTGGCCCGATAGCCCAATTTCCCCAGCTCCTGGAGGAGGTCTCCAGTGGCTTGCCGGCACTCAGCTTCAGATGCAGCTGCCAGAAGCAAGTCATCTACATACTGCAAAAGTGTGACGGAACTGTGGCTCTGGCGATATGAGTCCAGATCCTGATTAAGAGCGTCGTTGAACAGAGTAGGGGAGTTTTTGAAACCTTGTGGAAGTCTAGTCCATGTTAGCTGTCCAGGGGTTCCTGTATTTTCATCATGCCATTCGAAGGCAAAAATGTGTTGACTGTTGGGTGCCAGGGCTATGCTAAAAAAAGCATCTTTCAAGTCCAAAGTGGTATACCAAACATGGGAAGGGGGCAAATGGCTCAGCAAGGTATACGGGTTGGGGACTGTGGGGTGGATGTCCTCAACCCTCTTGTTTACTTCCCTTAAATCTTGGACTGGCCTACAGTCTTTTCCCCCGGGTTTCTTAACGGGGAGGAGTGGAGTGTTCCAAGCAGAACGGCAGGGCTGTAATATTATAGTCATTTCCCCAAGTCCTTCCTGCTTATATAGTTTCTTCCTGCTATCTGGGGCAGCCTGATTTATGAAGGACATTATCATGGCTGACTGATTCACCTCTGCTAGTGGGTCTAGGGGGGTATACAGTCTGTATGCACCGTAAAGACACTCAAGGAATGCGGCCGGGCTTTCATTTTCCTCCTGCATTATTGCCTTTACCTTAGCCAAATTGGTAGGGTGGCAAGCTGCCGCCTGGAGGCCTGCCATAAGAGTCTGGCAGTAGATTTGGAGATGCTCCCTACCTTCTGTGTCCCCATAGTCCCAGTCGGGTCTGTTCAAAGGAAAACGATCATCAATCAGGTTCGGCAGGGTGGTCGGTCGTCCATTGTCGCCGGGGACATTCTTTCTTGCTTCAGTGAGAATCCACTCCTGTTCCTCGGTGGTGAATAGAGTCTTAAGGAGCTGCTGACAGTCATCCCATGTGGGACTGTGAGTGTGCAAAATGGACTCGAACAGATCAGTCAGGCCTCTAGGGTCCTCAGAAAAAGGAGGATTCTGGGCTTTCCAGTTGTACAGGTCACTACTTGAAAAAGGCCAATACTGATAGGTGCGTCCCCCTTCGGAACCAGCACCACCCAGGGCCCATACCGGGAGGATGGGGGCCCCGGTGGAAGTGGAGGAGGGCTCCTCCTCTGGGGTTTCCTCTCACTGCCTACGGGGCCTGAGTCCCCTCACCGGTCCGGAGACTGGGGGTGCAGACAGGGAGGCTGACGAGTGGGGAGGCTCAAGGGGGCCAGCTGCCTCTGGCTGGAGCGGTGCAGCAGCAGCATATGGTGGGGGATTTACTTCAAAATCTAAGTCTATCAAGGATGGATGGAGAATCGGTTCTTCCTGTAGAATAGGCTTTTTAGGGGAAGTAACAGGAATGGGGGTGTTCCCTGACACGGCCAGTATCGTAGGCCAGTCTGCAGGTGACTCAAGGAAAAGCTGAATGGACATATTTTGAAAAGTATATTACCAATAAACTCTCACTGAAGTGTATGGTTCTTCATTCTGGAGTACTGTTGTTCATGTGATTTGGCGTTTCAGTTAGTACTCCTGTGTAACAAATGCCCCAAATTATGTGCAATAAAGAACAGCTAATTTTATATTCATGGTTTCTATGGGTCAAGGCATAACGGGAATGGTTTGTCTTTGTTCCTTGATGTATGGGGCCTCATCTGAGAAGATAACTGATTGGGGATGGAAGGATCCATTTCCAAGTTAACTTGTTCATTCATATTTCAAGCTCCTTGGCAGGAATGGCAGGAGTGGCAGGAATGGCAGGAATGGCAGGAATGGTTGGGCTTCACTGGGACCATTGGCCAGAGTGCCTACACATGGGCTTGTTAGCATGGGACCAACTGACTGATAGTCGGCCATGTTTTACTGTGCTTTGAGGGGGAGTGTTCTAAGAGGCAATGACCAGAGAATGTCATTCTTAGAAAGTTAGGTGAAAGTTGGATGTTCTTTTTTTTAACCTATACTGGAAAGTAACTTCTGTCCCATTTTATGAGTCCTGTTCAGATCAAGGTGAGGGAACAGAGGCTTCTCTTTGAGGGAAATGTGTCAAAGCATTTGTAGCCATTTTGTTTTAAATTGTTATACTGAGCCACAAGCTTTACTTTGTTTCTTGGTTTAAATTCTTAAACTAGGGAATGTGATTGGCTCAGCTCCTTCCATGGATTTGTTCCCCTGATCCTATCAGCTGTGACAAAACGGGAAGGCTCACAGATTTAGTAGAATTTCTGTCTCCTCGCTGTGGAAAAGACAGATGGCCTAAGAAGAGTTCATGATTGAGGATGAAGTAAAGAAATCTTTAGACACTGCAAAGAATGGAACCATGTTATTGTATTCCATAAGCAGGTCTGTGAATAGGAGAAACCTGGGCAAGAGAGAATAGGAAAGATGCCATAATGTGACTGAAGCTCATGGGAAGCACCCCTTTTCCACCTGTAGAAACTCTTGGAGAAGTTCCAAGCACATTTTTCATCAAGAACTTAACATTTGAGTTATTGATGTCTATATGACATGCATAGTAAGGTGGAGTGTGGATACCTTTTAAGTTAAGGAGGTAGTGAATGATAACAGAAAATCAAACTTGTTCCTGAAATTATAACAAGTTTGATCTTGAGAAAAATCAAAGAATGATAGAACCACTTCACAGCTGGTATAGATTTCCACCTTTGTGAAACAGATGTTAAATACCAGATTTTGTTAGCTTTTAGTCCATTGGTGCCGGTCAGTAACTAACCACACTGAATGAAATATTTACCCTCTGAGATCCTCAGGCAGCTTAGTTTAGTTGGGCATGCTGGAGTAGTAAGCAAAGGAAAAATATGGCTCCAATTTTGGTGTGTGTGCTACTGGAGCAGGCACTAAAAAAGAAATGGAATGTTTTCTAATCTTCCTTTCTGCTTGAGGGAATTAATTCATGGGGAAGTTAAGTGACTTTTTCAGGATCTCAGAACCACTAACTAGAATAGAATAGCCTGTCTTTAACTCTCAAAGCTTTCCTGGGAGTCATATTTATGCTCCACTAACCTGCTTCCTCTGCTCAGATAGAATTTATAGTGGTATTGAAGTTAGCCAAAGATATCGTAGATTTTTTATGCTTGAGAAGAGGCCAGAGAATATCTGATTTCATAAGCAGGTTTTGTGTATCTCATGAGCAGCGGATCTTAAAGGCTGTAACACTTTAGCAATCAGAAACTTAACCAGGAAAAAAATTGCTATAAAGGGAGATAAGGCATGATACTTTTATAGAAAAGATCAACCCATAACCAGCTGATATAAAACCCAAAGTATTGATTAGAGTGAATGTGGTTGCTGACTTCTCATATCAAGAGAAAGAAGGGAGGAAACAGACTGAAACACATTGAACCATCCCTTGGGAAAATTTGATAACCTGAGTAACAAGGACTTCAGTGCTCTGATATCCAGATTCCTATTAATACCTGCTCATTTCTCCTTTGTCTTCTTTACTTTTTATAGCACCAAGTCCTATATAGCCAACATGCTAATCGCCCTGTAATAAATTCATATGAAGTGGGAAGTCTTAGGGAAAAATAATCTGTGTGTTTCTATTTTCTCTATTTATACTCTAAAACAGTCAATTCTCACCTTTACAGAACTGACACTTTCTTTTTATGACAAATTTTTTTTTGACAACCTATATTTTATCTCTAGTCTATGCTTATTCCATTGGTTTTCCCCCACCTCCACTCCATCATTCTGTTGGTCACAATGCAGGTGAAGTCATGGGGAAATACTAATACATATGCTTCCATTGCCACTCAGCAAACTACGGAACTTTTTTCCCTCCTGGTCCATCAGATGCTCCACCTTATGCAAAAAAAAGCATATGGTGTGATTCGCTCTTTATTGCATAAGGGAAAAAAGACCCATTGAACCATCTTTCCTGGGTAGTTGAAGGAATTAGGTCATTAGAGTCTTCCTTCATCTTTTTCAAACATTTTTAATGATCCCTACAGTTAAGTACAAAAACTCTGGATAAATAAGACATGACTGTTTCATTCTTTATGATACATTATTATTAATTGTTATTATTAATTGTTACATTTTAGGGGATACCCTCTACTGTATGACAAATATTTTTAACATTGTGTTTACTATTCTAAAATGAAATAATCTACTACTATGCATAATACTTTAAAAATTCAATCAAATACCTTCACAATGTAAGGGGAAAACAAGCCAGGCATGGTGGCACATACTATAATCCTAGCTACCCAGGAGGCTGAGGCAGTAAGACTGTAAGTTTGAGGCCCGCCTGGGCTACATAGCTAGTTCAAGGCAGGATGGGCAATTTAATGAGACACTGTCTCAAAATAAAAATTTTTAGAAAGGACTGGGGATTTAGCTTAGTGGTGGAGCACTTGCTTAGCATACATGAGACCATTGGTTAATCTCTAGTACCAACCCACCCCCAGGAAAAGGAGAAACAAAGGAAAAGCAGTATGTAATAATATTATATATATTTTCATGTGGATTATTCAGGGACCATCATTACATTAAAAGTCACAATGGAGCTGTCAGATTCTTGCATTTGGTGCCCATAGTGTCTCTGCAAGCATAATAGCTACAAATATAGACTGACAGGTTAGTGATCTTGACAACTCAAACACAATGAGTGAGGGTGATATTGGTGAAGTGATTTTTCTAAGATGCAATTAAGTCTGTAAAGTTCTAAAACCAAAGTGCTAGCTGTCTTCAATTTATTTATAGTTACATTCCTACAACATTCACTGTATAATAAAGCCATTCCCAAAGTATTTTGTTGACATATAAAACTGAAGTCTAATGTGATTATAAACAGGTTTTTCCATTCTATTATTTGATAGCTGTGTGGGATGTGGAAAAGTTGTTTTTTAGTACTGTTTATCACACTGACAAATCTCAAGTATCCCAGACCCCTGCCAAATAAATCCCAGTAACACCCACAGTTGTGACAACCAAAAATCCTTCCACAAATATTTAAAACACCCATCATTCAGAACCATTGTTCTGGAGACAAAGGTAATGATAGGTTAAGTCCAGGTAATTTTGAATGCTTTTTATTCAAAATGTTGAGTCACTATTTTGTTTTCAAATACTAGAATCATAAGACTCTAGGATCTTCTTGGGAAAAAGAAAGAAGTCATGGTATAGACATGATACATCAAATTTAGTGCTTTCACAAAACTGCTGAATTTCCTTAAGAATCTCTAATGAGAATTTAGGTAGGGAAAGAAGATTCTAATGGTGATACTGGTTCAAGCCTAAATATCATCTTATGGAACCTAGAAAATCAGGTTAATTATACCTTATGTAATTATGTAACTATTTCATGAAACCAAAAAAAAAAAAAAAATCACAACTCTTTTTTTTTTTTTGAGAATTGATATAGCGCTATTGTAAGTCCATTAGAATCTCCTAAAAATCACTCTCTCATTTTTCATGGTGTCCTTGAAACCTGCATCTTAATTTTAGTTCCAAGGACTATAACTTACAGGAATGATTTGTAGGAATATCCTAAACCACCTGTGTGCCAGTGAGAACCCAAAATATTTAACTGTAAATTGGTCAGTCTAATGTTTACAAGTTTATACCATTCATCTCACTACACTGTGTTCTTTAGAACTTACATTATAGTAAGTTCATATGAAGAGAGCTCAATCTCTAAGTTTGCCTGTGCTGAATAATAATAATTAACAAAAGCACTAGCAATTATGGAGTCCTTCTATTTGCTAGACACAGCTTAAGCTCTCACTTGTGTTAGTGTACTCAGTTCTCTCAGCAATCCTAAGTGGTAGATATTATTATTATTATCCCCATGTAAAACAAACTTGAAGCAAAAAGAGGCAGCTTGCCTCTGGTTACTTAAGTAATAAGTAGCAAAACCAGAATTTGAACCAAGGTAATCTGTGTTTCCACAACCCAAACTTTAACCATATGCTGTATATATTTAAGAAATCCTAGGGCTTAGAGCTGGGAATGATGGTGCACATTTGTAATCCCACTCTTGGGAGGTTGAGGCAGGAAGATCACAAGTTGGGCTACATAGCAAAACCCTGTCTCAAAAAAATAAAACAAAAAAGAAGTAATAAGTCTTGGTAAAGGGTATGGGCTGGTGATTAAAAATACATGAAGAGGTACCTCTTTAAGTCTATCCTGCTCCCAATTCTGATCAAGCTAAATATTTGGAGGTGATAATGATTGAGAAAGCTAAAGTGCTGATACAGCTTATTGCTTAAGGTATCCTCAGGGAACTCCCAGAGTTATTTTTTGTGTGATCAAAAGCACATGAAGATTGTTAGCTGTAAACCTGAGATGGTGACAAACATAATCTCCATTCAGATCACCAAATTTGGACCCAGGACTCTCCATTCCAACTGGCAGAAATTAGTTCAGATTGGCTTCAGCCAATTGTTTTTCACAAAACAACATGAAATTTATTGGTTCCATAAGTGTATCCAGGGGATACACTTGATCTAGGAGTGATTTGGTATCAAGTGATGTCAAGAGTCTCTCTTGAAAAAAAAAAAAACAAAAAACTAAATATGCTTTAATAAAAAAGAAAAAAAATAGTCTGTCTCGGTTGGTGGTGTGGCTCAAGTGCAAGGCCCTGAGTTCAAACCCCAGCAAAAAGAAATCATTTGTGGAGTGACTCCAGTGGTTAGAGCACCTGCCTAGCAAGCGTGAAGCCCTGAGTTCAAACCCCAGTGCAGCCATAAATAAATAAATGTAGTAGATCTGTCTCTCCTGTTGAAACTATTCCAGAAATGGGGGAAGGAGGGATAAAGGAGAAGATGGAGAGGGTGAATTCAAGTATGATATATTTGATATACTGTAAGAACTTTCATAAATGCTACAATGTACCCTCAGCACAATAAAAAAAAATTATAGGAAGAAAAGTCTGTCTCTCCCTCTCTCATTCAGCTCTGATTTTCTTATCCATTGCAAACAACTTGCTTCCTTGGGCCATAGAAGATGTTCATAGCTTGAAAAAAGATACCTTCTGGTATCCACAAGGAATATTATAGTTGGCTAGTTTGGATCACATGTTCATCTTTGAACAAAAAACTGTGACTAAGGAGGAAGAATTTTGATTGACCAGCCTCATCCATATGTTCATCTGCCTCATCCCTCAGAAGGCAAAAGAGCTTCAAAGATAGGTGGTTTCCAAAGAGAAAGGGATACTGGAGAAGTAAAAGTAATAGTTGACTGCATAAACAACACAAGCTGAGCCAGAACCCAACAGCTATAATTTCTGCATCCCAAACTCATAACTACTTCTTGATCAGGTATACTATATACTGGTATTACAAATGAGAAGTTTTTTTTGTTTTGTTTTATACACAAGGATATGGAGTTATAAACATTACTTGGTATAAGTTAACCATTTAGGAATTGATAGCTGATATTATTACATGCTAATAAGTAAAAATATTTCTGCTATTGCCTCAATAAATGAATATCTAAAAAACAACTTACTGCAATGTTTAGTGATCTTGAGCAATGCTTAGCCACAGTATCCCAAGGCTTGTAAGCAATTACATGAATGTAGTATCTTAGATATATAGAATTTGTACCTTATCTTTCCTTTCAATAATAAAGCCACTAAAGGATTTTTTTTTCCATTTGAGACTGACACATAGTCTGCTCCCTCACCCTACCCTCACTTTCACCTCTCTTTTACTGCTCATGTATTTTCACTTTGAACAAATTCTTTTTCATGCATATAAATAAATTCAACCTGATACCTTTTCTGGTCTCTTTTGCAAATTTTACTCAAGATTTATTTTGGGGAGAACATACCATTTCTTCTCTCGCTTGATTCATGAAAAAAAAATAACCTTAAATATAGCTGATAAATTTTATTCATCCATTCAAAAAATAGTTATTGGGTACCTACTATAAGTCAGGCACAGTTCTAGGTTTTGAAACTTCAACTATGAACAAGCCACAGAATATCCCTGCCATCCCAGAGCTCAGAGTTTAGTGAAGGCACAAAATTATGAACAAATGATGGACAGGATGTCTGAGAATGCTAAGACTATGGAGAAAAGTAAAACAGAGTAAGAGACTGGAGCTTAATGGAGTAGGCACAGGAAAGGCCGAAGTGGTATGTTAGCAGGTTCCAACTGCTGTGACCAAGTACCTAAGAGAAATGACTTAAGAGGAAAGAATTATTTTAACTTAAAATTTCAGTTCATGGTCTCATGACCACACACTGTAAGCTTGTGTTTAAGCAGAATATCATGGTGGTGAACACATGGTGGAGCAAAGCTGCTTATATCATGGTGGTCAGAAATCTGAGCGAGACAGAAAAGGGGCACAGACAAGATATACCCTTCAAGGCAAGCCCACAGTGACCTCCTTCCTCCAACTAGTTCCCTAACAACCCATTCAGCTAAGAACCAGTGGAAGAATCCATTGATATGGTTAGCACCTTCCAGTGATCCAATCACTTCTCAATAGAGCCACCAGCCAGGTGCTAAGCCTTCAATGCGTGAGCCTTTGTTACGTACTTCCAAGATACAATGGCACAGGGTGAGCATTCTCATTCCTAAAGGGAGGAATAAAAAAAAAAATAGTGAGGTAGAATCAGACCAGAGCTAGACTGAAAGACGAGAGCAAGACCCAGCAAAGCAAATGTTAAATCCTTCAGGTTTTGACTGGCGTCTGGACACATGGTGGCAGGATGTAGACCCCAAAAGGCTCAGGCAGCACCGCCCCTGCAGCCTTGCTGGCTGCACAAGAGCCCACCCTTTTTAAGTGGATCTGCCTGCTCTGTATAGTTTTCCTTGGCAGGTGTTCCTCGTTCCTGGCATCTCTAACTTGCTGTGGTCTCCATCGCAGCTTAGACTTCACTCCCACAGCTTCATGCATTGCCTGCTTGGGGGCTGCCTACAGGAATCTGATCCCACCACACATTGCCTGATCTCACAGGCCTTCTGTTGAAAACCCACAGCTCTTGTATTCTACATACCTGTAATGCCATCATCACGAGGATGACGCCGTGTCTGCCACCAGCTCAAATGATTGCTGGGCCTCTTGGACTATGACTGCATTGGCCTTTGAGTGCCTGGATTACTGGACTCAGGGAAACACTTTCCTAGGCAGCCCTGTGGCAGCAGGGTATCCTGGCATTCTCTTCTCAAAGCAAAGTCTTTCAAATGAGTTCCTACCTTTATACCTTTTGAGTCTGTCAGGGGTGTTCCTGTCAGGGGCCTGGCCAAATCCAAGGTCTTTTTCTTATTTCTGGCTGTTCAGATAGAAGATAGCTGTTCAAAGGCACACCCCAGAGACCTACTTCCTCCAGCTAGGCCCCACCTCCACAGCTATTCAGCTATGAACTCACCAATGAGTTGATGAGGTTAGTGTCCTCCTGAGTCAACACAGGAACCTTTGGAAGGACACTTATATCATGTAGGTAGTCCAGGAAGTGTCTGTGAGGATAGATTTCAGTGAAGCGAAGAAGTAAGCCCTTCTAATATCTATAGGGAGAGCACTCCAGGCAAGAGACCAGCAAATGCAAGTACCCCAAGGTGGGGGAGTAAGTTTGGCCTGTTAAGGAATAGTAGAATGGACAAGGCAGAGGATGCTAGTATATAAAATTGGGAAGATTATGTGGATAGCTGTGGGACATTGTTTCAAGTGCTGCTAAAAGGTGATGTAAGATGAAAAGCAAAGCTTCACGACTGCATTTGGAAAGATGGGACTCTGTCAGCATCCTCAACAAGAGCAACTTTAACAGCACTGTAAGAACAAATGGCTATCCCAAGTGTGTTAGAGAAAAAAATGTGGAAGTAGAAATTTCAGACAAAGACAATTTTTGTTCTAAAAGCTTGCTCTGAAGATGAGTAAAGAAATGCACGAGTAACCAGCAAGTTTGTAGCAAATTGGTAGAGATTTTTTTAACATGGAAGACATAATACCATATTAATATGCTAATGGAATGATTCCCAATAATGGGAAAAAATTTTGCTGCACAAGAGAGAGGAAGCACAAAATCAAAACTCTTGAGTATGAGTAGGAGATGGGAACAGGGAGAAACAAAGGCAAGAGTGATTTGGGTTCTGTGGGTTGATAAATTGATCACGGGAAAACAGCTTAGTTTCTCTTAGTATAGTAGGTGAGATCATGAGTTGGGTCTGACATGGGGAAATGGTATTGGAAGTTTGAGAAAAGAGGGAAATATGTGAAATAATCAACTCAAAGACTGAGAAACTGAATTAACTAGGAAAATATTGTAGAAATGCAGAAATGAATGTCCACCTGAGGTTAATGATCATAAACTTAAGGTTAGAACAATCAGAAAGATTGTGTCTATAGATCACAGACAGACATAATATCAAAAAATGGTTACATTTAGTCAGAGTTGTAGTTTTTCCAGAGGAGGCAACAGAGGAAAGAGGAGTAAGGAGTTTCAGCGATGGACAGGAGAGAGATGGGGACTTAGGGTGGGCCAGGAACTATGAAGGAGTGGTGGGGTCAGTGAATCAGAAGGCCTGTTAGGCTGGTACATGGAGTCCATGTACCAGTGAGAGTGATCCGGAAAGTTATGCGGAGACTGGGACACTTTGAATCAAGATTTCTGAGGTAGTTCAAGGAACTGAGTGGCAGAGATTCTAAAGGATGGTCTATTTGGATTTGGGTAACCGCAGTGCTGAAGAAGGTAATAGAGAGAGATGCTAGTCCTTAAATGAATGAGGAAATGAAAACAGGAGGACAGTAAATGACTATGGCAAAGAATAGAAGTTGAATAATTGACAATTCTTGCTTCAAAGGTGCTCTACGTTTGCAGAAAGTAGTGTGGAAGCAGCCTGAGGAACAATGAGGACCCCTGCCCTGCCCTGTCCTGTTCTTAGATCTTTTGGTATTAGAGGTGTGGGAGGTATGAAGAATGCTGCAGGAGAAGAAGTGTCCCCGGCTAGAGCCAGGCTTCAGTTAGAGCAAGATGAAGGAAATGTTCAAAGGGGTTTTGCTGATAGAAGTTACAGTGAAGGCTGGGCATAATTTTCACATCTGTAATCCTAGCTACGTAGGAGGCAGATATTGAAAGGATCATGATTCAAGGCTAACTCAAGCAAAAAAAGTTCATGAGACCTCGTCTCAACCAGTGACTGGACATGGAGCTACACACT
Organism: Castor canadensis; assembly: GCF_047511655.1. NCBI lineage: Eukaryota > Metazoa > Chordata > Mammalia > Rodentia > Castoridae > Castor > Castor canadensis. The sequence goes on along the minus strand of NC_133390.1, from coordinate 107,824,296 downwards.
TGTCATCCCAACTACGTGAGGAAGCACAAATAGAAGGATTGTGGTGCAGACTATCCAGGATATAATGCAAGTGTTCTACCCCTTAAGCCATTCCACTAGCCTGAGCAAACATCATTTATAAAATAAATTTTAAATATTTACAATAGAAAACATGCTGTGAATTCCATATAATCTCAGATTTGGGGAATATAGTTTAATTTTAAAATAAACAGTGGATGTTTATTCTAGAAAACTTAGAAAATGTAGACAACCAAAAAGAATATTTAAATCAATAGATCTGTGTAAAAATGGCTGCTCTCTATCATGATATATGCATTTTCAGAATGTTTTTTCCTGGGCAGGCAGAGTGGCTCAAGCTGTAAGAGTGCCTGCCTAGCAAGCATGAGGCCCTGAGTTCAAACCCCAGTGCTGCAAAAAAAAAAGAAAAAGAAATTTCATATATTATTATTTTCTATAAAAATGGAATCAATCTGTACACAATACTTTTTTATTCTTTTGCTTATTTGAGGTAGCATCTCACTATATAGTTCAGGCTGACCTTGTACTCACAATCCTTCTTCCACCTTACTAGTGCTGGGATTAAAGACTTGTATCACCACACCTGACTACACATAATGTTTATAACTTAGCACATCCAGTAATTTAGTAAGCTACCCAGTAATTTAGAATATTTTAGTTATTCCAGCAAATTCCTATTATATGCCTTTAGTTTATACTACCTAATCATTCATTCACAGTTAGACATTTAGGTTGCTCTGACTTTTCCCTATTGATAACAGTAGCAATAGTTGGGCAAACATAAATTAGGAATTATATAAGAACAGAAATAAGCCAATATACATTTTTTAAGTTAAATCTGTTTGGGAGAAGTCCCCTAACCAAATTCCACTTCACTGACTTGTGCAGTCAAAGTAGCTGATTCTGTCTGGTTCCTGTGTGAAACGTGTTGTTGGATGCCCATGGCAAGTTGAACTCACAGAAGATGTCTGCTCTGGCATACATGATGGAATGCTAGCTTTACCAGAACTTGGATTTCTATTTGTTTTATTTCATGATGTACACTAAGTGGTTCAGAATAATGCTAGCATTTATTGAATTAATAGTGACTGACTGAGTGAATGAATGAATAATCAATGAATAAGGAAAATGTAAACACCTAGAAGGCTTCTGCTCATATATCACTTCTGCATTAATCATTAACTGGTTACATTTTGCTCTGTTTTAGTGAATCTGAAACTGGCCAGCTGTGATCAGCAGTTCTAAAATCTTACTGTGCATCAGAATCTCCTGGATGGTAGAGCCACGCCTTGGAGTTTCTGATTCAGGAAGCCAAGGGTAGCCTCTAAAATTTTGCATTTCTAACAAGTTCCCACGTGGTATCAGTGCTACTGGTCCAGGCTACACACTTTGAGAAGCACTATCCCAGATAATACCTGAGGGACATGGCTTATGCTAAAAAGCAATCATAAACTTGGGTACTGAACAAGCTACTGTTCTTGAATGTGCTGGCTAAGGGACTGTCAATTATATTTAGAATTTGATGAGGTATGGAGCCAACATCAGTGAAAAGAGTCCCATATGATACTGTATATGGGTTTTTTTTTTTTTTCTTTTTGTTCCAAGCAACAGAAACAGTCTCTAACTAATTTACATAGATAGCCTAGGACACTACTTCTGCTGCTTAAATCACTAACACTGGGTGCCAGGCACTGGCTGGCTGACATTGTTCCTCCTGCAAACTGGCAGGTATAACCACTTGCCTAAAAGAATTCTTTCCTGTCTCTGTAACTTGTCATCATTTTCCCTGGATTCAGAATTTGGGACCAGGGACCTGATTAGGCAGCTCATGTGCCACAACCTAGCTGGCAAGGGAGGCTGGGAAAATGAGTATCCTGACTTTTCAGTTTCTGTAGCAGGAGGTACACTCTGACTCTTCCCAGTTATTAAATGTTGTCCTCAGATATGTTATACATCCACTGGAGATAACTTTTGAGTTTTTGACCTTGCGAAAGGGTGAATGACAATGCTGTTGGCAGAAATGTACAAGGTGACCTAGGAAACCATATTAGAAAACCATTTGTTGGACTCTTTTACATGGGTCTGGTATGGCTATTAAAGCATGCCATAAGAAATTGTGGCAGTTTCAGGCAGCCACACTGTCATATACCAAATGGGCTGGTTCAATGACTAATTTGTTATCAACTTAAGGATAGCCTTTAGGTGGCATGGGCGAGACTGAGAGCTCTCCAGGTCTTGGTAGCTGTCACATCCTGACTCTAAAATTCTCTTGATAATAGGGAAAAAATTAGTTGGACAAGCAGAATGGGCAGATATTTTTTGTAGTTTTTTTTTTTCTTCTAGGAGTATAAATTGCTTCCTTTTGTCTAGGTTAAATAAGGACAACCTATTGCTAACAATCTAAAAATAGAATTGTGAATGCCCTGAAGAACCTACTAGGACTTAAAAAACTGAGAATCATGCCAAGCAGGAGCCAAGTGCCATATACAAGGAAATAGGTTTAATGAAAACTCTCAGAAGAATGTATTACAGAACCTATTTGGAAAATATAATAGAGGAAAGTAACGTGTAACTAAGAGTTCCCATTATACAAATTGCTCTGAATGTACAAGTAGGTTCTGCATTTGAAACAAATAACATTACTGGAAAAATTTCTCTCTGATGGAAAACATTTCCACATTCCAATTTCCACATTAAAAATAACATAATGAAAGTGTCCAAAGTTGTATTGAAATGACCGAAACCACCAAGCTTAGGCATAATGGGATTGATTTTTCACCTGGGACTTAGTATTCATTCCAGTTGTCTGTAGCTAGCATCTGTTCTAATTAGTTAACATCTGTGCCTTGTTAATGTTTTTCTTATCACCCCTGCTAGAGTATGTATTTATTTGCCAAATACCAAAAAAGGAAATACAAATTAACAGTACAGGAACAAAAAAACATAAAAAATTATTTAATCTCATGTAGTTCTTTTCATTGCCATTCTTGTACCACTCTTTTGCTCTTTTTTTTCTTTTGTAGCAAATCATAAATGTGACTTTGTCACCACCTTCATCAGGCTCATTAAATTCAAAAGTATAAGCATCTTTGAAGAGATGCTTGAGGACATTGGAGCCATTTTAGCAAATTGGGCAAGAATAACTAAATTTGTCAGTAGTATTAGAAAATCTGTTTTAAAAGTCATTTCCTTAGTATGAATTTTTATGAAGCAAGAATAAGTATTGGCCGTTAAGTTAAGCACTATAGCACAGGGATTGTTTAAGTAGAAAGTGATATATCCTGATAACCCTACAACTCTTAGGGCTGACCTGAAAGAGTTGCTTCTTAGTTGTATTTATCAATAGTATTTATTAATAGTGAGTTATGAAGATATTTTGCTTTTTAATAAAGAACTTGATCTAGTAAGAGAATAGATTTCAGTTTTTATGAGTTAAAAAAAAAACCTGGTTGTGAAAGCAACCATGTTTTCTCAGTAAAGGCCACACAGGGTCTGACATGGTTTCTACTTCCTTTGGCAAAAACAAATACAATTTGGGTGCAATGCTGGATAAAGTATAGAAACACTAATAATATTCTGTGTTTTAAATCTCATTTTAAAATGAGATTCTTTATGCATTCTGCATGTAGTAACTAATTGAAACTGTTCCTTACTCTGCGTAAGGAACAGTTAACCTGTCCATTTTTTTAGATGAGGAGGCTGAGGCACTGAAATGTTAGGTAACCTGCCCAAGGCCACACTACTTGGAAATGCCAAGTTGGGTTTCTCCTGCAGTCTGATTCCACTGTCCATAGCCTAGTAAATAAAGCTTCAGATGATTTTATGATTGCTCTTAGGGAATGATAAGAACACCAGTTGATTGAGGAATTAATATTATGTCCTAAAGATTCAGGTGGATTTTAAACTCTTCCTAGGAATTTAATTTTAACATGACTTGAGTTTACCTCAAACTGTGAAAATTTAAGATCTTCTACAAATAATATATGAGTCTAACAACAATAATTGTTCTGTCAGTTGTAACTGAACCAAGAATCACAGACCAATTATTTAGCCAAATTTCAAAGCATCCTATGGAGTAGATTGCAAGAAAACACCCAAGGATTAAAAGGCTATAGTGGGTTTTTGGTTTTATTTGGGGTGGAGGGTTTGGGGGTTTTTTTGACAGCACTGAGGTTTGAACTCAGGACCCTATGCTTGCTAGGCAAACATTCTACCACTCGAGCCATGCCTCCAGCTTAAGGCTATAGTTTTAAAGCAAACAAAATGTGTGGTTCTTTCTTTTCTTTTCTTTCTTTTTTTTTTTTTGCAGTTACAGAAAACAATACGAAGTTCCTCCAAAAAAATAGAGTTAGCATTCTTTCTTTTGAGTATATAGCCAAAGGAATTACAAGCAGGATCTTAAAGAGATATTTGTACAACTGCATTCATAGCAATGTTATTCACAGTAGCCACAAGGTGAAAATGACTCGGGTTTCCATTGGTTAAAGTTTTTATTGATGAAAGGATAAAGAAAATGTGGTTATGTGTAAAATAAAATACTACTTAAACTTAAAAAAGAAGGAAATCCTGTCTCATGCTACACTATGGATAAAACCTTGAGGATAGTATGCTTAGTGAAATAAACTGGTCATAAAAGAACAAATGCTGTATGGTTCCACTAATATGTGATAGGTAGAATAGTTGGAATCATGAAAGAAAAGCTCAACGGGATGTTAGTGAGTGTGAGGGGCCACAGGGAATGGGGAGTTGTTTTATGAGTATACAGCTTCCATTTTGCAATATGAAAAAGTTCTACAGATACTATTAAATTGTGTATTTAAACATGGTTAAGAGGATGAATTAATATTATGTTTTTTATCACAATTTAAAACAAAAAAAATTAAGTAAATTGAATAATGTTGATGGTGAGGCTGAAAAAAATTGACTTTTCTCAGAATCCCATTCTTTTTCCCTCTGCTTTGATAATTAAAGCTTCTGTGCCATCAGATACCTCTCCAAATGACTTCTTTCCCTTCTACCATTTCTAATTACTCCTCCAACCATCGTAGTCATTCACTTAATATTTATTGAATGCATATTATGTCCTAGATTCTATTCTAGACAATAGGGACTTAGTAGTGAACATAATGGAATCCCCACACCCACAGACTCATATTCTAATGGAGGAAGACAATAAATCAATACACAATATGTCAGATGTTGTTAAGGGATCCAGAGAGAAACAAAGCAAGGTGAGGGGGTAAGGAATGGCTGAGCATGAGGATTACTGTTCTCTACAGTGTAATCAAGGGAAATGTCACACAAAAGTTGAAATTTCAACACATACCTGAAGGAAATGAGGAAGCATGAACATTGGGTATCTGTATGTAAGAGGGAGCAGGGAGAGCAAAGGCCCCAGTTCAGGAACAACTTGATGGATTTGGAGAAGAGCAAGGAGGCCAGTGTAGCTTGAGGAGAATGAACAAGGGGGAGAAAAATGGGAGATTCAATCAAAGAAGTAGTGAGTAGCAGGGCACTGACTTTTTGGACAATTGTATAGACTGGCTTCTACTGTGAGCAAGATGGGAGCCACTGGAGGGTGCTGAGAATCTAACATGATTTCAGTGGACAGCTGTGTAAATAATAAACTACAGAAGGGAGAAGATGGAAAAAAGAAACCAGTCAGGAGAGAGACAATGGCTATTGAGACCACATGTATCAACAGGGGCATGGCAAGTGGTCAGATTCTAGGTTCACTGTGAAGGCCAGAGGGGATTTTTAACGGATTGAATGGGAAAGTAAGAAAAAGAGTTGAGAATGACTGCAAGACTGTTGAACCAAGCAGCTGTCTGGATGGAGTTAACTATGAACTAAGGCAGGGAATACTATAAAAGGAGCTTGGTTTGCTTGTGTTAAGTCTGAGAGGATAAGTAAGGTCAATTTGGTATGTAAGTCTGCAGCTCAGTGGAAAGATTAGGGCTGGGAATAAAAGTTTGGAAGCCATCAGAGTATGATGATATTTTAAAGTGGGAGGAGGGGATGAAGTAAAATGATGGACAAAAAATAAAATAAGAAAGTCAATAGACTGGATGAGACCAGCCTGGAGGTAAAAGTAATCAAGAAAGAGTTCTGTGAACTAAAACCTAGGGTCCCTCACTGTATGGAGGAATGACAAGGACAAAGCTGCAAAAGTAAGGAGTCAGTGCCAGTGATGGGAGACTTTTATCACAGTAAATATCAATATCAGTTTGCAAGGAAATCTTTCATTGTCATATACTCTTTGATTGGTCAGTGCTATATTTTTTCTAGTGTTTAATCAGTTGCCAGGCTGGTCCTGGTTACATGAGTAGTGTTGATCTTGAGTTATTTTTCAATGGTAAGACCAATGTACTGGATAGTTTGCCCACAATATTTTCTCCACAGATGTTTTCATTTTTTTTTTCTTTTTTGGAATGGGTCACCAGCTGTTATGTAAACTTATCTATGCAAAGTTAAAATAAGATAAACTTATCTAAAAATATGCACACACATATTACCCATAACATTTAGAGATGCAGTGCTTGATTTTTAAATAGGATGAAAATCAACTTTCTACATCATCTAGATGAAAATAATATCTAAGAATCCCAGTCCTACTACATTTGCAGCCCCATCCCTCACCCTCAGTAGGCAAGAACAGCCTTCTGCAGCCTCCTCTTTTTTTTTTTTTATATTATTCGTCATTGTCATTTATATCTGCAGAGCAATTTTAACTACTTCCAGTAATACTTTTCTTTTTTTTTATTATTAAAATTTTTTTTTCATTTTTCTTTTATTATTCATATGTGCATACAAGGCTTGGTTCATTTCTCCCCCCTGCCCCCACCCCCTCCCTTACCACCCACTCCACCCCCTCCCGCTCCCCCCTCTCAATACCCAGCAGAAACTATTTTGCCCTTATCTCTAATTTTGTTGTAGAGAGAGTATAAGCAATAATAGGAAGGAACAAGGGGTTTTGCTGGTTGAGATAAGGATAGCTATACAGGGCATTGACTCACATTGATTTCCTGTGCGTGGGTGTTACCTTCTAGGTTAATTCTTTTTGATCTAACCTTTTCTCTAGTACCTGTTCCCCTTTTCCTACTGGCCTCAGTTGCTTTAAGGTATCTGCTTTAGTTTCTCTCCATTTACCAGCGAATGATAACATTTCGTTCTTCTTCATGGTGCAGCCTCCTCTTAAAATGCAGGTGAACCTATTGATTTCACTTGTTACTGCAAAGTCCTCCCTTGCCTCTGGCCACAAATTAGTCTGAGGCAGAAAAGGTGCCGAGATAATAAGGCTATATATAGACTTTCCTTTTCTATTCTCTCTAAAAAAAGCTTTAAAAAACTGAACTAGAAGGTGATAAAAGAAAAGCTCAGAACCAGCTACAAGATATATGTCCAACAGTCAAAAGCCTTTGTTCTTTAAAACCAAACATTTGGCTTGCTATACTCTGTTAGTTAAGCAGGGAAGCAATGCTTACCATGATTCATGTTTTCCTAAAAGTACATTACAGAAGATGTTCAAATCCAGCGTGTCATTTAGTCCAAGTAATTGTTTCTAACATCACCTCCCAATGTAAAGTATTCGTGTTTTTTCTTTTTATGTCTTTATTCTCTAATTTAAGGACCAAAGACACTGTCAGCTCATAAACCCAACATCGCTTTCCTTTGTAAGCTAACATTTTTAATAGCAGTAGAAACTAGTGTAGGTAATAATTTTCCACGTATCTTTGGTCTTTCCATCACCTTTTGGTTTGGGGGGTTTGGGGCGTGGTATGCTGTGCTGTCTCCAAGCAACTGAATTCAGTCACTCATGGAGCAAAATCAGTATGCCTGGGTTTCTCTGGTGCTGTGCACAGGCAACTCCACTTCATATATCTGAGCTGGCAAAGAAGAGGTCACAGGAGCTGCACAGGAAAAGGTCACAGTTGTAAATCAGGAAGCAGTAAGACCTCTAGGCGTGTGTGCAGGGCGGTTGGTAGGAGGAGAAATAAAGGGGAGGAGTGAGTGGGAACATTTTTAAGTGAATTCACTGCTAACCCATGCACATACGTTAGGGGCATCATAATATACATTTTTATTTGGGCATATTCTTTTTTAAAAACTGTGCACTATTTCAGGTTCTACATTCTAGATTTTGGCAGTTAGACCAAGTATCCTATTGCAGACCCTATCTCATTCGTAAGGTAGTGCTGGTGATCCTTCTTTCATTTCATGTCCCCTAAACCAACTGGAAAGCTAAGCAGGTATTTATAGGGTACCTCAGTGAGTTAGCAGTAGACTGAAACATGATTGTGCCACTGATATGTCCAAGTCCTACATCAAACCTCATTGCCAGGGCCTGGAGATAAGCCAGTTTCAGTAAAAACAATTTGTCAAGTTGAAATCTGAAAGGGGATTTTTCCAGCAGATGTGTTCTGTTACTGCCGGTGCTAACTGAATTGATTAGAAGATGCAAGCCACATCTCTAAACTGGTCATTACTTCTGTGCTTCACCTGCATTTGCTAATTAAATCCCCTGAGTCAGCTCAGACACTACCACCTGGGACCCATCTCCAGACAAAGGCTTTCTTGTGAGCCACAGCTGAGACAGGTCTGGGCCCTTCTGTTTTGTGTTAGAACAAATATTTTAGCTCTGGGGGTTTTTGTCCAACTGGATTCAGTGGTTCTCTTGTTGGTTTGCTTTAACTCTTCAGAACAAATCAGTTTATCAAGCTAGCTGTTGTTTGGACTGGCTAATTAAAACCTGCTTGGTGTGTGTACAGGCAGCCTCCAAGCCAAATACTGCCCTGCACAGTGTCTGAATAATAACATGGCATTTTCATTCATTAGAGTGGATGGACACTGAATCAGCCAGTCTGATACTGTCTTTTTAATTACATGCCCTTGTGAAAGTATTCCAAACATTGAAAAGTGAGGAGTGCCCAGAATCACCAAGTTTGGAGAATCATATGGAGAGGAGAATTGGGACCTAAATGTTCCTGAGAATAGTCCTGCTGTCACCTTCACAGGTGGCAGGTCACCAAGAGATGCAGCTATATCACATATGACATTGGGCCTCATGAGACATGGGGGAGTTCACAATTTATACTATACTTTAATCAAGATTTTATCCAAAGTATGTTACCATTATGGAAGCTTTGCCAACACTGCGATTTCTTTGACTAAAGGCCCTCTTGAGGCTGGTTAAAAAAAACAGTATTGTCTCAAATAATTAGCTGCATTGCACTGTGCTCACCATCAGCATCAAACATTTGTTCACTTATTTGGTACTGGATTCTAGGGAGGCCCCTTGTATTCCCTTATGGAACTTGCTGTCTTATGCATGAAATAGATATGCAAACAAAGAATTTTACTACAATATGATAAGTTGTTTCTCAGATTTTTTAATTAAGTAAGTGGTTAGATAATGACACACTAACCAAGATACAGAACACTGAAGGAACAGGTTGAAGGAGGAAAGAGATGGAGGGAGATGTTAAACTGGGTTTCAGGTGCTCACAGGGCACCCAGGTTGAAGTATCTGATAGGCAGCTCTAAATAGTGCTCACAAACTAGACAAGGTAGTGTTTCTTGCCGTAAAATATCATTTCATCATATGCCTGTTAGAGGGCAAGGTATAGTACAAATAGGCTTTGATAAGGAAGAGGCTTAACTAAAAAGATAGAAATGGAGGCCACCATGGTAGGACACCAGGTTGGAGAAAGTCAGCCTTTCAAGAGCAGTTCTACTGTTTTATTTAGAGTGATTCTGATTATAACAAAAATTTCCAGGCTCTCAGAAGATGATATTTGGAATGTTGCCTGAACTAAACACAATTCTTTTTTTTTTTTTTTTTTTTACTTTTTGTTTATGCTTGTCTTGCCAGATCATGAAAGAGCCAATTTGAAATACTTCAGCTGGTATTTCTAGATGGAAATGGATGGGTTTGTGAAATATCTCGTTATTTATAAGTAGATATTTATGGTGGGTAGAGGTGATTCGTAGATTTCATTTTTGTGTGAGATTTCTTGCAAAGAGGGAGTTGAGGATGTGTTTCCATTCATCTTAAAAGTGAAATTCTCTCAAAAAATTATTCCAAGCTAAAGAATATTTTTTTTCTTTTATTATTCATATGTGCATACAAGGCTTGGGTCATTTCTACCCCCTGCCCCCACCCCCTCCCTTTAAAGAATATTTTAAAACCCAATGTCATGGTGAAATTTGAAGAGGAGATGGAATGTCACATGATACAATATATAGCAAGTTTCAGAATTTCAAGAAGTCGAGGGAGATTGATTTATAGAGAATTGTCATATTTTTCATTTTAGGCCAAAGATGGAGTCTTAACTAATTATGCTGATTGGTGCTTCAGTAGCATTTTCACTTCCCCATCAAAGTTTCTATTTTCCAAAGACCTCCAAGTTTTTCAGTTGTTCAGCTGAATGAACTATCTACATTTTGGTGTTTTACTGAAGGTCCATAGTGTTCCACTCAGAAGTAAGTGCCCCTTATGCCTAGTGTGTTATAAACTTAATAAACCAGGAATTATCATAGGAGCTTGAAAACATTTCATTGGTCCAAAAAAGGGGTAATTCACTCATTTAAATCATCTTCCATGTCCCATTCTGTCCTTGGTGCAAAGGTGCCAACCTACCTTTATGAGAATAAATGACTTGCATCTATTTGACAGACGTCTGCTTCTAAGGTCTCCACTACAGATGCAAGAAGTAAGTGTCCTTCTGCATCTGTCTGTTTGATTGTAGCAGCCAAGACTGAGTAGGAAAATATGGAGAATTTTTGCAATTTAGAAATATCATTGAACAATGAAGAGGACTGTTGGAGTCCAAAGAGGAACCTAAAATTTGAATTTACACAAGAAATTTTGGAAAGTTTGCCTTACTGCCCTCACGAAGTTAGGCTTAAAGTGAATTAAAAACAAGCCATTGGCTCTAAAAAGCAAGCAAACAAACAACAAAAATGAAGAAGGAGAAGGAGGAAAAGAAGAAGAAATGGGTAGCATTATTTAGTTCAGTTGGCAATCTTTAAAGAAACTGTATTATAAAGCAAATTCAATTTGCATTCTGACTGTGTGAATGTATCAGCCTCCTCATAGATCATCTTGTTCTGTGCAGGGGCTTCTCAGGAAGGGCCTTATGCATAAAATTCTCCATGGTGGGTCACAAACGCAGGATTTGCATTTACACATAAAAGACCACAACAACAAGAAGTTGGTTTTTAAAAGAGCTCTTTTCATTTCACAAATAAATTGACTTTAAATAAGAATATTTCAGATTGAAATCTTCAAATGTATTTCATTTATTCAACAGTAATAATATCAAATGGTTTTCATATCTTTTCTCATCTTTCTACTAATATGAAAGGTAGCATATTTATTTTTATAAATAGAATTCCAACATTGTTGCTTTGGGATTATTTTTAAATTTGGGTTTAGAATACTATATTATATAAAATGTTACAATTAATGACAAAGAACAATTAATGAATTTAGGATTATACTTAATTGGCATTTTAATAAAATTGAATCATAATTTTTTAAAAGGACTTTTGTAGAGTTTCAGGATTGTGAATATTTTTATTATAGACAAAATTTTATTTTGCACTGTCCAATTATTATAAAATGTAAATCTAAGAATATTTTTCTTAATAATATAACTTAATCAGTAAAAGATTAAGAAAACAAAGAATCTTATTACCATTGTAAATTGATGACAAAAGAACCAAACCAGAACTGCACATTTTCAATCCACGTTCCTTGGCACCCTAAGCCTTCCAGATATTCCAGAGGAGAAGTCATCTGAGATACATTGCATATGATAGATCCCCTTGGCATCCACCAATAGATAATACATTAGAGGTTCTATAAAAACTGAAAACCTGATAACTTAGCGTTTCCTAAACAGCAACCCCATTTAGATCCAGCTGAATTGGCACACCATAGAAATCACTTTGGTAAGCTTTAAAGTAGACAATAAGATTATTTGATGAATGTGGTCAATAAGATATCCAAAAATCTTAATCCAAATTTGGGCATTTTTGGTAGCTCTGGTTCTTTTTTAATAGCTAAAATAAGTTCTTAACACTTTTTGATGAGGTCAGCAACTGACTTTATGATACTGCAAATATGAAAATTCATTCAGAAGTAAAATCAAATCAAAGCACCACTTAGCAGTGTTTTGTATATAGAACAAACTCTCAAATAAATAAATCAATCAGCTCATCTTTGCTTAGCATCTGCTGCCTGACTTCTGTCCCCTGGCATCACAGCCACACATCAACGAGATATGTCGTAGAACAAGTTGGCCTTCACGTCTAAAATCGTTAAGTCAAGCTAACTATAAAATGTTGTGATAAATCTAGAAAAAACAAGCCAACTCATAACTCAGTTGTGTACTCTAATATATTCTGGCACTTCAAAATATTTGAATATATATTTAAGTCCTGACCTCCCATTTTTTTGGTAGTACTGGTTCCTTTTGAGGCAGGCACTCTACCACTTGAACCACTCCACCAGTCTTTTTCTGTGTTGATTTTGTTTTGAAGATAGGGTCTCTGGAACTACTTGCTTCAAACCATAATCCTCTTGATTTCTGCCTCCTGAGTAGCTAGTATTACTAGCATGAGCCACCTGTGCTGGGCTTAAGTCCTGAGGTCTTTTTTTTTTTTTCTTTTGTGGTACTGGGGGTTGAACTCAAGGCCTACACCTTTTGTGTTAGTTATTTTTGAGACAGGGTCTTACAAACTTTTTGCCCTGGCTGGCTTCAAACCATGATTCTCCTGATCTCTATCTCCTGAGTAGCTAGAATTAGTAGTAGCGTGAGCCACCAGCACCCAGCAAGTCCTGAACTCTTTCAGTCATATTTGTTCATTATTTTTTTCTTCAGCAGGACATCTTAAAATGATACCCTCTTTTCCTCTCAAATTTATAAATGATGGGAAATAAAAGATAGGAGACGGTCAAGTAGTAATCAAAATAATAGCTTTATTATTGAGAAAGCTGATTGAAGAACCCGATTTTGACACAAGCAGACATTTCAGAAAAGAGGAAATAGGAATGTCCATTAAAAAGATGCCAACCCCTACCAACTAATCAGGGAAATGCAAATTAAAATCACTGTAAGGTTTCATCTCGCTCACAACAGGTGAACAAAAATTAAAAAGTTAGCAGTATAAAGTGTCACTGAGAATCTGGAGAGGTTAAGCATGTGATTTGTTAGAATTACTGAAGAACAGTCTGGCATCATCTCGCAAAGCTGAAACTATACCTACATAGTTCAGCTCAGCATCCCTAATCCTGCATATATTTCTTAGAGAAATTTATACATTTGCATCAGAAAACATGTACAAGAACATTCATGTCCTCTTGTTTATAAGTAAAGAAAAACAGAAACAAAAGTATTCATCAGCAGGAAAGTGGATAAATAAAATACAGTCTACAAAAGAATAGCATATAGACCAACAGATTAGAGCTGTGTATATCAACAATGGGTAAACCTCAAGAATGTAATATTAAATGATGAAAGCAAGAGAACTGCTTAGAGAACTGACCATGGATAATTAAACTACTGAAAAGGAAAAGCAAGGGAATGATAACACCAATTTCAGGAATGGGAGTGAGCAGGAGGCAGCTGACAAAGGTCATCCCTAAGGCGGCTTCCTCGCCCTGCTGCCAAGCATTCTTTGTGATGCCTGGTAAACTACGCTGCTTTCCTATGGTATGTAGGTTGCCTTATGCTGCTTTGAAGTTAGATGTTTTTATTTACATCCTAGTATTATCAATAGGAAAAGACAGAAGGATTTTCTTTGTTGGCGAAGAGAGGGATTTCATGCCCCACACCTCCCGACAGCTACTCAAGAGCTCCATTGTTCTAGTTTCTCTTACCTAGAGTTCTTCCATAAAGGATTTTGTGTATTCCTGACCTGCAGTCTGAGAAACCCTCTTTTTTATGGCTAATAATAACAATCTAACTACAAAAGAAAAGTCTTTACCTTTTTCTATGGAATTGATGAATGAGTCACCCCCTTTTATCTCTTTCTAATACCTCCTGTGGCCATTAAAACACTGAGATGGGCACTGAAGATCCTGTCCCCATCACATACCTGCCCTGTAATGCTAGGGAGAGACCTGGAAATATGCAGGCTGGTAGTTCCTTGGCTGGATTGTTATATGAGCAAGGTGGGCAGGAAGGCCATGGTGATGCTAGGTTTTATCCAGCTCTTCCTTCTGGCTTTGAAGCTGCTGTGTTGTAAGACAGCCATGTGAGTAGGAATGGCAGAGCTTGACCTTTAGGAGCTCTGCCATACTCTGGTGAGAAAGTGGGGATCTGCAACTTCAGAGAACTGATTTCTGCCAACAACCTGAATGAGCGTGGACGAGGACCTCAAACTCCAGATAAGACCCACTGCTGTGTTGACACCCTGATTGCACCCTCAGGAGACTAAGCAGAGGACCTAGCAAAGCTCTGTCCAGATTCCTGGGACCCATAGAAATTATGAGATAAATTTGGGTTGTTTGAAGCTGCTAAGTTTGAAGTAAGTTCTCACACAGCAATCGAAAAGGAATATACTCTATATTATTATATCTCACTGCTAAATAGCTTTAGCTAGCAGCCTGGTTTTGGCCCCTCCTTTCTTCCCTTTCCTTATATCTCTATAGGGTTGTTAGTTTCTGGGACTTGACTGGTGTTGATATCCTCTTTCAACATGAAAAAAGAAGAAGTTTGTGACTGTTGAAACCTGCACTCTAGACAGTTCTCCCTCCTTTTCTCCCCCACAAAAAGCCCTCATCATGAGCCAGGGACAGGTTGCTAGGACTGTAGCAATGATCACTAGAAAAGAAAAATCAAGAATCCTCCCTCCCACCTTCCCTCCCTCTCTCCCTCCCTTCTTTCCTTCCTTCCTTCCTTCCCATTTATTGAGCAGCAACTGCACTTGTCCCACATCTACAGAAATAAAATGCAATCCTTATTTAATTGTATAGAAAAATTACCACCTGGAAATTACTCTGCTCTTGGTCAAGCAGCTGAAAGGTGGTAGGGAGAAAGTAATTACACGGGAATCTCTCTCTTGCCCGTTACCTCACACCCACTCTCTCCATCCTCTCAAACACACTGACCAACACCCGTTGGTAAATAAAATCTTCAGTTTCAGTCAAGGTTGATTCTTGGTTTAAATCATTAAATTGCCATTCAGAAATGAGTTCAACTGATTTATGAATCATTACTTAGACAAAAAGTAGTAGAGAAAGTTGATTTGGCTTTTAGGTTTGTCTTTCCCTGTAAGTTTGAGCCAGGCAGGCCATTGATGATTTCTTTTGTGTTCTATTTTCCAGGTACAGTATTTATTTGTCCTAATAGTTGATTGAATATGATTTCAGAAACACCATCTCAGATCAAAAGTGGCAGGAGTACAAAACAACCATTTGTCACTAATGCCTGCAGCTGTTTCTGTGGCTGATGCTTCCAGAGTTTTATAATTAATATGCTTGTACCACAGCTCATGCCTAGAAATGGCCACGTTAAACAGAATGTTGATAATCTGCTTTTCTAACAGCTAGGTTCTCTAAATAGCTGCTGCACACCTGGACAGTTTTAACCAGGGACAAAATTAAATGAATATGATGAATATAAGTTGTAGCCATCAAAAGGAAATTGTTTACAGTGTTTATATTTTCAAGTAAAAATAGAGTCCTATCAAAATCCATGGGTCACAGGTGAAGAAAAGCAAGCAGAGAGCTAAGCATGAAAATTTCTTCTGCTCTTTTAAATCTCAAACCTATGCTCAGTCACTTATAGGTGGCTATATATATAATATGCATACATACATACATACACACATATATACATATGTAATGGTGACATTATATATTTACAGGCATTATGTATACATGTCTGTGTGTGTGTGTGTGTGTGTGTGTGTGTAAGAAAACTTCATCTTGGCCTTTGAATTAAGGACTGGTCTTTATTGCTGTCCTTTTACTTAAACTCAGAGGTCGTGAAAGAAAACCCACAGATTCACAGTTGCAGTGCTTAGCTTCTAATTTGCAGGATTATTAATTGTGGCAGGTTTCATTTTCTAACATCCCTTTCTAACAATACTGCATACTAAACAAATGCAGATATTTAATTTTTGCTTCTTGGAAAGAGTTATTTAGGGTCTCAGGAGATACTACTAATGTATTCAAAGTATACCTGATTGTGTGTTCACCTCTATAAATAGTAGACAGATAGTTAAAAAGAACACAGTTTTTAAAATGTAATTGTTCACAAACTAATTATGTCTTTAGCCTTTACAGTGTAACATTTATGCCTTTACAATGTACATCCAGTGGTTTGTGATATATTCACACAGTTGTGCAACTGTCATCACTGTTTAACTTTGGAACATTTTTATCACTCCCGAAAAGAAACCCTGTGTTCTTTAGCTGTCACTCTCTGCTTTCCCAGCCCTGCATTCCAAGCCCTAGGCAACTAGCTCTCTGCTTTTTGCCTCAACAGATTTGCCTGTACTGGACATTATTTTCATATAAGTGGAATCATATAATATATAATGTGTGATCTCTTGTAGCTGTTTTTCCATTTGGCATAATATTTTCAAGGTCCATCCATGATGTGGAAATGGAGTACTCCATTTTCTCTTACAGCCAAATATATTCTGTTGTATCAGTAGACCACATTTTTTTATGCACTCATTAGCTGAAGGACATTTGAGTTGCTTCTTCTCTGGGGATATTGTGATGAATATACGGTATTACAGAATATACGGGTTTTTGTGGTGTGTATATTTTCATTTCTTTTGAGTGTGTATCTAAGATTATAACTGTTTAATTTTAGAGTAAGGAACTATCAAATTGTTTTACAAAGTGGTTGCACCAGTGCACATTCCCACCAACAAAATACAAGGGTTCCATTTTCTCCACGTCCTAACCAACATGTGTTATTGTCAGTCTACTTAATTTTGCTCATGTTACTGGTATCTCATTGTGAAGCTACAATTCCCTAATGACTAATGATATTGAACATCTTTGCATCTGTTTATTGACCATTTGCACATCTCCTTTGGAGAAAGGCACATTGGGTCCTCCGCCCACTTTTAAATTGGGGTGTCTTTTGCTGTTGAGTAGAAAGAGTTCTTTATGTATTCTAGATACAAATCCATTATAAAATAAATTATTTGCAGACATTTTCTCCCACTCTGTGTTGTCCTTTCTATTTTGATTTTGTCCTTTGAAGCACAAAAATCTTAAATTTTGAAGTTCAGTTTGTCTATTTCTTATGCTTTTGGTGTTATATCTAAGAATCATTGCCTAATACAAATTCATAAAGATTTGCCCCTATGTTTTCTTCTAGGAATTTGATAGTTTTAATTCTTAACTTTAGGTCTATGAGTCATTTTGAGTTCATTTTCATATATGCTGTAAGGTAAAGATGCATGTAGATATACCCCTTTTGCATATGGCTGTATTGTACCTGCACTGTATAGACTGTTCTTTTCCTATTGAACTGCCTTGACACCATTGTTAAAAATCAGTTGACCATAAATGTAAGCATTTGTTTATGAGCTTTCAATTCTATTGATTTATATATCCATCCTTATGCCAGTATGACAATATTTTGATTACTGTAAGTTTGTAGTAATTTTTGAAAATGGAAAGACCAAGCACTCCAGTTTGTTCATTTTTAAGACAATGTTGACTATTCTTGGTTCCATATATTACTATTTCAATTTTAGGAACAACTTGTCAATTTCTACATAAAAAGCATCTTGGATTTTGATAGGGAAAATTTGAGTTGAATTTTTAGGTCAATTTGGGGAATAGTGTCATTTTGACAATAGTAACTTTCCCAACTTAAAAATACGGAATGTCTTGCCTTTTGCTTAGATCTTTTTCGATTTATTTCAGCAATGCTTCGTAGTTTACTGTGTATTGCCTTGTACTTTTTTGTTACATATATTGACAATTATTTTAGTCTTCTGATACTCTTAGATATGGAATTGTTTTCTTAATTTCATTTCAAGTTGTCCATTGCTAGTGTATAGTATATTTATTTTGTCTCCTGCAACCTTATTCACCTCATTTATTAGTTATAATAGTATATTATATATTCCTTTGGGTTTTCTATATTTAATATGTCATCTCTGATGCATTTCTACTCTGGATGGCATTTATTTCATTTTATTGCCTATTTGCCCTGACTAGAACCTGCAATACAATGTTGAGTAAAAGTGGCAAGAAGGCAAGAGTGGGCATTCTTGTCTTATTCCTTATACTAGAGGGGAAACATTCAGTCTTTCATCATTAAATTTGATATTGGTTGTGTGTTTGTTGTTAATGTTCTTTACCTCAGGAAGTTCTCTTTGTTCCAAGTTTGTGGAATTTCTTATTATGAAAGAATGTTAGATTTTATCACTTTTTATCTGAGTCCATTTAGGTGATCATGTGGGGAAGTTGTCTTTTATTCTCTTTAGATAGAATATTAAATTGATTATTTTCATATGTTGAACCAGCTTTGCATTCCTGGGATGCATCAATCTTGATCATGGAATATAATCTGTTTTATATGTTGCTGGATTGATTTTACTAGGATTTTTTTGAAGATTTTTATGTCTATTTTTATAAGGGATTCTGTTCTATGTTTTTCTCTTCTTTGCTGTGATGTCTTTGGGTAGTACTAGCCTCATGGGATAAATTGGAAGTGCTCCCTCTTTTTCTTTTGGGGGAAGAAAGCTTGTGAAGAATTAATACTAATTTTTCTTTGCATGTTTGACAGAATTCACTGGTGAGATTTTCTTGATTACTAATTCAATCTCTTCTCATAGTTCTATTCAGATTTCCTGTCTTGAATCATTTTCATTATTTTTGAGTCTCTTTAGGAAATTGTCAATACCATCTATGTTATGTGTAGGATTAGTAGTAACATCCCCCTTTTTATTCCTGTTTTTAGTAATTTGAGTTTTCTCTCTTTTTCTTCACCAACCTAGCTAAACTTTTGCAAATTTTGATGGTCATTCCAAATAACCAACTTTTGTTTTTGTTTATTTCTCTTGTTTTTTATACTCTATTTATTTTTGCTTTAATCCTTATTTCATTTCTTATGTTAGGTTTACTTTGCTCTGCTTTTTCTGATTTCTTGGGTGGGAGCTTAGATCTTTTTTGGGGGGGGGGTTTTCCTCTTTTTTTACTATAGGAATAAAATACTTTAGTTATGTTGCATAAATTTTGTCATATTTTGTTTAATTTTCACTCATTTCAAAGTATTTTCTAATTTCCTCTGTGATTTCTTTTTTAATACCTTGGTAATTAGGATTGTGTTCACTACTTTTTTACATAGTATTGAATTTCCCAAATGAATACCAGTTACTGTTTTCCAATTTCATTCCTTTGTGATCAGAGAACATACTTTGTAAGATTCCAACCCTTTTGTATTCATTGAGCTTTATTTTATGGTTTGCTGTGTAGTATATCCTGCAAAATGTCCTGCGTATACTTGATAAGAATTTGTATTCTGTTGTTGTTGGGTGGAGTGTTCTAAAGATGTCTGTTAGGTACAGTAATTTATTAGTATTGTTGGACTCTTCTATTTCCTTTTTTGATCTTCTTCCTAGTTATTTTAAACATTATTGAAAATACAATTTTGAAGTCATCATGTATTTTTGTTGAATTGCCTATTTCTCACTTCAGTCTGTTGGTTCTTGCTTCATGTATTTTAGAGTGCTGTTGTTAAATGCATATTTACTTATAATTGTTTTGTCTAGCTGGTGGATTCGCCCCTTTATCATTTTTACCATTTTTTTGTCTGTAGGAACAATTTGTGCCTAAAGTGTATTTTGTCTGCTATTATTATAGTGATTTTAGTTGTCATTTTTTGTTTTAGAATATTTTTCCCTTTTTACTTTGAACCTATTTGTGCCTTTGAATCTGAAGTACTTTCTAGACAGCACATTATGGAATTCTTTTTAAAAATCCATTCTGTTAATGTCTACCTGTTGTATAGATTTTTAATTTGTTTATGTTTGATATAATTTCTGATAAAATAGGATTTGTGTTTACTGTTTTCTTTTTGTTCTGCATGTTTGTATTAACTACATATTTTCTGTCTTAATACCATTGTTTCTTTTACTATCTTTTGGTTTTATTCTCTCAATGGTAGCTTTAGAGATTGCAATTAGCAGCTAAGCTTCAAAATATCTCATTTTTATTAAGTCCAACATAATTTCAATTTTTAGGCAAAAAAACTGTTAGAATAATTTCATTCCCTCTCCTGTCATTCTCTGTGGTATTATTGCTATATGCAGTTATGTTTTAAGTTAGAAAGGAGGAAAAAGTTTTTTAAAAAGTGTGTTTCTACTGCCATAATATTAAAACTTATTTAGTTACATTTATTGATGTTTTCCATCTATTCATGTGATTCAAATTATCATTTAGTGTCTTTTTTCTTTTTCCTCTTCTTTTTGTGGTACAGGGGATTGAATCCAGAGCCTCATGCTTGCCAGGCAAGTGCTTGACCACTTGAGCTCTGCCCCCAGCCCTTTTGTTTTTTATTTGGTTTTGAGATAATTTTAACTTTGTGTAGTCTGGCTTCACACTTGTGACCCTCCTACCTCCCACTCCTGAGTAGCTCTTTAGTGGCTTTTTGCTTCAGCTTAACGTTTCCTTTTAGTATTTTTGTTTGTTCAAGGCTCCAAGTGACAAATTTTCTTTTTCTTTTTTTAATCTGTGAATATCTTAATTTTTCCTCATAGTTTTGATCAATAGAGAATTCTTCGTTGACACTTTTCCTTCCAGCATTGTGGATATGATGTCTCATAGCTTTCTGACCCCCGTGGTTTCTGATGAGAATTGGCTATTAATCTCTTTGAAGCTCCCTTGTACATGATCAATTGTTTTTTCTCTTGCTGCACCCAAGATTCTCTTCTGGCCTTTGCTTTTTAACAGTTTGGTTATGAAATGTCTTGGTGTGGATCTCCTTGAGTTTATTTATTTAGAGTCCGTTAAGCTTCTAGGATGCATGGATTGGTTCCTTTTCTTTCTGTTCTGCAAACTAGATAATCTCAACTGACCCATCTTCAAGTTTACTTATTCTTTCTTATGCTGCCTTTGATCTGCTATTAAATCCTTCTACTGATTTTTTTATTTCACTATATAAATCGAAAGTCCTATTTGATAATTTTTATAATTTACCTCTTTATTGATGTCTCTGTTTGGTGTGATATCATTCTCATACTTTAATTCTTTGGGTATAATTTTCTTTACTTCTTTAAACATACTTATAATGAATTTTAAGTCTTTTTTTTCTAGAAAGTTCAACATCTGGGTTTCATTGGAGACAGTTTCTGTTTACCATTTTTCTGTGTATGGGCCATTTTTTCCTGTTTCTTCTTATATTTCATATTTTTCTCACTTGCTTATGAAGGGCCACAAGGTCCTAGATTAGAGGAAATAAGTTAGGATCTTCTCAGGTCCTTCCTATGCACACACACATAGTCTATACATGCATCTGGCTTTCTAGAGATGCACTAATATGTTGGAGTTTTTTAAAGCCCACTATGGACATCTTATTCCCCAATTCCTCTTTCTAAGTTTTTTGGGTAGCTTTTTTGTTTGCCTTTCACACATCTGGGCTGTTAAGTAATTGCTACTGATTATTTTTAGCTAATGCTTTGGGGATAGGGATTTCCCACTGAGAGAGCTCTGAATCAAATCAAATAAGAAGCCCTGCAAAGGAGGCTTTTTCCAGGGAGCTCCCAAACAGGTCAGATATTTACAGATAGCTGTTACTGCTAAAAAGAGCCCTTTCTTATGACTGTTAGGGTACTAATTCTCACAAACACAGTGATTATAAGGTCTCTGGCTTTCAAGGCTTCTAGAGAATTAGCTAGAAGTAATGGACAACAGGGTGAGATAAAACACCACAAAGTTCACTCTTACCAAATGTAACCTTTTTTTTTTTTATCTCGAGTAATCTCTCTTTGGATTGTTGAAAGTCATAGGTTTATTTTCAGAATTCTAACAAAGTTGATTTTGATATTTTTTTGGCAGTATTCTCATTGCTTTATGGAGAAGCAAATTTTTTAAGATCCTTATTCTACCATTCTATAAGTCCTCTTTGCATAGGTAGTATGGTTTGAATGTGTCCCCTTCAAAATGCAAGTGTTGGCACAGCTTGCTCAGCCACACAGCTGGCAAGTAGTCACACTGAGAATGGGACCCAAATCACTATGCTCTCCTCTTAACTGAAAAGTGACTAAGAGGAAGGGACATTCAGAGAGCATAAATTGACAGAATTAGCAAGAAGTAGTGGGTAATTAGCTATGGGCTTAGAGAGATGTGTCAATGTTGACTCCAAGCTGTCTGGGTTTGGATAAGTGTTGATGCCATTGTCTACTCAGACTACATGAGTAAAGAGCAAGTTTAAAGCAAAGAATTTTTTTGACATACTTACTTTGAAATATCCCTATAGAAAACAGAATGCAGAGTTCTCATAGGTTGGACGCTAGGACTGTAAATACAGATTTGATAGGCATAAGTATACTGGCGAGTATGACTGAAGATGTGGTCATGGATGAGACTATCCTAGGCAAGTATATGTAGCAGAAGGCAAGAAAGGGAATAAAGGACAAGACCCTGAGGAACAAGTAGAGGAAGAAGCTTCTCCAAAGTGCATAGCAAAAATGCATTGAGCAGAGATAAAGGACAAGGGGGGAAAGAAGGAGCCCAGGAATCCAGAAGAAAAGTCAGCTCAAAGTAGCTCAAAAGGGGGCTGGAGCAACATTGACTATTGCTGTACTGCAAAGCTGAATTTCATTCCATTCCTTCTCCTACCACGCCTCCCACTTGAGAAAACAGGGATGCCTGACACCAAAGACCCAGATGGCAGAATGTTAGGAGAGGGTACCCTAGGCCTGACATAGTCATTAATAAAAGCTTATCACGATGCTGACAGAATGCCAGCGTGCATGCCCTATAAAATTTTAATTAGTGAGATTGTACTCCTTAACACACAACTTGGTGTGATAGCAGTAATCTTGATGAACTGTGGCCAGTGTAGATTCAGGGAGGTCATCTATACTAATAGAAGTCTAATTCATCACAGTTAATGGACTTGCAGTTTTCTTTTACACCCCCAATGCCCATAAGCATTTATAGTGATCATGAGGCATATTGCTTCCTCATCACAATGGTAATGTCAGAGCCAAAACCTGTGCAAACAAACAAACAAAAAACTAACTCTATATTTTGATGGCGGTTCACATGTAAAAGGGTAAGTGTAGATTTAAAGCCTCAAACATAAGGAAATGTTTATGGAGTGCTCTTGTAGCCAACATCTCAAATCAGTTGTTTCATTTTATCCTTTCAAGCACCCTCTAATGGCAGTTATGGGAAAGAGTCAGATTTGGTGAACAAATGAGACAGTTGAGTTTCACAGGGCTAATAACTTGCCAAGGTTACACAAACTGTTAAGTGTGGAGCTAAGTTGTGCCAGGGTCATACATCAGTAAGTATAGAGCTAAGAGATGAAACCCTTGCCAATTCCACTACAAAACTCATGCTTTCCACTAAGGCACCAGAATGGAATCAGTATTAACTTATCCTTTATAAGGATGTCATAAATCCAAATGAATAAGGGAAATGAAGTCACCTTAAACTTTGAGGCAGGATGTTGTTTATTTCTATTATTAATATCAGAAGTAATATCTGAAAATATAAAGGGACTTCAAAATATTCTTGGAGTGAGGGTATAGTTAATTGATAGATGGCATGCTGAGTTCAATTGCCTGCACTGGGAAAAAAAAGTATACAGTAAGATCACATTGTTTGTGGATTTTATTACTTGTGGTTTTAACCAGGCTGGTCAGAATAATAGTTTAATACATAAATAAATAGCCAGGCATGTGGCTCATGTAATTCCAGCTACTCTTGAGAGAGAGATTGGGAAGACTGCAGTTTGAGGCAGTCCATGCAAAAAGTTAATAAGACTCCATCTCAATCAATAGGGCTGGCATGGTGCTGTGCACTTGTCATCCCAGCAATGTGGGAGGTGCAAGTAGGATTTCCATCCAGGTCATCTGGGTAAAAGAAGACATTGTTGAAAAAAAACCTAGAGCAAAAAAGGGCTAGGGGCATGGCTCAAGTGGTATAGCAGCTGCCTAGCAAGTGCAGGCCCAGAGTTCAAACCCCAGTACTGCTGAATTAAAAAAAGTTTAATTCCCATTCACATATTCCACAACTCAGTTGATGTGGTGGTTCTTAGTCAGTCCCATGTTATTGTCGGTTGTGTTTAAGTTGTTGTGTGATCTGATAAGTATTTCCCTGATCTTAGTTTTAGGAAAATCTGTCTCTCAAAAAACAAATGGTATCTGAAAAGCAGGATAAATATTATGGTAATCCTCCAAGCCAAAAAGGGCATGTAATGTACTAAATTTAAGTAATAAAGTGAAATTTTTATATTTATTGAAAGGCAGCATGTCTTTAGCAGAAGTTGGGCAGTTATGGGAAAAGTGAATCAAGCATCTGCAGTATTTGAGATAAAGAGCATGAAATAAGATCTCATTTTTGGTGAGCAGTATTCATGTGTACAATAGTAATTTGTGTGACGGTAATGTAGCCTACACCAAGTGGTTTTAAGTTATGGAAGCTCAGACCTACTATACTGTATAGGTAAATTTGATTCATTTTAAAGTATTGCACTCTGCATCCTGAGCATTTTCAGTTTTTCAATGATGGTCTCCTTGGATATACCCATGGATGTCAAGTGTCTACTGTTTTCTCGTTAGTAACCCCCAAAAGAAAATCTTAATATGTCACCATTTTGTTTTGACTTTGTTGTTTATCACTACCTTTATGCATACTACTTTCTGGAGCTGTCTTCCCTCTACCATTACCCTTAGTGCATATACCCCTGTACAATTCTTACCATCTTTGCTATTTTTCAGCTGGGATATAGAGCAGTACCAATAGGAGGAACCAAAAGAGAAGAAGCCTTTAACCTCTGTGCATTGGTGGTTATTTTACAAAATGATGTGGTTTGATTAGGATGACCCTGTATTAAGATGAGGCCACCCTAGGGCTTTCATAGAGAAAAGACTGAACCCAAGCTAGTCTGTGGAAACTTGAGAAACCCTCATGACTTCATACCTGCCATGGAAGTAGGCTATGAGCTGTTTTATGCCTATTTCAGGAAAAAATCCTACATACTTTCTGTTTTCTGTTTCGTAATAACCTCTCCCATCATTTCCCAATCCACAACTACTTTATCCTGGATGTGTCCCCTAGAAATTCATATGTTGAAACTTATCACCAGTGTGATGGTACTAAGTGATTAAGAATAGGATTAGTGATCTTATAAAAGAGTCTGAAGGGAGTAGTCTAGTGTCTTTTGCCTTTCCAATCTATATGAGGACACGGTGTCAGCCCCTCCCCACACCTTTTTTGTCTTTCTATCTTTTCCATGAGAAAACCCTACTCAGAACTGTGAGAAATAAATTTCTTGGTTTTTTCAAAGCTACCCAGTCTCAGGTATTTTTGTTACGGCAGCACAAATGGTAACCTCCTCTTGACCATTATATGTGCATCTATTGTCAAGAGATACAGAAGTGGAGATCTGGGCATTTTGCCACTTAAATAAACACCACTTAGAGTCAGATGTGTAGATGGGCAAGGCTCCCAATATTTTTTTCCTAATGGGTTTTTCAAAATCTTATACATCCTTCATATATAGCATCCATATAACAAAATCTTAATTTACGTGAAAGAAGGTTCCAAATGTATCCACTATCTCCTAGTCTCAGCAAATATTCTATAATCTCCCTTGAGCAAGAAAGAAAACATTTCAGAAGTTCCTCCTGTGATGAATTCTTTTGGTGTAATTCCCCAGACCTTAGAAAAGGAATGGAATGTCAGAGAAGACTTCTAAGCAAGACAAGGGAAGAAATTTTAGGCAAGTAGGCTTGATCCCAGAGACTGCTCCCCAACCTCCCTTCTGAAAAGGGACCTGGAATGATTCACCACCATTCTGTTTTAATATCTTTGGAATGGCTACAAATGACCAATAAGTCCCCTTTCAGTAGAAATTCAGACAGGTATTTCTGAGATGTACCCAGGACTGAAAGAAGTAGATATCCTTTGTCTGATAAGGCAAGTGGTTAGGACCAATGAAAGCAGAAAGTTCAGGAAGATACCACAGGTACAAGCTGGCAGTAGGGGTGATGGTAGCCTTGTGAACTCTAGTAATTTAGTAAGAAAACTGTAAGGAACAGTCACTGACTGTCAATGACTCTGCCTTGATTATGTATTACTAAAACTACTTGAGGGTAGGTCATTTGGCTAGAATTACAACCTTTCTTAAAATTCTTGATGAAATGGTGAATTAAAAGAATAGAGGAGAGACAAGATTAAAAGGACATGAACAAGACAGAAAGTACAAAATCAAAACTACCTTGTGTCAGAATGATAGGTTTAGTTCTCAACTAAATAGTGAGGTCATGTATGATTGTAAATGATTCTCCTTGCCAAAACCACTAGATAAGGTGACTTTATAGATTGTTCCAACTGTCCCAGTTCTTAGGCATTCCTAATAGATGATTCTGCTATCTTTAGGACATTCTTGAATTTTAACACATTATGTCTTTTTTACAGTGCTTTTTACACACTCAGAAAGGGTCATGGTTAGTTCAGCCCTCTGACTTCAGCATTTATTGGTCCCATAAAGTTAATGATCTATACAAGTGATGTCTTTTTTTATTTTCATTACCAGAAACCATAGAAATGAAGGGGAAATAATATACCAACAATATCAAATCAAGTTATAGCTCAGCTTTCTAAGAAAGAGAAGATCACAATCTGCTTTGACTTATTTTATCATAAATTTAAAAATAATTTTGGGGGCAATGCTAATTATTTGAGTTGGTGGATGTGAGAGAATAGCAGATTTTTCCTGATCATCTTCTTCATGGGATATACTTTCTGACTCGACATCTTTCTCAGTATGTTGTATAATTTGGGAGAAGTGGCTCATTCATTAGAAGGATAGTAACATGGGAGAAAAGCAGAGCCTAAAAAAGACCAGGCCTTGTAAAAGTTGGTGGCATAGGCCTTGGGGGGAACCAGAGTGACTGGATTCAAATCCCATCTTCTCTAGTTACTACCCGTATGACCTAGGCAAATTACTGACCGTCTTTGTGTCTTAGTTTCTCCATCTGTAGGGATAATGAGGATATTATTTAGAGATGGTGTTAGGATTATGTGAGTGAGTATCTGTAAAGCCCTGAGGACAATATCTGGTACGGGATAGATACTCAATAAATTGTTATATTTCAATAAATAGTAAATTTTACATTTAAGATTATAGAGTTTGATTCTTAAGCCAAACTAGATGCCAGAATTGTGGAGGAGTTTTTAATTGAAGAATGCATGTTCCTTCATGTTTACTGTTTTTTCCCCCATCCTTTTAAATGTTACCTTTAGTCCCTTTGCTAGTCATTTCAACCCGTGGTAACCAGTCAGGGCATTTGTTCTACTTGTTTTTTTCTTTTCTCTTTCTATTTTTTCTCACCACAAAAGTGCTAGGAATCAATCCACTTGAATTTACATGCTGCAAATTCAAAGGCAAACTCAGAGCAGAGATCATGATTTTGAGGGATTCCTATTAAGTCCCTTTTTTCTGCCATGAATATAAGTGGTTACCATGACATTGCACTTGGCTGTATTTCTTGAGCTGATGTGGATTAGTTCTCTAGGAAGTCCATCATTTGTGAATCCCAATATTCAAAGCGAAAGTCTTTTTAAAAAATCCTTTCCAGCCCAGATTTTTATCATCTGCCTCTGGTAACCACAAACATGATTTAAGAGATTTATCCACAGATTCTTTGACATTTCTCTCCTCAAGAGGTGAAGCTTAATCACTCTCCCCTTGAATGTGGACGAGACTTAGTCACTCCTACAAAGTGAGTGAATACAGCAGAAGAGATGGGCTTGTACTTCTGATATTTGTTTATAAAAAGATTGTGGCTTCTAACTTGGATGTGCTTTCTTGCTTTCACTTTGTGTCTGGAATCATTTGCACTGGGGAATTCAGTTGCCATGTCGTAAGTATACTTGGGCAGCCAGTGGAGAGACCCATACAGTAAGAAACTGAGGCCTCCCAAAAGCCAAATAAATGAACCTGGAAGCATACCTTCCCTTAGTAGCTTGGAGATGACTGACAACTTAATAGCTAAGCTGCTCAGGATTCCTGACCCTCAGAAACTATGTGAGATACCAAGTGTTTGTTGTTTGAACTGCCGTTCTGATGAATGAATCAATCTTGTCACCATTTCTTCAGCAAGACCAAATCACGTTGCTTCATATAGATTTCAGCAGAGGGCTGGTGGTAAGTGTAGAAAGAGTTTTATTTTTCATTTAAAAAGCAAAATGACTCCATCCTGACATCTTTTTCATGCTGGTTTGTCAGCATATCTCCTTAGTATGTGGTATAGGCTAGTTTCCCCACTTCAGTAATTAGACTGAAAATCATGTGAAAACTCCTCCACTTTCTTCATTGGTTCTGACTCAGAAGAATTTAAGAAATTGAAGACTGCTTGTGGAAAAATGATAAAGACTCTTGGAGTCCTGCCCTGTTAAAAAGTAGGATGACTGAATGGGGAGCAATAAGGAGGCATACATTTTTCTCATCTGAAGTTTTTCTAGAACTAGAACCTTCAAGGTTCAGTTTCTCTTGGAATCTTATAAAACTCATCATATTTTAAATTGTGATAAATTACTTATAAAATGTGCCAAATTTAGGTAGAAAGCATTGAACGAAATTGCTTCCCATCCGCTGATCAAATTGGAGCTTGAATCAAATAAACTTTTCCAGTATAAATGCTACCATCTGATATCTGCAAGCTCCAAATCTAAAAATTGGCTTCTAAGGATGGTTCTGGATCTCAGGCAACATTTGCTCCTAGATGGTTATCTTCTTTGTGTGCCTTCTCTAAGACCGCAAGAATTTGCCATGGTTTATGATCATGGTTTGGAAAGTATTAGCTGGCCAACTGCTAGTGCTTAGTGAAATACATTCTTTTGTCTCCAGGTAACTCTTTGTTTTTTTTCTTTGCATTAAGATATTTCTCTTGGCTGGGCAAGTGGCTCAAGCCTATGATCCTCATTACTCAGGAATTGGAAATCACTAAGATCACGTTGAAGGCCATCCTTGGCAAAAAGTCTAAGACCCCCATCTCAACCAGTGACTGGACGCGTGGTGGTGCCTGTCATTTCAGCTAAGTGGGAAGTATAAATAGGAGGATCTTAGTTCAGGTTGGCCCAAGCATAAAGAGAGACCATATCTTAAAAATAACCAATGCAAAAAGGACTGATGGAGTGGCTTAAGTGGTAGAATGCCTACCTAGCAAGTGTGGGATCTTGAGTTCAACCTCCAGTATCACCAAGAAAAGAAAAAAAAAGAAAGAAAGGAAAAAGGTATTTCTCTTAAGAAGAGACACTTCAGCATTTTAATTAAAAATTTTAAGTACAACACATAGTTTGATAATTATTTCTAAATCATGGCCATAGAGATTTAATCTTTAGTACTAATACATCCCCTTGTCTTTTTTCAAGCTCCTCAGCAGGATGTCACCCAACCATTGTCCCATGGGACTGATAGAACATGTGTTCTTAATTTAAGATCCTTGCAGCTGGGAATTTTCCATTACACATCACTTTGAATTTGCAAGCAAGTAAGAGAAACACATTTCCTGACTTCTCCATAACATAAAACACGTGAACTAGAAAACAGAGTAGGAGAAAACCAAGTATGGCTCTTTAGTTTTTGCAGTGCTATAATTGGGCACTATAGCATATGGTGAAAACCTTCACTATTAATTAAGTCATCACAGAAAATTCCGTGGGGATGATTTGTGCACATTCTAAAGCCCAGACTGGGAATTTTCTTCTTTTTCATCTTTTCTTTCTAAAGACAATATCCTTAAATTATGTGTACATTTCTATTAACATTTGCAACTCAGTAATGTTTAAGGGCTTTGACTTTTTTTTTTTTCTTTGTAGTACCAAAGTTTGAATTCAGGGGCTCACGCTTGATAGACAAGTATGCTACCAATTTGAGCCATGTCCCCAATCCTTTTTGCTTTTGTTATTTCCTGAATAGGTTCTTGTGTTTTTGCCCAGGCTAGCCGAGACCACAATCCTCTTATTTACACCTCCTGTGTAGCTGGGATGGCAGGCATTCGCAACCAGACTCAATTTACTGGTTGAGATGGGTTCTCACTAATCTTTTGCCCAGGCTGACCCTGAATTACAATCTTCCTAATCTCCACCTACTAAGTATCTGGGATTATCAGTATCAACTACCATGCCTAGCCTAAGAACTTTGACATTTTTTAATGTCAGTAATTTCCATACTGAGATTTGACATATTTTTGGACTGATGTTAAAAAGTCAGATGTCCTAGCCATCATCATTGTTGAAAAAAATTATAAAAATCTTTCTCAAGTGTGTAAGACAAAAATAATTTTCTCACATTCATCTGTTTATGTACCCTCCATATAAATACTCAGATGTACACACAATCTAGGCCTTCCTCCCCACCAGCTTTGTTTGGCTAACTCTTACTTATCAGTCAGAACTCAGCTTGGTAACTCCCTCTCGTCTGACTACAGTGTGGTTTCTGTGCTTGCCTTGTCCATTTCAACCATAACAGAATTGTTTTTCTGTTTTTTTTTTTAACCTCCTTTGCTCCTCCTCCCCCCACCCCATTAAACTGTGACTTCTTCACCTAGGGACTGCATCTTTTATTTCTGAGTCCCCAGCAACTACCAGAATGCCTGGCAGAAGGTGCTCGTTAAAGGTTTGCTGACTGAAAGAATAACTTCAACCTCCAGGCTAGCTAACAAGTGAGTTCAGAGGCTATGTAAACATCATTCATAAGCTCAGCAAGAATCATGTTGCAGTCATAGCTGTAGAAGCCTAGCAAATCAGGGACAATGCCTCCTTGGGGCTTATAAGTCCTTCAGAGGCCATACTAGGCTAGACCATCCCAGGAACCCATATGCTGAGGTGCTCTCCCACCCTAGATTCCTGCTGCCTAACAGCTTTGTGCTGTCTGGCCTCAACCAACTCAGTGTGAAGGAAAATCCCAAAACCTTTTTTGCTTATTCAAGAACTCCAAAAAAGCAAAATAGGTACAGAGGCATAGTTTCCTGCTAGAATCCTACACAAAATTCAATTACATGAATCATGCTTAATGGTTTAAAAAGTTGGGGAGTTTTCTTGTTGTTGTTTTCAAATCAGAAGATGACTGCATTTGCCCAGAAAATAGATGGGAGACAAGTGAAAAAATTATCTCCAGAAGCCAGTTCAATATTAAGTGGCTCAAGAAAGGCAATGGGGATGTAAGAAGCTTCAATTCTCAGGACTTTCCAGGGATGCTGGGAGTAGGGTTAAAATAAATGGAGGCTGCGTACCTTGACATGTTGCTATTTCTCAGTTCAAAAGACGCCCCCTGCAGTTCACATGGGAAGCAGTTGGAGTCAAGAGTTATTTAGTCTTCCCTATCAATGGATTAATCAATTAATTGAGTCAGACCATTTCTTTTGTTATGCAGAAGCTTTTTTTTTTCATTTTTCTTTTATTATTCATATGTGCATACAAGGCTTGGTTCATTTCTCCCCCCTGCCCCCACCCCCTCCCTTACCACCCACTCCACCCCCTCCCGCTCCCCCCCTCAATACCCAGCAGAAACTATTTTGCCCTTATCTCTAATTTTGTTGTAGAGAGAGTATAAGCAATAATAGGAAGGAACAAGGGGTTTTGCTGGTTGAGATAAGGATAGCTATACAGGGCATTGACTCACATTGATTTCCTGTGCGTGGGTGTTACCTTCTAGGTTAATTCTTTTTGATCTAACCTTTTCTCTAGTACCTGTTCCCCTTTTCCTATTGGCCTCAGTTGCTTTAAGGTATCTGCTTTAGTTTCTCTGCGTTAAGGGCAACAAATGCTAGCTAGTTTTTTAGGTGTCTTACCTATCCTCACCCCTCCCTTGTGTGCTTTCGCTTTTATCATGTGCTCATAGTCCAATCCCCTTGTTGTGTTTGCCCTTGATCTAATGTCCACATATGAGGGAGAACATACGATTTTTGGTTTTTTGAGCCAGGCTAACCTCACTCAGAATGATGTTCTCCAATTCCATCCATTTACCAGCGAATGATAACATTTCGTTCTTCTTCATGGCTGCATAAAATTCCATTGTGTATAGATACCACATTTTCTTAATCCATTCGTCAGTGCTGGGGCATCTTGGCTGTTTCCATAACTTGGCTATTGTGAATAGTGCCGCAATAAACATGGATGTGCAGGTGCCTCTGGAGTAACAGTCTTTTGGGTATATCCCCAAGAGTGGTATTGCTGGATCAAATGGTAGATCGATGTCCAGCTTTTTAAGTAGCCTCCAAATTTTTTTCCAGAGTGGTTGTACTAGTTTACATTCCCACCAACAGTGTAAGAGGGTTCCTTTTTCCCTGCATCCTCGCCAACACCTGTTGTTGGTGGTGTTGCTGATGATGGCTATTCTAACAGGGGTGAGGTGGAATCTTAGTGTGGTTTTAATTTGCATTTCCTTTATTGCTAGAGATGGTGAGCATTTTTTCATGTGTTTTCTGGCCATTTGAATTTCTTCTTTTGAGAAAGTTCTGTTTAGTTCACGTGCCCATTTCTTTATTGGTTCATTAGTTTTGGGAGAATTTAGTTTTTTAAGTTCCCTGTATATTCTGGTTATCAGTCCTTTTTCTGATGTATAATTGGCAAATATTTTCTCCCACTCTGTGGGTGTTCTCTTCAGTTTAGAGACCATTACTTTTGATGAACAGAAGCTTTTAGGTTTTATGAGGTCCCATTTATCTATGCTATCTCTTAGTTGCTGTGCTGCTGGGGTTTCATTGAGAAAGTTCTTACCTATACCTACTAACTCCAGAGTATTTCCTACTCTTTCTTGTATCAACTTAAGAGTTTGGGGTCTGATATTAAGATCCTTGATCCATTTTGAGTTAATCTTGGTATAGGGTGATATACATGGATCTAGTTTCAGTTTTTTGCAGACTGCTAACCAGTTTTCCCAGCAGTTTTTGTTGAAGAGGCTGCTATTTCTCCATCGTATATTTTTAGCTCCTTTGTCAAAGATAAGTTGCTCATAGTTGTGTGGCTTCATATCTGGATCCTCTATTCTGTTCCACTGGTCTTCCTGTCTGTTTTTGTGCCAGTACCATGCTGTTTTTATTGTTATTGCTTTGTAATATAGTTTGAAGTCAGGTATTGTGATACCTCCTGCATTGTTCTTTTGACTGAGTATTGCCTTGGCTATTCGTGGCCTCTTGTGTTTCCATATAAATTTCACAGTAGATTTTTCAATCTCTTTAATGAATGTCATTGGAATTTTGATGGGAATTGCATTAAGCATGTAGATTACTTTGGGGAGTATCGACATTTTTACTATGTTGATTCTACCAATCCATGAGCATGGGAGATCTCTCCACTTTCTATAGTCTTCCTCAATCTCTTTCTTCAGAAGTGTATAGTTTTCCTTGTAGAGGTCTTTCACATCTTTTGTTAGGTTTACACCTAGGTATTTGATTTTGTTTGAGGCTATTGTAAATGGAATTGTTTTCATATATTCTTTTTCCGTTTGCTCATTGTTAGTGTATAGAAATGCTAATGATTTTTCTATGTTGATTTTATATCCTGCTACCTTGCTATAGCTATTGATGATGTCTAGAAGCTTCTGAGTAGAGTTTTTTGGGTCTTTAAGGTATAGGATCATGTCGTCTGCAAATAGGGATATTTTGACAGTTTCTTTACCTATTTGTATTCCTTTTATTCCTTCTTCTTGCCTAATTGCTCTGGCTAGGAATTCCAGTACTATGTTGAATAGGAGTGGAGATAGTGGGCATCCTTGTCTGGTTCCTGATTTTAGAGGGAATGGTTTTAATTTTTCTCCGTTAAGTATAATGCTGGCTGTAGGTTTGTCATATATAGCTTTTATAATGTTGAGGAACTTTCCTTCTATTCCTAGTTTTCTTAGAGCTTTTATCATGAAATGATGTTGGATCTTATCAAAGGCTTTTTCTGTATCTATTGAGATGAGCAAGTGGTTTTTGTCTTTGCTTCTGTTAATGTGGTTTATTACGTTTATTGATTTTCATATGTTGAACCACCCCTGCATCCCTGGGATGAAGCCTACCTGGTCGTGGTGAATAATCTTTTTGATGTGTTGCTGAATTCGGTTTGCCATTATTTTGTTGAGGATTTTTGCATCAATGTTCATTAAGGAGATTGGCCTATAGTTCTCCTTTTTGGAGGTGTCTTTGCCTGGTTTTGGGATAAGTGTAATACTGGCTTCATAAAATGTGTTTGGCAGTTTTCCTTCCCTTTCTATTTCATGGAACAGTTTAAGGAGGGTTGGTATCAGTTCTTCTTTAAAGGTCTGATAGAATTCAGCAGAGAATCCATCAGGTCCTGGACTTTTCTTTTTGGGGAGACTCTTGATTGCTGCTTCAATTTCATTTTGTGTTATAGGTCTATTCAGGTGATTAATTTCCTCTTGGTTCAGTTTTGGATGATCATATGTATCTAGAAATCTGTCCATTTCTTTTAGATTTTCAAATTTATTTGAATATAGGTTCTCAAAGTAGTCTCTGATGATTTCCTGGACTTCCATGGTGTTTGTTGTTATCTCCCCTTTTGCATTCCTGATTCTACTAATTTGGGTTTTTTCTCTCCTCATTTTAGTCAGGTTTGCCAGGGGTCTATCGATCTTGTTTATTTTTTCAAAGAACCAACTTTTTGTTTCATTAATTCTTTGTATGGTTTTTTTGGTTTCTATTTCGTTGATTTCAGCTCTTATTTTTATTATTTCTCTCCTATTTGTTTTGGGATTTGCTTGTTCTTGTTTTTCTAGGAGTTTGAGATGTATCATTAGGTCATTGATTTGGGATCTTTCAATCTTTTTAATACATGCACTCATGGCTATAAACTTTCCTCTCAAGACTGCCTTAGCTGTGTCCCATAGGTTCCGGTAGGTTGTGTTTTCATTTTCATTGACTTCCAGGAACTTTTTAATTTCCTCTTTTATTGCATCGATGATCCATTCTTCATTACGTAATGAGTTATTTAGTTTCCAGCTGTTTGCATGTTTTTTGTCTTTACTTTTGTTGTTGAGTTCTACTTTTACTGCATTGTGGTCAGATAGTATGCACGGTATTATTTCTATTTTCTTATATTTGCTGAGGCTTGCTTTGTGCCCTAGGATATGATCTATTTTGGAGAAGGTTCCATGGGCTGCTGAGAAGAATGTATATTGTGTAGAAGTTGGATGAAATGTTCTGTAGACATCTACTAGGTCCACTTGATCTATTGCATATTTTAGATCTTGGATTTCTTTATTGAGTTTTTGTTTGGATGACGTATCTATTGATGATAATGGAGTGTTAAAGTCTCCCACAACCACTGTGTTGGCATTTATATATGCTTTTAGGTCTTTCAGGGTATGTTTGATGAAATTGGGTGCGTTGACATTGGGTGCGTACAGATTGATGATTATTATTTCCTTTTGGTCTATTTCCCCTTTTATTAGTATGGAATGTCCTTCTTTATCTCGTTTGATCAATGTAGGTTTGAAGTCTACTTTGTCAGAGATAAGTATTGCTACTCCTGCTTGTTTTCGGGGGCCATTGGCTTGGTAAATCTTCTTCCAGCCTTTCATCCTAAGCATATGCTTATTTCTGTCGGTGAGATGAGTCTCCTGTAAGCAACAAATTGTTGGATCTTCTTTTTTAATCCATTTTGTCAAACGGTGTCTTTTGATGGGTGAATTAAGTCCATTAACATTAAGCGTTAGTACTGGTAGGTATGTGGTGATTCCTGCCATTTAGTTGTCTTAGTTGTTTGAAGGTTTGATTGTGTGTACCTAACTTGATGTTACTCTGTACTGTCTTGCTTTTTCTTATCCTGTGGTTTGGTGCTGCCTGCCTTTTCATGGTTAAGTTGGGTGTCACTTTCTGTGTGCAGGATCCCTTGCAGAATCTTTTGTAATGGTGGCTTTGTGGTCACATATTGTTTTAGTTTCTGCTTATCATGGAAGACTTTTATTGCTCCATCTATTTTGAATGATAGCTTTGCTGGGTAGAGTATCCTGGGGTTGAAGTTATTTTCATTCAGTGCCCGGAAGATCTCACCCCACGCTCTTCTTGCTTTTAATGTTTCTGTTGAGAAGTCTGCTGTGATTTTGATGGGTTTACCTTTGTATGTTACTTGTTTTTTCTCTCTTACAGCCTTCAATATTCTTTCCTTAGTTTCTGAACTTGTTGTTTTAATGATGATATGTCGTGGAGTAGTTCTATTTTGATCTGGTCTGTTTGGTGTCCTGGAGGCCTCTTGCATCTGTATGGGAATATCTTTCTCTAGATTTGGGAAATTTTCCATTATTATTTTGTTGAATATATTACGCATTCCCTTCGCTTGCACCTCTTCTCCTTCTTTGATGCCCATGATTCTCAAGTTTGGTCTTTTGATGGAGTCAGTGAGTTCTTGCATTTTCTTTTCACAGGTCTTGAGTTGTTTAATTAATAGTTCTTCAGTTTTTCCTTTAATTACCATTTCATCTTCAAGTTCTGAGATTCTGTCTTCTGTTTGTTCTATTCTGCTGGATTGGCCTTCCGTTTTGTTTTGCAGTTCTGTTTCGTTCTTTTTTCTGAGGTTTTCCATATCCTGGCAGTTTTCTTCTTTATTGTTGTCTATTTTTGTCCTGAGTTCATTTATCCATTTATTCATTGTGTTCTCTCTTTCACTTTGGTGTTTATACAGTGCTTCTATGGTTTCCTTTATTTCTTCTTTTGCTTTTTCAAATTCTCTATTTTTATTGTCTTGGAATTTCTTGAGTGTCTCCTGTACATTTTGGTTGACCCTATCCAGTATCATCTCTATAAAATTCTCATTGAGTACTTGTAGTATGTCTTCTTTTAAATTATTCTTGTGGGCTTCATTGGGTCCTTTGGCATAGTTTATCTTCATTTTGTTGGAGTCTGGATCTGAGTTTCTGTTCTCTTCATTCCCCTCTGGTTTCTGTACTAATTTTTTGCTGTGGGGAAACTGGTTTCCCTGTTTTTTCTGTCTTCCCGTCATTGTCCTTGGTGTTGTTACTGTCCCTGTACTGTGTGTAATTAAGTATTTTCTAGCTTGTAATAATAACAATGGTAATATTGAGAATGGAAGAGTGAGCTGAGATGGAAAGCAAGAAGTTAAAGAAAAGGGGAAAACAAATATACAGACAAGAGGGAGAAAGCAGAACAAGGTATCAGACAAGAGAGTTTCAAAGGTATAAGCAGGGAATGTTAGTGTACTAATTGACAGTAAGCTGAACAGACAATAGAGAGACAGAGAGAGGATTGAAAATCAAAGATAAAAAAAATAAAAAATAAGTAAATGAAAGTAATATCTATATATAAAAATGAATTAAAATAAAATGGAAAATAGAAAATTAAAAAAAAAAACAAAAAACCAAAAAACTTCCAAGTTTATATGCAATGCAGTTTCAGTCTTAATAATTTGGATGTCCGTCTCAATCTCCAGTCCTGGAGTTGGTGCCTCAGATGTTGTTCTGTAGTTGTCTCATCAAAGGGGATGCATAAAGTAGAACAAAACTGCACACACACACACACACACACACACACACACACACACACAAGAAAAAAAAAAAAAAAGCCCCACCAAGTGTCCCCAGTTCAAATGCAATACAGTTTCAGTAAGTTTTTCGGCTTGCAGGTGTAATTCGGTTGTTCTCTCATCAAAGGTGGGGAGAAAAAGAAAAAAAAGCGTCTGGAGGCAGTTCTGAGAGTGGTATCATGCAGAAGCTTTTTAATCTCATTCTCTTAGTTGCTAAACCATTTGAGTTCTATTTAGGAAGTCATTGTCTATGCCTATTAATTTCAGTGTATTCTCTGCTCTTTCC
The DNA here is from genome assembly GCF_047511655.1 of Castor canadensis. Classification (NCBI taxonomy): domain Eukaryota; kingdom Metazoa; phylum Chordata; class Mammalia; order Rodentia; family Castoridae; genus Castor; species Castor canadensis. The sequence goes on along the minus strand of NC_133390.1, from coordinate 107,786,287 downwards.
TGCACGAGCTTTAATGTTTCAGGTCTTGTATTAAGTTCCTTAGTCCACTTTGAGTTGATACCTGTACGGGGTCACAGACATGGGTATAGTTTTAGTTTTCTGTGTGTAGATATCCAGTTTTCCCAGCAACATTTGTTGAAGAGACTGTCTTTTCTTCATCATATATTTTTGGTGCCTTTGTTAAAAATCAGGTGAATGTAGCTGTGTGGATTCATATCTGGGTCCTCTGTCCAGTTCCACTGGTCTTCATATCTGTTTTGTGCCAGAACCATGCTGTTTTTATTGCTATGGCTCTGTGGTATAGTTTTAAGTTGGGTATTGTGATACCTCCAGTGTTGCTCTTTTTGCTCAGTATTTTCTTGGTTATTCAAGGTCTTTTGTGCTTCCAAATGAACTTTAGGGTTAGTTTTTCAATATCTATGATGATGTCATTTGAATTTGATGGGGATTGCATTGAATATGTAGATTGCTTTTGATAATATAGCCATTTTCACAATATCAATTATGCCAATCCATGAGCATGGGAGATCTTTTCATCTTCTGTAGGCTTCCTCAGTTTCTTTTTTCAGTGGTTTATAGTTTTCATTGTAGATGTCTTATATTTCCTTTATTAGGTTTATTCCTAGGTATTTTCTTTTCTTGGAGGCTATTGTAAATGGAATTGTTTTCCTATATTCTTTCTCAGTCTGTTCATTGTTGGTATATAAAAAGTCTACTGACTTCTGTAAATCAATTTTATATCCTGCTACTTTGCAAAAGGTGTTTATGATGTCTAGGAATTATTTGGTGGAGTTTTTCAGGTCTTTTAGGTATAAGATCATGTCATCTACAAATGACATGATAGTTTGACTTCTTTATTTCCTATTTGCATTCCTTTTATTTCTTCTTCCTCTGTTATTTCTCTGGCTAGGAATTCCAAAACTATGTTGAGTAAGAGTGAGGAAGGACCCTGTCTCCTTCCTGACTTTAGAGGAAATGGTTTCGGTTTTTGACCATTTAGTATGATGTGGCTACAGAGTTGTCGTATATATCCTTTATTATGTTGAGGTACATTCCTTCTATTCCTAATTTCATCAGAGCTTTTATCATGAAAGGATGTTGAATTTTGTTGAAGGCTTTTTCTGCATCAATTGCTTTTGTTAATATGATGAATTACATTTAGTGTTTGAGTATATTGAACAATTCCTGCATCCCTGAGCTAAAACCAACCTGATCATGGCATATGGTCTTTTTGATATGTGGTTGAATTTGGTTTGCCAATATTTTATTGAGGATCTTTACATCTAAGTTCATTAAAGAAATTGGCTTGTATTTTCTTTTTTTGTTGTGTCCTCGTCCCAGTTTTGGGATGAATGTAATATTGGTTTCATAGAGTGAGTTTGGCAGTGTTTCTTCCCTTTCTATTTCATGGAGACATTTGAGGAGTGTTGGTGTTAGTTCTTCTTTAAAGGTATAGTAGAATTCAACAGTGAATTCATCAGGTCATAAACTTTTCTATTTTGTATCTGGCACTAAAACTTTGTTTTATGCACTCCAAGATGAATTCCATAATCTCCTGATTTCTATTTTGGGAGATTCTAATGCTGCTTCAGTTTCATTACTTGTTATGGATCTACTTAGGTAGCTTATATCCTTTTGGTTTAATTTTGGATGATCATATGCCACTCACTTCTTAACAGTACCACTAGCTGGGGACCAAGCCTTTGTCACAAGAGCCTTTGGGGTGATTTTATATCCAAACCATAACATATTTCTATATTAAGAAGAAAATATAAATAAAGAATTTTAAATAGAGTCATTTCCTACCAAAACAGACTATCTCATCTCCATACTCTTAACACTGTTCTGTACCTTGAAGAAAACTTTAAAAGCCTGGTTTAAGGTCAGATCTGAGTTGAAAATTCAACTCTTCTGCTCAAAAGTTGTATGATCTTGGTGGGTTTCTTATTCCTTGTCTGTGGAATGAGAGAGAGGAGTAATGATAATTGTATATTCCTTGCAGAATTTTTGTGAAACTAAATGAGGTCAGGTATGTGTGAGCAGCAAATGGAGTATCTGACCCATGGTAACTGTTTAGTTAATATCATTTTCTATTGTAACTTAGCCTCTGGTGTGAGAGTTTGGCATCCTGCAACTCCTCCTCCTCTCCCGGATCTCCTGTGAGATGACAGCCACTCAGCTGTCCATAGCAGAAACATACTTGCTACCTGCTGCCTTCAGGAACTGGCTCTCCCTGGTTGATACCCATCCTGTATTTCATAATTCTCCATCCTTGCTGTCCTCTGCCACTTTCCCCTGTGTTCCATGGTCATCCCCTGTCCCTTCCTGGGCATGTGGCATGGTGATGTCAGCAAACAGCTTTCTCAGTCCCCCCATCAGCAGAAATAGGACTTTAGCTGGGAACCCTCAGGAAAAATGAGGTAATTTCAATGAAGAATCTTCCAATAACATGAAGATGTGGAAAAATACAGCCTTTACTTCTCTGGTTTATTAGGAAGAATCAAAGCAACCATGAAATTAATTTTATTTACTATTACTGGACTTAAGAGTGTGGGTTATGATTATGTAATTATAAATTAATTTCAGTAGCATGCTGTAATCTGAACTAAGTGCCAGCAGTAGTTATAAGAAGTGTGTTAATGAGTATCACAGAAGCTTGTCTGCTCGCTTGCACCTCTAAACAGTCAAGTCGAGAGAGGATATATGAAGGATCCTACAGCAATGAACCTGTGGTAGTTTGCTAAGACTCTCCAATCCATGTGATCAGTTTCACAGGAAGAGCCTCTCTTTACCAAGTTCATACTTAACTGAAAAGGAAGGACCAGAAGACGCCCACAAACTGCACCCAAGTGTGAAATAAACATTACTATTATAGCAGTTGAAATGTGAAATGAAGAACATTTCAGATTCATGAGAATCAAATGGCACTTTTATACTCTGACTCTGGTGAAATGTGAAAATTAACCACTCCATCAGATCAGAAAGCTCCCCATGAAAGAATTTTTTTTTCCTACTTAGGGTGTCACACCTTGTTTGTGGAAAATATCTTTCTGGCATGCATACACTAGTTCTCATTTCTGCTAGTCATCTAAGTGATGACTGTTTGGTGGGGGAGAGCCCAAGTATACCTGAACCTAGAATTAAACTATATAACAATAATGTTTGAAATAATAGAACTTTATCATCAAGGTAACTGCCTCAAATTAAGCCAGTGTCAAAAATATTTTTGCTTATGTAAAAATACAGAAAGGAAAAGAAAATTCTCATTTGTAATATCCTGTTTCTTCCAAAATGTTATTCCTGCTGCTCTGATCTATAGCACAGGGTGAGGGAAAGCTGAGGCATCTTTGGTTGTAGAAGAAGACACAAGGAGAACCCATTTGGCGGATCTTTTATTCATGCCCAAACCAGGGCATTAGTGTGCGCCTTCTTGCAAATATGGGTGTGTCCCATCACTGCTTTGGGGAAGTCCATAAAGATGCTTTGCCCTCCTGGTGTCTCCAGTCTTGATGGAAAAACACCTTTCGGTGCTCTTAGTGCTATCCTTTGGCTTCAGGTGGGTTGTCATTGTTTCTCTTGGGTATTAGGGCTGTTTCCATTCTCCTTGTGAAACAGAACCTTCTAATACATGGTTCTGATGAAATTCCTCACTGATTAACCCTATCCTGTGGTAGTTTTCTTCCTGGGGTTAGTGGGGCAGGACACAGCGTGCAGGCAGTATTGTCCATGTTTTTGTGTACTTCTACACAGATACAGGAGGCACCATTCTTACTGCGGTCAATGTTGATTTGAATGTGTATTATGGACATTTTGTGGAGATGGTGATAAAGTATTTTAAGGAAGAAATGCCTTTTTTTGTGGTACTAGGGTTTGAACTCAGGGCCTTGCACTTGCTAGACAAGCAAGGTTTTGAGATAGGGTCTTGCTAACTTTTGCCCGGGCTGGCCTTGAACTGTGATCCTCCTGTCTCTACTTCCTGAGTAGCTGGGATTGCAGGCATGCATCACCATGCTCACCCTGAGATACGTTTTTTTGTTTAGCACAAAATATTAAATATGGATTAGCAGTGGCTTGTCTCAAGGTTGAAATCAACACTCTGCCGACTGGGTAGGTTCTGCCTCTCACTAGCTCTGTGACCTTGGACTAATTTCTTAACTTTAGTTTTATCATCTGTAGAAAGTAGATAATAATAGTGCCTGGTAGGCTGTTAGGAGGATTAAAGAAACTATACCAAGGTAGTAGCCTGACATACAGTGAATGTTTGAGACATGGCAGCTCTCAGTTCAGCCCACACATGTCTTTCCACACACTTTTGCAATTACTTCCATCAGGCTCTCGTAGCAGAAAATAACTTTCAAACTCATAACTGCAAGGTTCATTGCAATGGAACTATCAACCTGTGGTATGAATCATTAATTAGTATTAATTTAATAACCTCATACATAGAGTTAGACTAATGTGTCTGGAGATCACCTTGTCAGAGCCGCACACATTAGTATGACTCTGAAAAAAGCCAGCCTCCAGGGGAGCTTGGAGCAGGGGTGCAAGGACTCAGACAACAGCAAGAGAGAAAAGGAACAAAGAAGAAAAGATTAGCGCTTACAGTTTTGTTTTCTAGACCAGATATCATCCCTGACAGGTCTGTCTGTTCTGTGGCATTAATTATTAGAGGAAAGATTGGTGAAAAGCTCTCAGCAGGTCAGACTTTGGCTGACTTGAAAATTATGCAGCGAGTGGGGGGCAGGGAGTCTTATCTGAGAACCTCCTGGTGCTTTATCTGTGCTTTGAGACAGAGCTGATCACAGTGTGGGCTGTGGGAAGCGGGAGCTGGAAACTGCCACTGACAGCAATCTTATCATTCCTGGTGATATGTTCATTAATGACTAGCTGTACCTGCTCTTTTTCCAACGTGTTGCACACCAATGTAATTTTTGTCAATTATCAGGCCTTGACACATCCAAGCCCTGAAATTGTGTTATTGAACTCTCATTCATTGTCAGAGCTTCACTACATAAGCCTGATCCTATAAATGTGTTGGTTCTTGTATGCTGTATATAATGAATGGTCTTTTGGCTATTGTAACATGTTCACTGCAATCTCTGTGTACATGTGTGTGTGCGCGTGCACACATGTCTGTCTGTCTTCTCCCATCTCATCTTCTTTCTTATCCCCTGCCACCCCTTTCCCACCCTCCCCAATTCCTTCCTTTCCTTAAGAAATAATGTCAGTTCTCCTTACTCTCATACATGAAACAATATGACAGCAGGGAGTCACTGACCTGTGAGCAAGCTGGCATGTGTGGGCAACGGTCCCTTTGCATTACTAAGCCAGGCTTATAGGGTGTGTTAACCCACCCAACTTTCCGTGTTCTGTCTGGCCTCCTCACCCCGACCCCACACAGCGAATATATGGTATCACTCACTTAAGAAGATGTTGCAGTAAGGTGAACTTTTATAAAATAAGGATTCTCGTGGCTTTGGTTTTTAAATTACAGCTGTATGCTTAAAGAAAGGGTGGAGGGATGTGTCAGGACGCGAGACTGAAGTGCCCTGACTGGCACCCAAGGTCAAGTACTCCCTTTGATAGAAGAATCAGGTGCCCTTGCAAAGAGCCTTGCGAGACAGGCAGGAGGAGCCAAAGGCAGCTGAAGCTCCCCTGTCTGTGCTGGGGATGCTGAGGGATAGTCACTCATGGTTGAATCTGAATCTGAACTTGAACTTTTGAACTGCTACCGTCATCACTGTCACTGCTGTTGCTCTTTATCTATATCATCTTATTCTCTGTAGCCAAAATTGTTAGTTCTCTTTTTTCTGTTTTATGTCTTGTATACTTTGCTTTATGAAATAAGTTTGCTCTGGAAACACTGTGACTAAGTTATAGTTTTAAATGGCACATAAAATTCATCTGAATACAGAGAAGTATTAGGAGGCAAAGAGATCCCAAATCTTAGCATTTTTAAACAGAAGCATATGTAGATGATTCTTAGCATTTTTAAACAGAAGCATATGTGTTATGCAACTACAATGTGTACGTTCACATAGTACAAGGGTGTGAATTGAAAAGCAGCCCTGGTCTTTCACCCTCGCCTAATCCTCCCACCCCTCCGCCCGACATTATGAGCCTATGCACTATTGTAAGAGTTCAGCAATGAATAAGACATCGTTCTGTCCCTAAAAAGGGCTTTCACTCCATTGGGTCAAAGCATCAGGAACAAGACATGTAAACAGAATCACCCATGATATGTAGTCACTTGACAGCTGGGCAGCCAGGTGATGGGATGCAAATGTAACCCTCAGCTGTGGATCCCGTGTCACCTTCATCACCCCCTCTCATTTCTTCTTCACCTAACAAGCCAAGTGATTTAAACAAATCTCTTCTCCAAACCTTGCATTTATAATATAGGTGTGGTAACAGCTCCCTGTTTGATGAGTTTTGAGAATTGACTAGGTAAGAAAACATTTCCCAGCCTGTAAGGCAGACCAGAAGTGTGAGATTTCATTGTCATCACTACTGTTGTGACAAATGGAGAATCATTTTTAGAAAGCTCAAATCACAGGGTCACCAAGGCCCAGCCCATATTTGACCCACACAGATATCTTTTGTTTGGCTTGCACTATTTTGTAAAATAAAGGTGCCAACATTTAAAAATCAGAAGAGTTTATATAAAAATAACTTCCTTTGAAAAAACTGTTCCCATGTGGCCACTATTTTCCTTGCTGAGGAACCATTGCCCTTCATAACTAGGATATTAAAGAAAAGATGCTTGGGATACCCCAAGTTACTTAATCATTAGGATTTACATTTTTTAAGCTTAACTCATCAAGAAAACTAAGTGGGGACTGTTATCTCACCCAGTTAGCTGAGCCTAGAATAGCTTTTCTTGAGAATCTTCAAGTATCCCAGAAGTGGAATCAGAGGAGGGGGTATCAGTTCAGAGGACTAAATTGATGAATAATTTGCATTTGTTTTCCATAAGGAAAACAGGAATTATTAGGATAACACAAAATGTGCCCATTTTACTGCAGTACAAGTCGAGGTCAGAAGCAGAACCAGAATGTGCTCGTAATAATCACTGTAATGCACCTTTTCCTCTTCACATGGTGCCCCACCTTTGGGAGGTGTGGCAAGGATAGAAGCTGGACCCACGTTTCCTTTGTACCGGACCAGGACCCAAGATTGGAGGAAAGAACTTGGGCCTCACCTGGGCCGAACGTTCTCTCTGCTTACCAGCAGTGTGCATGGGAGCAGGGGTTTTACTTGTGCGGAAAGAACATGTTTCAGGCCACGTGTGGAATGTATTTTGCTATAGCTGGGTAGCTCCCTGCATAGCAGTGTCTACGAGGTGGTGTTTGGTGCAGTATTGAGCTGGGCTAACCTGTCAGAGCAAGGCATCAGGAGAGCAGATAATGTTAGGTTAAGACATTGTGAGTAATTGTTTATTCATCCCTCTATAAATTCATTTACTCAGCAAATATTGAGTGCCTGTGATATTCTAGACATCAGCAATAAGTAGGGAAGAGAAGCAAGCAATTTCCCTACCCTTGTGAAATTTATATTCTGTAGGGGAAGGCTGACATTAAATAGTTTAAATAGATAAGCAGGATAGCTACATAACTGTGTGTTGTGAGGGCAATGAGGGAAATAAAGAAATGAGGTCTTTGTCAGAGAAGGGCTTTCTGATGAAATCCTACTTAAGCTAAGACAACAGCAGATGTGTTAGTCAGCCAATGTCAAGGACAGAAGAAGAACAGAGGGAACAATGAGTACAAAGGCCCAAAAAGGACAAAAAGACTTGGCCTGTTTAAGCAACAGAAGGGAGGCCAGCAAGGGAGAGAGTGATATTGGACAGTGTGGGTGAGGCTAGATCATGCAGAACCTGTCACCTTTGCTTATTACCTGGGTACTGACATCGGTCACTGCCTGAAATGACTGTGGCCTGGAATAGAGCTAATGCATTGAGAACAAGAGAACTGGAAGAGGTTCTTTTGTTTTTGTTTGTTTGGTTTGGTTTTGGGTGGTGCCAAGGTTGGAACTCAGGGCCTTGTCCACTTGAGCCACAACTCCAGCCCTTTTTGCTTTTAGGTTCTCTTTCCGAGAGGATCTTGCTCTTTGCCTGGACTGGCCTGTGACCACAATCCCTCCGCCTATGCCTCCTGCATAGCTAGAATTGCAGGAGCTCACAAAGAGCTCCACGTTTATTTGTTGAGATGCAGTCTCACTAACTTTTTGCTCGGGCTGGCCTTGACCCATGACGCTCCTGGTTTCTGCCTCCTGAGTAGCTGGGATTATAGTCATAAACCACCATATCTAGTTTAGAAGAATTTAAGATATATTTTAGAGGTAAGAGTGACAGCACTTAGTAACATATTGAAAGTCAAGAATGAGAAAAGATAAAAACCAAGGATGACCTGTAGGTGTCTGACTTGAGCAGCAGAGTGGATATTGGTGCCATTTTCTGAGGTCTGAAGGGCAGATGGTTGCCATATCTCACTCAATAAGGACATTGAACTCAATAAAGACATTGAACTCTTGTCTATACCGACTCACTTTTTCAGGTTTTTTTAAAAATCTATGAGATGCAGCTAATTTTCCAAGACCTCTTCCAGATTTGCAATTAAATTCTCATCTAGATTAAATTGTTGATATGGAAACATTGCAAGTTTCAGTGTTAAGGCTCTATGAAGAGTAATATGAAATAAATCATATATCTCAAAACGTGTAGACAGAATATTGGGAGTGTTTAAAAAAATACGAAAAAGAAAGGTGATTTTGTGCATTTCTCTTGGGTGAAATGTTTTTCGGGAGTTTCTCAGCAACAGAGCAGTTTGTTTTGTCAAGTAAAATTGGATTGTAAACAATGTCTTATAATTCTGGGCTAACACTGCAAAGCCCAAAGGATAAATTGCTTATAGCAAAGTGACCTACTTTGTTTCTGACCATTCTTGGTCCTCCTTCCCACCCAGGGTCTCTGCACTGCTCTGCATAGATTATTTCTTCAGACCCACATAGGCCCACCCAAGATATGGGCAGGTTTTTCTGTAGAGAGGAAAGTAAAGACATTTCAGTTATCCATAACACTCTGTTTCTGCCATCTGGGTACAGAATCGCTAGGATTACAGGCGTCAGCCACTGGTGCCTGGCAACTCAGGCTCTTTACCTGTCTGCTGAACCATCCCCCGTTCCTTACCTTGACCCCAAGAAGAGTTGCAAGATGGCTGCCACAGTTCTGGCAAACTCACAGGCCAATATTAAGCCAAAGAAATGGATCATTTTCTGCTGTGTCTCTTTTAGTAAAAGAGAAAGCTTTTCCCAGAAGCTCCTGGTAGACATCATCTTGAGTCCTTGTCCATGGATTGTCCAGTTACCCCCACCAGATACAAGGGCATTATTCCAGACCTTTCCCATTCTCCCTTGTTCCCCTCATTCTCTATGTTCTGCCTATCTTGGTTTAAAAATTCATTCCTCTATGTTTACTCCACAAATTCAAATCCTCACTAACTCTGTTCTCACTGCTTCCACTTCATCCATCTTCTGTCACTGGAATGAACTTTCAAAATGAATCTCATCTTGTTACTATCCCACTTAAAGCCCTCCAGTGATTCTTAATCACAGATAGGATTAAACTGCAATTTTTTTTCTAGTTGCAATAACGACTCCTCTTCCCCCACTTTAAAAAAAAGTCTGACATGACAGCTCAATGCAGCTAACAGAGGATGTAGAGCTGCTGTGGTTGAAATGAGGGTGGGGAAAGGCCCAGACCTCAGCCAAGTGGACCCCTTTGCTTCCTGCACATGGAGGCCAAAGCCTTTCCCTGGATCCCTATAATATAGGTAGAAGAAAATGGCTGTATTTAGGCAGTTAGGCAGCTGCTATGGACCTCAGGAGTGCCAGCCAGTCTAATGACATAAACTTAAGTTGTGTAGAAGCCAAAGTCAAAGACATTCTCACCCGGAGAGCATAGAGAAGGGAAGAGGGCCCTGTGCAGAGAGCTGGCTGTGTGAGTTCTATTGATGTAATGCCCACAGCTGTGCAATATCTAGTAAAGCGATGTTTCTGTTTCATCTTGCAAACTCTAAGACCGTGCTTCATAGGAGAAGGTATGCTCTGATTGTGCCAGAAAAGTTTACCCTAGCAGATGCTTCAGAACAAAGTGAGGATGCTTGCAGGCCAAATGCAACCAATATCAAAAGCTAAGAGTAATCATTTCTAGTATGTGAATTGTGCTTGTGTTTACATTCTTATTCTCACAGTCATTTTTTAAAAGGATAGCCCAGACATGAGCGCCTCTCTCTCTCCTTCCCCTCTTCCTTCTTCTTCTCATCCTCTCTCTCTCTCTCTCTATCTCTTTCGTGTGTGTGTGTGTGTGTGTGTGTGTGTTTATGTGTGTGTATGTGTGGTGTGTGTGTGTGTGTGTGTGTGTGTGTGTGTGTGTGTGTTTTCAGAGGACATTTCATATTAGAAACCCTGAGTTACCCAACATTTCATGGGCTTCTATCTCCGGTTAGGGCAGTTTTGAGTTAAGTCAGCTGAAGGGTAGAATTTCAAACAGAGTTATAATGACAGAGTATGTTAATGTTCTAACTATTCTCCCTGCTCTGGATATCAACCTGTTTATTCTTTATGTCTATTTAAGAATTCAGTCTTTTTATTGTTCTGTGAAGACTAAAAGGCTGCTTAAATGCAGTTTACATTCTTTTTGTTGTTTTTGGAGGTACTTGCACCTGAACTCAGGGCTTTGTACTTGCAAGGTAGGCACTCTACTGCTTGAGCCACACCTCCAATCCTATGTGCTCTGGTTGTTTTAGAGATGGGGGTCTCCTTTTTTTGCTCATGCCAGCCTGGACCACGATCCTCCTATGTAAGACTTTCTGCTATAGCTGGGATGGCAGGTATGTGGCACTAAGTCCAGAATTTTCCTTTGAAATGTGTTTTGCGAACTTTTTTGCCCAGGCTGACCTGGAACCACTGTCCTCCCTAACTCAGCCTCTCAAGTAGCTAGGATTACAGGCATGAGCACCTGCACTGGCTCAGTTTGCATTTTGTAGCATATGGAATATTAACGAAGACTAATTTATGATCCTAATGCTTTTATCCATTCTCGTTTCATTTCTGCCATCACCATGTTTTTCTCCTTCCCCTTCATAATCTGCCCTCATCACAGCTGGAGCTGCCCTGTTTCTGGCTCCCAGTCTTTGCTGTTAGATTTTGTAATAAGGAGGCTCGGCCCATCATGGCACTAGCAGCTGCATCGCAGTGCCACAGGATATAGCTCTCGGCATCTGACATTTCTTGGCCCTTCCAGCACCCCTGCCTGAGGAGCCCAGCACACCTCCTACCTACGCCTTTCAGTTGGGGCTCCTCAGAAACTTAGCACCAGTGAAAAGCTGAAAATATGTACGAATAGTGTGGGACTTCAAAATGATTTTAATTCTCTTCTAATCCTTTTAAGTATTTTGTTTAAAAATTAAAAGTAGTAGAAACAAAGTGATTTAGGAAAATGATAATGTTATCAGTGCCACTCTTAACATGGTTAAGAAGATTGACTGTCAGATGCAATCAGTGTTGCTGAGTGAAGAACAGTGATCGTTCCCAGAGTAGGTAGAGTAAAATTCTTTCCTAACAGGAGTGGTTTTAATGACAGAAGAGTCTGGTAACCAAGAGAAGCAATTGAACCTTGATGAATTGCTGCACTTCTTCACTGCTTCTTTCTTTTATTTTGCAGGTACAACGTGTTTAATAGCTCTACTATCAGACAAAGACCTAACAGTGGCCAATGTGGGTGACTCGAGAGGAGTTCTATGTGACAAAGATGGGAATGCCATTCCCTTGTCTCATGATCACAAACCTTACCAACTGAAGGAAAGAAAGAGGATAAAAAGAGCTGGTGAGCATGGGATCACTTCTGAGGAATGTCTGCCATCTTGTTTGGTGGACATGGCACTTGCCCAGAGTAGAGGATAAAATGTGTTCAGTACCCAGTGATTAGTTGGCGACCACAGAGACTGCTACTGAGATAGCTGTGACTTGACTGTATAGTGTTTCCTACCAAATGAATGCCACTGAATTTGTCCCCTCTCATGGTCAAAGATTCCAGAGGGCCTTTTCCATTTTAAAGACTAATAAGATCTTTGGGCCCTGCTTCCTGCCTCATTCTCACCTCTCGTCATACCCTGCTTCCCTCCAAGCATGCCTAACACCTAATCATTCCCCAAGTGACCCTTGTTTTTGTACATCTGTGCCTTTGTAAGTGCCATTCCCACTGTCTAGAGGGTGAAAATTCCTTGTCCCTTAAGATGCAGCATCAGGGTGTCTGTTTGGAAGCCTTCCCTGTCACACTGTGTGACCCAGATCTCCCAGTCTGGGTTGGATGCTCTTTTTGTCCTTCCTTATCATCCTATATGGACCTCTTAGGTCTCCTCTCGCAATGCATGCATGTACCTGGCTCTCTCATCTGGCTTGCCTTCCTGACTCTGAATTCTTTGAAGACAAGAACTCAGTCTTGTTCGTCTCCATACCTAACACAGTGACTGGTATAGGTAAATATTTTAACTTTTTTTTTTTTTTTTTAGCAGTACTGAGGTTCACACTCAGGGCCTTATGCTTGCTAGGCAGGAAGTCCATCACTTGAGTCATGCCCCTGGAACCCTAGTAAGTATTTTAGAGTGGGGTACAGGGGTCCCAATATTCACTCACTTATTCCATCTCTGCTCCCCCCAGAAAAAGCCCTCAGGAAGTCTACATTCTCAAATTGGCCTAGGGGTGGGAGATGGAGTAGGTAGATGGTAAAAAATTAAATAAGTTACATAGTATATCACAAGGTGGTAACTGCTGTGGAGAGACATAAAGCAGGTGGGGAATGGAGAGTGTCAGGGAGTTGCAGTTTCAAGTGGGTGGTCCAAATGGGTGGGCTTCTTTAAGGTACTTGGACAAACACTCTAAGGAAGTTTATCAGTTAATTATTGAATTTCCATAATTATTCTGGGCACCAGTGGCTCATGCCTATAATCCTAGCTACTTGGGAGTCTGAGATCAGGAGAATCATGGTTTACTTCGTGAAACCCATTTCCAAAATAACCAGAGTAAAATGGACTGTAAGTTTGGCTACAGCAGTAGAGCACCTGCTTTGCAAGCATGAAGCCCTGAGTTCAAACTCCAGTCCCACCAAAATAAAAATTTCCATGTAACTAGATCTGGGAGATTCCTTTATGCCTGTGAGAAAAGAATTTCTTCACTCCACAGACTGACAACCTCATGACATGCGAGGCCACAAACCAGCTGCCAGAGTGGAGCAAGTGGGATGCTCTGACCTGCACGGGCCCCGCTGTCTGGTTAATCTGTAGAGACTCTCCATCTCTACAGGCCAGCCTCTGCCTGAAGAGTAAATGAAGTGAACCTAATGAACATTTGTGTTTTCACAGTAGGAAGCTGTGCTGTTGAGTCAAAAAGTGTTGAATTTTATTACAACTCTTTGCTTCTGTGTCTGCTTGTAATGCAGAATAATTTTGAATGAAATCTTTGACCAGGTTTCTTGCTGATGAGATGGCAAAAACAATGATTCAGGGCATCCATCACACTTTGATGAGCTCCAGAAGCAAAATACTCTGGCTTTTTTTATCATCTCCCCATGAGGGTCCTCTTGAGCCTGGACTTGACACAGTTAATGCTTGCATAAGCACAGGCAAAGGCATGTACACAAAGCTGAAATGCCACCTTAGCATCCAGCACTGTACATGTCACCAACATTTAATCCTCCTCTTCCTGCTCGTACCCACCACCCACACCCTCAATCTACAGTGATTTCTTATAGAAGCAAATTTGGATACCATCTCCAAGGAGATTAATCTAACCTGTTCTATTCTTTTACATAATTTGATGAAGGGTATATTTTACAGGAGGGCTTAAGGAACAGTGATTAGATTTACCATCTTTGTGTGTTTTCTCTGATGCCAGCCTTCCTTTCAGGACATGTCTCCCCCTCTTGCTTAACACAACAATAAACACCAGTAAGCCTGAACCAAACATTGTACAAGTTGGTCTTTCTGTGTCCACTACTTATGCTGTTTTCCATAATAACAGCTTCAAAGTCTTCTGCCGTTTGTGTTCACTCTGTACTAGGAGCCAAGCCTAGTGCTTTATATACATTTTTTTTAACATGTTACAAGGTTGACGTTATCCTCATTTTATAGCCAACAAACTGGACCTCAAAGAAGCTTGTGGGTCCAAGGACATATAGTGAATGATGAGACCAGAATTGAAACCATGACTATCTGACTTCAGAGCTCTTGTTCTTACCCACTAGACCTCACAACCTGGAACATCCTCCATCCCTGCTTTAATGCTCATTCGTCCCTGGTCATCACATCCACAAACCACACCTCTTCCTATAGCATTTAGCAGGTAGTCATCCCCCCATAAGAATTCTACCTTGTGTGATAGCATTTGATATCTGTGGCTTATCATTTCTTTCAGACTGTCTACTTCTTAAGAGAAAGCTCTATATCTTATATAACTTCATATTCTGTAACTTGCCTTTCATGAAGTAGGTATTTAATAAATACCTATTGGACAAACAAGTGAACAAACAAAGTTCTAACTCCTTTAAGGACAAAAATAGTAGATAACATTATTTAGTGCATATTATGTTCAGTCATTGTGCTAAATGATTTATATGGAATAAATCCTTGATTTACCACAACAACACAGTAGATGAGACAATGTCCCCATTTTGCAGCCAAGAAGATCAACGATCAGAAAAGAAGTTCTCATCTAAAGTTACACGTAACTAGAAGTGATAGAATCAGAGATCAAATCTAAACAGCCTGACGTGAGCCTTTAACAAGCATATTTTGTATGCTTTCCTTAATACCAATCCTATTTGGGGGGCTTCTTTGAGATCTGTATAGGTGTGCCCAAGAGTGGCCTCAGTCTGGCTGATTATTCCAGAGATCCCTCTGGTGCCTTCAGCATTCCTTTACTACTCTCTTCAAAACTCCGCACAAGTGTTCTCATCAGTCACTGAGCTGCCACAGTGTGCTAAGTAAAACCGATCCCCTACCCTTAATATTCTTGAAAACCTTAGAAGTGCCAAGAATGAGGAGATGAGGATCTACTGGCAGGTTTTTAAACCCCAAGCCATGGTCCTGGTGGTGACAAGGGAGAGGGGGATGACCTGTGGCCCAGCTCCCAGGCACTAGCACAGCTTGTTACACATTCACCCTAACTGTACTGGGTGTGGGAGACAGATGTCAGCTGGGCAAGCTAACAGGCTCGCTCTGTCTTTCCAGGTGGTTTCATCAGTTTCAATGGCTCCTGGAGGGTCCAGGGAATCCTGGCCATGTCTCGGTCTCTGGGGGATTATCCACTGAAAAATCTCAACGTGGTCATCCCCGATCCAGATATCCTGACCTTTGACCTGGACAAACTCCAGCCCGAGTTCATGATCTTGGCATCAGATGGCCTGTGGGATGCTTTCAGCAATGAAGAAGCAGTTCGATTCATCAAGGAGCGCTTGGATGAACCTCACTTTGGGGCCAAGAGCATAGTTTTACAGTCATTTTACAGAGGCTGCCCTGACAATATTACTGTCATGGTGGTAAAGTTCAGGAATAGCAGCAAAACAGAGGAGCAGTGAACCCTTCCTGGGTCTCAGCCACCTTACGCTGCAGGACTCTCAACACACTGGTCTCTTTTAATGTAGTGAAAATGTGTGGGAGTCATCATTAGGATCATTGTCCCAAACACTGACTCCCCCTCCCTGGTGGTCTTAGGTCTATACTGAGTGGTGAACAGAGACACCCTGGCTGGAAAATGGTTCCTTCATATTTTCCCAACTCTTTTATCAATGTCCAAAATATTTAAATAGGTAGTATAGATCCACATGTGTGAGGTGAACGGCAGCTGTGTCATGTATTCCCCTTTTAAGATTCAAGATCCCCTTCACAGCCCGCCAGCCATCAACCTTGATGTCCTCTCTAGACCAGCGGTCAGGGCAGGCCTCCTGTGCTGCAGGAGAAAGGCCACTGCACTGCCAGTGAGTCAGGATGGCATGGCAGTGCCCTCTACCTAGGGACAGAGTGGTTCAAAGATGCTTTGTCCTCCTGAGCTTGCATTTTCTGCTCTACGGCAGCCTGGAAGCAGATTTGAAATGATTTATTCTTTGTCTCCTGTTCTTGGAGACTGAGGGAAGTGGAGGGTATGGGAGATCAGTGGCAGCCACCTGCATAGCCAAAATAACCCCGCCCCTTCACTCCTTTTATTAGTTAGCTAAACTCCGTGTGCACCTGCCCAGTTCTTTGTGTGTCTCCTCTCATCGTGCATGACCTCACCATTTGCTTACCTCTTCCTGCGTGTAATAAGCAGCTGTTTACTTTTCCACTAGACACCACAATTTGTTGTGGGGGGAATGTGAAAAGCAAATCACAATCTATTCCTTCCATCTTTAAGGGTGGATGGGGGAGAGTGAGCCCCTTGCAAAGTTTGTTTGTACTGAGAGAAGCAGTGCGCTGGTCAGACCACCATGCTGCCAGGTTCTGTGCAGTTTTCCTACCCCAAGCTCAGTAGCTCTCAACTGTCTTTTAAGCAGTGATTGGAGAAGCAGCTTAGAACCGCATGCATCCTTTGACATCAGGAGCAGAGTTCCCAGCCACCATGCTTGGGAATTTGGCAAACTGCTTCTCCTCTCTTCTCAGCTGTGGAAAGGCCTTTCACACTTGGTTGTAAATCCCCATCCACACCAGGTCCCTTCCCCAGACAAACACAATCTGCCCTGGGTAGCCTTAAGGGAAGACTGCACATGTCCTAGGGGACCTGTGTGCTGAGGCAGCAAAGCTGGCTGAAAATTCAGTGAAGAACCCATAATTATAAGTGGCCCATGATCACTTGAGGGCCTGGCTTGCTGCTCTCTGTTTCCTATCGCCAAAGTCATGTTTTTTGGGTTTTTTTTTTTTTTTTCTAACCTCAGTGTTTTATGTTGATTTATGGAAAATCTGGATTTTCCTTTTGCCCGGCTAAAGCAGCTCAAACAGCCAAACAAGAATTTCCTTGCATCCCCACCCCAGGGGGCCCACCTGGTTTTGTTCTTTCCTAGTGGACATTTGTCCACACAGCCTCTGGAAGGCCTATTCACTGGCCGCCTCCTACGTGGGTGCCATGCCCCTGTGTCCTGCCCTCTGTCCTCCTTCAGCTGCAGGGCCTCCCCGAAAGAGAGACCTCTGGAGAGTGAAATTAACTTGTGCTGCTGAGGACTGCCATCTGTGGTGACTTTTCCAAGAACTTACCTTTCTTTGACTGCCTTGAGAATTCATAATGATGTCCCAAGAGATTTGCTTACTTTTGTGTACTGTATTTCCCAACTTTAGAATTAGAATCTTGGTTATTGCTTTT
Source organism: Castor canadensis (assembly GCF_047511655.1). Taxonomy (NCBI): domain Eukaryota; kingdom Metazoa; phylum Chordata; class Mammalia; order Rodentia; family Castoridae; genus Castor; species Castor canadensis. The sequence goes on along the minus strand of NC_133390.1, from coordinate 107,768,905 downwards.
TAGCCATAGACTGTTTTCAGTACAAAATATCTGCCACCAGTTTAGATTTAAGCTTTTGCCTGTGTGTATTGAGGGAGGGTGGGGGAGGGGGATGTGGGGAAATCAATGAGGTTGCTGTCAGGTGTGGGAGGTCAGGCCAGGTGACTGAGTTTGCTGGGAGATAGGACTCCAGTCATCACTGCCCACCATCTCACTGAAGGTCCAGCATTTACAGTTCACAGTCAACTTTCCTTTGTTATTTTTGCTCAACACAAAAATGCAGAGTAACAAGGAAAGGTGTTTTTAATTTCCACATTTACTTTTATTTTCTAAAATGAAAATAGTAATGTTTTGGTAAAGATGAAAAAGAAAAGCTACCAAACTATTAAGTGGGTGTTTGTTTACTAAGCAAAATTTCTTAACATACAGGGCTTTGTGCATGGGTTACATTACTTTCCCATTGAGCTTTACAAGGCATCTTCTAAATTTTGCTTTGTAGCATTGATTTATTTGTGATTTTAACCAAATAGAGTGTATATCTCATACTCCTCTGCCTCTTTTCCACCCACTATGACTTGTAGACTTTTTAAGGTTAGATGTTCTAAGCAAAATAGTAACAGTTTGATGAATAGTTACGTGTGAAGTCAGAGTATTCTGTTCCCTTCCCCTGTCCTCCTGGAGCCCTCTCTCCCAGCCCTCGTCCACTTGTCAGGTTTCTGCAGACAGCATTCCTGGGATGCCCAGGGTGCACTGGCTGCTACCCTTCTCTAAAGGCTCCAGAAGGTTGAGTCTAGGTAAAAGGGAAATTGATGTGAGAAATTTGCACGTGAAGCTTCCCTAAACAGCACTGCCAAAGCTTTGGAATTGTCAACCGAGGCTGCCCAGACTCCCTCACTAGCCTGAGTTCAAATTGCCAACAGTCCCCATGGTGCCAAATTTTGGTATGGTTTTAGTTGTTTAGAAATGCAGCTGGGAGTGACCACATGCTTCAAACCCCAGCACGATGCCAAGGCCAGGTCCTCATAAAGCACGGCTCTGCTGCTGTTCCACTGGCTATTTGTACTCTTCAAATGGGGTGGGGCTTTTTGTTTTTAAACCTACTATGTTTGCAGTTCTTTCATCATAGAAATAAACTATACTTAAGTAGAAAACGCCAAAGCTGGTTCCCAAGATCTGCTTTTTGTTACGTGACCAACTTGCCGAAGGCAATTAACTTGGAGTGGCTGCGTACCCCAACATGACACGCATATGTTCTCGTTACTGATCAGTGGCTGCCTTCTGATGCTTGTTGTGGATTGAAGGTATTGGCCTCTTGAACAGCAGTGTTACAGAGAGCATTACAGTGCAGAAGTATATGTAAGCTGGGTAATTAAAACACCTATTTCATGCAAGTATAATGCTTTTGACATTTTGCACAAATGGCAAACAAGATTGCATGACAGTGATGGCTCATCATTTCAGCCCTATCTGAAGCAGTTCTGGGAAATGGATTCCACTATTGGATTGGATCACTGGGGTATCTGGAAATGTATGAGCGGGTGATCACATTTTTCTTTGCCAGGTATATCTCGGTTTTCCTGATTTTTTTTCACCCTCAACTGTTGGCAGATCTAACTTTCTTGCTGCTGTCAGTAGAATGCTTGCATTCAGAAAGGGTAACATTTCGTTATACATTTGAAAGTATAAGAAAACATACTTATTTTAAAACTTCATTTTCCATTGACTTCAAACTTAATTTTCTCCTTTTGACTGATCTTTCCTGAACAGTCTCTCAAAATTGTCCTCGCTTGTCACACAGCATTCCCGATCCAGTTCTAGAAAAATGACGTGACTGTTAGATGTCATGCTGGTCCTGTTTAACTGTATCTGGATTTGAGCTAGTTAGTGGCACACTGCAGGAATAGAGGAATCTAGTGTTCCCCAACATGTGTACCAGAGCACACGAGTTCCTAAAACGCTTTTCCAAACATAGGGTTTTAGTGTCAAAGACGTTTGAGAAACACATACTTTCTTAGAAAGTGCATCTAAGTTCACTGAAGGTTCTAATTTAAATGTCCTACAGATGAGGGGAAGACAGCACATATGTAATTTCTGTTAGCTCATTGTTTTCCAGATTAATTTGATCACAGAAATTTGTCTTGAGTAACAACTGGTAACATTCCAAAGATGTTCCACAGAACCCACTTTGGGGAAATTCTGGTATATTGAAATGTTGCTGTTTTCTCATTCACCATGAGTTTTAGTAGTAGGAGTACAGTTGATTGCAATTTAGAAGCACCAATCCTTTCATTGTAAGAGGCTGACTTGTTAATAGAAGCAATGTTAAAAAACAGTATGATTTAATATGACCACCAGCAGCCTCACAGTGAGAGCAGAAGTCTAACAATCGTATTAAGACTATAAATATCATTTCCCTCCTCTTACGTAAACAATAAGAAAGAAATTTGCCATAGCTGGGCAGTTCTCAAATTCATTCCAGTAGGTCTCAGTTGATTTTTTACAGTTATCTTTTCTTTCCAGATTGAATCAAAATATTTTTATGGTTCATCATGATGAAATAATAAAAATATAGAAAAATAAAAATGGGTAAAATGCATATTTGATTTTAATTCACTTGAAATTTTAACTAGATTTTTAAGTGGAGTATCTATTGTATAGTAATGTACATGTAAACTGTTCACACCTGTTTATTCTCTCTCCTCTGTTGCTCTCTCCAGAGTCAATGAAATAACTTGAAATCAAGTAGAGATAGAATGGCCTAAAACTCCTATCTCGTGTCATCCTACCTTTCACATTTTGTACACATGGTTAAGCTTGGTGGGCTAGCTCTTGTCTGAAATGTAAGGCTTGACCATAGCTCTGTACTAGTCACTCTCAGCCTGTAAATTTGTTTAGGAGACTCTGACAGATAATCCCCAAATAATTGATGAAACATGACATGGATGAATTTGGGGTAAAGTCTCTAATTTTAAATTACAGTCAATATTTAGGAATTTTTCTACCCGCAGGATGGTGTCTAAAATAGTAAAAAAGCTGAAAATAAGATCCCTCAGGCTAAGTAACAGATCACAAAGGGCATAGAACAGTTGGTACCATGAAGCTTCCATTAAATATGTGTTTCTAGTTGTTTTCTAATATGTAAATTTTTGCTGATTCTTAGTAATGTTAAGGCTTTGTCTGTTATTTGTTCTATTTAATGTTAAGCTGTGTACTGTTAAACCAAGAGTTGATTCTGATGATCTTTATGTGTTTAGAAATGACACACCATCACATGTACAACCACTTTAATAAATCCAAATTGAGGTCTTTGATGAGAACATGGAACTGTTCATTTTGCTAAATCATCAGAGGCATTTTCACTGTTCAGAACTTCACCAAAGAGCAAGTGTAAGCAAAAGAATTGATGATATTTAGAGATATAGTTCCATTTATTCTAGAAGTCCAATAGTCTGGCATTGTTTAAACACAAAATCCCATATGACATTTGCTGAACCTGATTTAATAATTTTGAAAACCTCCTGCAACCAGCATCCCAGCTCTGAGCACAGATGATTGTAAAGGCTCTGGTGGCAGATGGGGGAGGGGCAAAAAGTCTGCCTGGGTCACTTGCTGCCTATACAGGAGAGGGCTGTATCTCCCACATGTTCTCTCATCACCTTCTGAAGCAACTCAGCAGCTAATTGGAATATCATGCATTATTTCAGAAATGTCTATTTTAATTTGATGATTCATAATTTAAATGTGTTCATGCAGAAGCAAAGGTAGGAATACTCAAGGAGCTAGGGCATGGGGGAGACTTTAGGACAACCAGAAATGAAGAACATATCCGTAGTTTATCTGAAATGTGGATTACCAGATTTACCATACACAGCTCATGTTTAATAACAATTTCTGACAACCCTACATAGATTGGTAGAAGGCAGCTGCAACTGCTTTTCAAAGCGTTAGCCAACACTCTAAAAGGGAGGCCTGTCTTATCAGCAGTGAAAAGTGATATAATTACAGTCCCTATTCCATTTTTTCCCAGTGAAGACAGGTGTGACTCACATGTGGCTCTCCCAAATACCCTTACTATCCCCGGCTCTATACACATACCAGTTCCTAGACATACTATAATCATGAATCCTTAGAATTTTTCCATTTTCAAAGAGGAAATACCCCTTTTTCAAATTTTAAAAAATACTAAAATAGGCTTTCATTTTAAAGTGCCCCCCAAAAATTGAAATCAGTTAAACATAATCACAGCTACAACTGGGAGTGTTTTAACTGGTTATTTCCCAGACCCCAACCTGAGTACTAGTAAGTATCCAATTTATGACAGGTAATTCCACAAAAATGAACTCCAGGGCGTGTTCTTGCTTCATAGAATATGAAAGGTCATGTGACTCGCTTAAAAAATCCTGTAGAGATTATGTACTAGACGTCTTACCCAAGAGAATGCTGTCTCCTGTGTAGATTTTAAATCTCCTCACCTTAAGGTAAGGACAAATGGTGACTGCTGAGTGTAATGAAAAGTTCTGCCACACGGAGAGCCTAGACCCGTGCACATTAAGCAAGCACATCATGAATGCTCTTATTTAGGCTCCAAGGCTACAACCAAGCAGTCTTGATGTATTTATCATCTTGATTATTCTTTTATCTCAGGTATGTATTCAGAAAGTGGAATAATACAATGGAAAACTCCACAACTTTTGCTTCCATTTTATTTATTTTTTATTTTTTTTATACTTATTTCTTATTGTTTATTTATTTTTTTTCCTTTATTATTCATATGTGCATACAAGGCTTGGGTCATTTCTCCCCCCTGCCCCCACCCCCTCCCTTACCACCCACTCCGCCCCCTCCCTCTCCCCCCCACCCCCTCAATACCCAGCAGAAACTATTTTGCCCTTATCTCTAATTTTGTTGAAGAGAGAGTATAAGCAATAATAAGAAGGAACAAGGGTTTTTGCTGGTTGAGATAAGGATAGCTATACAGGGAGTTGACTCACATTAATTTCCTATGCGTGTGTGTTACCTTCTAGGTTAATTCTTTTTGATCTAACCTTTTCTCTAGTTCCTGGTCCCCTTTTCCTATTGGCCTCAGTTGCTTTTAAGGTGTCTGCTTTAGTTTCTCTGCGTTAAGGGCAACAAATGCTAGCTAATTTTTTAGGTGTCTTACCTATCCTCACCCCTTCCTTGTGTGCTCTCGCTTTTATCATGTTGCTTCCATTTTAGAAAGCTATGTTTGCCCTTTGTTAATTTTTCTGAATACATGCATACATTGAAACATGAATATCTGCCACAATGTCTTTCAGTTTACTCTCCAAGTACTGAAATAAACAGTTTTGACTTATAGCACGTACATTACCTCAATTAGTTCATACAAAATCTATTAAATAACACCTTGACATTCCTTGGGCAGTCAGGAGAAAGAAAACAAAAAAAAAGGAATTTTAGGGAGTTCAGAAGAATGATTATTCTGAAACAAACCTGGAAAGTAGTCATTAAAGAGTTAAAGACCTCAGTGTGGACTCCGTTCATATCCATTATTCCTATATGGAAAACATATGTTTTTAAAATATATATAGATAAGTATCATTGCATTTGTAACAGATTTTTCTACCTTATGAATAGGTTTCACTGGAAACACTGGTTTTTTTTGTTATTCATTCCTCTGTTAACTTTTTTCTAAGCACCTACCATGTGCCAGGCAGTGACTAAGTAAATGTTTCCAGCAATGAACAGTTAGGTACATTGCTGCCTACTTGGGGCTTTCAGTTAAGCAGGGTCCTCACAGAAGTTATAATTCTTTATTGGCTGAATGGAGTAAAAATTGGTATCTTTCATGATTTCCTCCATTGGGCCTAGATATGTAGGGATGTGACAGAATTAGGATAATTCTTTCCTATACAGAATAGTGAATGATAAGAGCTTGCTCACACCCATGTAAACTGCATTAGTATTCCTGAGAATATAAATTAGTGAATTTGTTATATAGAAAATTATTTCTGGAGTACTATAATTTCTTGATTTCAAGTACAAACCAAAGACTAGCCCTTAATATGAGACTTTTCTTTTTAATCACAAGAGAACACCACTTTTTTTTTTTTTTATTCATATGTGCATACAAGGCTTGGGTCATTTCTCCCCCCTGCCCCCACCCCCTCCCTTACCACCCACTCCACCCCTTCCCTCTCCCCCCAACCCCTCATACCCAGCAGAAACTATTTTGCCCTTATCTCTAATTTTGTTGTAGAGATAGCATAAGCCATAATAGGAAGGAACAAGGGTTTTTGCTGTCTGAGATAAGGATAGCTATATAGGGAGTTGACTCACATTAATTTCCTGTGCGTGTGTGTTACCTTCTAGGTTAATTCTTTTTGATCTAACCTTTTCTCTAGTTCCTGGTCCCCTTCTCCTATTGGCCTCAGTTGCTTTTAAGGTATCTGCTTTAGTTTCTCTGCATTAAGGGCAACAAATGCTAGCTAATTTTTTAGGTGTCTTACCTATCCTCACCCCTCCCTTGTGTGCTCTCGCTTTCATCATGTGATCAAAGTCCAGTCCCCTTGTTGTGTTTGCCCTTGATCTAATGTCCACATATGAGGGAGAACATATGATTTTTGGTCTTTTGGACCAGGCTAACCTCACTCAGAATGATGAAGAGAACACCACTTCTTTCTAAATTCTTTGCCTACCCTGGTCAACTTCCTTAAACCATCAGAATCCTATTGAATTATAATTTAATTATATTAGAGAGAGAATGGTAAGAAATTGAGAATATCTCATTGTGCTCAGAAGTCAGTCTTTTGTTGTCGCTTTGTTTTTAACCATGAGAACTTATAAGAGGAATTTCAAATTAAGACAAACTAATTTCTGATTTGGTAAGATTAAAACCATAGGTGGAGCCCAGTTATTAAGAAAGAAAAGGGAGGAGCTGGGGGGAGTGGCTCAAGTGATAGAGCGCCTGCTTAGCAAGAGTGAGGCCCTGAGTTCAAACCCCAATATCACCAAAAAAAGAAAAAAGAAAAGAAAGGATGAGGCAGGAGAGAAAGGGGAAAGGGAAGAAAACTACCATGAAGGAGTAGTATTTCTCACACATGACACCATATCTCAAAAGTTTTGATTTCTTATCCTCCTAAATTTGAAAACAGCTCTAATTTGTACTCATTTCAAGATCACGAAATTTTTTCCATCAGCATTTTCTTGCTACTTTAATGTTCAAAGGAATTGTTTATCAATAGGTACCAGCATCCTAATTTGTTAGCAGTGTTTTCTTTTAGAAATCTTCACATTGTATTTAATAATTAAATTACAGGTCTAGATCACAGGTTACAATGACTGGTCAAATCAATCAGGCTTTTTGGTGAGTTAATCCCTAAAAACCATCCATAATAATACAACAAAACCTTGACAAAACCTCATTGCTCTTGGTTTTTATTCCCACTGTCTATACCTATCTCTAAGAGACTTTTGAAACCAGCTGCAGTGTCAGTTTGGTGGAGTATCACATGCAGTTGAGCTCAGGGAGTGTGGCAGTGCGTGGTCATTCAAGATGCATGCGTGTCATTTGGGTCCCTTGGATGTGTGCTGGGGTACAGGCAGCATTGTAAAGACTAATGTGCTTATGCCGTCACTAATTCTATGTTGTGTACACGATAAACAGCTAAAATTCACTCTGATGACAAGACTCAGACAAAAATCAACACATTAAAGTTATTAAGCTTTATGCACAGAAGTGCCGCTCTTCTTTTCCTTACAGTAAACGACTTTCTCCATTCTATTGTCCACTGTAGAATTGAGTTGGAGGAATTGTTGATTTGGGGTTTTATCTAGAAGCAGAAACCAGTTCACGGGCAGGGGATAAAACCTAAACCTGTTAGAAGCCAGAGATGGCAGATAGTGAGACTTTGATGCTTTTGTCTGGAGCAGGATTAAGCCTGACTTTGGTTCAAAAGAGGTAATTGTAAAAAAAAAAAAATGTACACAAATATATGCTATTCATTGTTAACATCACACAACTTTTGCCAAGCTTTATTATCAATATTAGGTGATAAGGGTTGATTAGCTATACATATATGTAGACTCCAGCAACACGGCTTTGAGAAAATTTCTGAATAGCCATCTAAAAAGGTTTTGCATGATGCAGGAACAAACTGTAGATTTGGAGACAGAGTGAAACAGAGGTATTTGTACACATACACATGCACACATGCAGTCCTGTTTTTAGGTATTCCAAAGATGAAATGCTCACATATGAATAGGGATGGAATCTTGATAAAGAACAATAAAAGTCAATTATCAGATTGCTGAATTTGGAACTGAGTATAATAGTGAAGAACAATATGGTCTTTGATTATTTTCCTCCTTTTCATTAGAAATAATACTTGAGCTGGGCATGGTGGTACATGCCTGTAATCCTAGCATTCAGGAGGCAGAGACAGACCACAAATTTGAGCCTGGGCTGCACAGAGACCCCGCCACAAAACAAAACAAAAAAGCAGTAATAGTAGTAATAATAATATTTGATTTTCAGAATGGAAGCTGTATCCCTCAAATTCTAATCTCTTTATCTAGGTTAGAAAATTTATAACACAAAAATGAGAAATGTGATTAGAGATTTTGGCATTTGGATTAGAATAAAGATTATGGACTCCAACACCAGTCACAGATCCAAAGAAATAGGAATCAAGAGCCGTATATTCCACCTTCACTTAAACTGATGTTATTCTCATTCTCTCTCTCAGTAGCTTAAGCAGAAAAGAGGACTGTAAGAACTTGGAGGTGCCTCGTGAGATCCAAGGGTTTGGGTATCTCAGGGAGGCCTCGGGAACAGCCCACACCCAAGACTCACAAACTCTCAAGAAGTCTGCAAATCTTCCTTTCCTCCTCTAGCTATGATGGCTCGATTAATATTATACTAGTCCAAGCCCTATAAGCAACTACAAAACCGGTCAAAGAACATAAAGCAACTGTTTTCAGGCAGTGCAGGACAGCAGTCATTGACAGAAGGGATCACAAGTTGTCCCCTGATCACCTCAGCTCCCTATGTTGGGACAGCTTCCTGATCATGGCACAGCAAGCTGGAGTCCACGCAAAGCTGAACAGAGGATATGGAAGTCAGAGCTGGGCAAATGATGCAGCTAGAATCTGAGAGAGCTGTACAGAGGGGCATTTCAAAGGTGCATGTGTGGGTCCCTCGTGCTCCTTGCTGAGGGCTTGGCTGCATGCGCTCAGGGTGCATCTGCTTAACAGGAAGTACCTGCTATGGGAGTGGGAGCAGAATAGAAATGCTAGAGGTTGAGCACTGCTCAGGAATCTGAAGTTCTGAGCCAAGCTGAGTGGAGAGACTTCATGACACGTTAACCATACACCAGCTGAGACACCTGGGAAGGCTGTGCCTTGGAGAGAGAACCATGCTCTAGATTAAGGCCTACTGCAGATCCAGCCTAAATAAGCTTAAAACCAAGTGCTGACAAAAGTCACAGGGAGGCAGAATTGGGAAGCTGAGTTCCAGCATTTAGAGCGGCTTGGAAAACGTCTCAGATTTTCAATGACTGTCTTGAACAAATAACCTCCCTGTCTGGCCCCCCTGCAAACTAATTTTTAGTGTTTGGGGGGGGGTAGGGTTTATGCTTTTGGGGTTTGAACTCAGGGCCTCACTAGCATGCTACCACATTAGCCATGCCCCCAGCCCTCTTGTGCTCTAAAAATTAAAGTCTATTTTTAAAATACAGCTAATACCAAAATTTTCCAGATTTATATTTCCTTAGTTTGAGAGAATGCTCAGACTTAGCCTAGGTCTTAATTGTAACACTTAATTCTAAGTTCTTTGAGCGGGACCAGTGAGAGGCCGCCATGGCTCTGGGATCTTGGGAGGACACTTTTCATGGCTTACCAACATAGCAACTCATACTAGTTCATAGCTAAGACAACTCTCAGAAGTGGACCTTTCTAGAAAAGGAGATTGTTTGGTAAATAAAGCAATAATTGTCCACAACACTTGCTTTTAAATTAAAGGCTGAGAAATATACCATTCATTTCTACATATAAAATGTTCTTTTTTAAATGTGTTTTGTTTAGGTGTTGTTTGGTTTGAATATAAAATGGGCCCATGGGCTCATGCATTGAGCACTTGGTCCCCAGCTAGAGAAAGAACTAGGGTTCTGGAGGTGGGGCCAAACTGGAGGAACTAGGTCCCTGGGGATGGGCCTGGGGATGGGTCCCGGGGATATCTTGTCCCCGGTCACTTTCTGTCTCTGTCTCTCTTTCTGCTTCCTGTTCACCTCTTCCACATGCTCCTGCTGCCAGAGTCTTCTGCCAACCACATAGGTCCAGCAACAAAAGAGCCAAGAACGTGGACTGAAATCTCTGAAACCATGAGCCAAAATAAATCCTCCTTTAAGTTGTTCTCTCAGGTGTTTGTTAACAGAACTGCAAAAGCTAACATATGTTAAGGTTTATTGAAGGAGAGAAAAAAAAAACAGTGTGCAAAAAAATTAAAGATATATATAGAGAGAGAGAGAGGCCCAATAACAAAAGTGAAGTTAAATTACTTTCCTCATCCTACAGTTCACCGAGTTGTAAGATAAAATTGATTGTCACTCAACCTTTGAACACCAAATTAACCTCCATTTACAGCTTTTCAAAAGCTGTTTCAAGACAGCTTTTCTTGTCTTGAAACCCTGGGAAACTTCTTTGAATAAGTAGATTACAGTAGCCTTGAGGGAAGGGATAAACTGTGTGACCTGTGTCTGAGTGCTGTCATTTCATCGTGAGTTGACCACAAGCCCCCTCCAGCTTCTCTGTGAGGAAGGCAGAATGTACTGGGGGCATGGCTCAAGTACTAGAGTGCCTGCCTAGCAAGCACAAGGCTCTAAGTTCAAACCCCACTACTGCCCCCCAAAAAGAGGGCGGAGTACACATTACTCCTCTCGGGCCACAAAACGTTCCCCAGTAACACCCAGTGAGTAAATGGTACAAGGCAAGCAAATGGGACCCTGGCCTCTCTTATTGTTGCTACTGTGATGACCCTGCTGGTGAGAGACCTCTGGCCTACAGCCCACATCTGTGTTTTACCTCCCTGCTCTCAGCAGATAGAACTGCAGCTCTTGCCCACCTGGCATGGCGGCAGTCATGCAGAGGTGTGAGTGGAGGAGCCTTTTCTATTGCCTCCATTTCCAGTGTCAGCGGGGGCTGACTGCTCCCCAGCCTGGGCTCCATCCTCCAGGGAGTCTATGCAGATTCTCAGAGCTCCGGTCACAAAACAACTGATTTCTCTCTGCCACACAAGAAATTGGTTCTGACTTCTCTGCACATCTGCCCTGGTGGAGGGGGAACTGCTGCTTATGTCCCTACAGTAAGGATGCTCTCTGTGGGTGACAGACCACTCGGCTCACCAGAGTGTAACTACACATATGCTTGGACTCAGGGTTGGTTTGGTGTCTCAGCACTATTGCAGAGGACGAGGCTCAGCACCTCAGACACTGCCCAGACTTTTAGGCTGCTTTCCTCCTGGGATCCACAGGGCTGCAGATCCCACCACTGCAAACTTCACGTGGCCAAAGAGAAAGTCTTTCTCCTTTGTCTTCTTAATTAGGGAGGACAGCCCCCAGGAGCCCACCAGCTGACATCTCTAGAGGGGTCTCACTGGCTGGGACTGGTTCACATGCCAAAGCCCTAGCAGTGAAAAAGGCTGAAACTGTGTTGCATCTGAAAGCAGGAGGGAGGGTGCCCAGGACGGGGCCAGCAGCAGGCAGGCACAGCACCTGACCTGTCCCTGCACCAGCCTGCCTCAATGACATTCTCCCACTCTGCTTTCTACCTTTTCCTAAATGCGTCAGATCATTTTGTTATAAAAATGTTTTATCCCCATATGTTGAGAATGAAGTAGTAAAAAGACTGTAAAAGCAGGAAACCATCCAAAAGGCAATTCTGGTTTAACATTTTGGTAGGCTTTCACCCTGCCCGTTTCTGTGGTTTCTGCCTATGTAGCCAGGGGGTAGAGCAGCATTTAACACTGTCCGTCAGCAGCTGCAGCCTTTTAGAATGGCAACGCTTATATTCAGAGAAGTTGTTCTGTCCGGGAAAGGGCTTGAATGGGCTTTTCTCTGGAAGAATGTTGATAAAGAAACCCAGGGGAAAGATCTGAAGGTAAGCTCGCTCCCCTGGCCAGGCCCCGGTTTCACAGATGTGTAGTGTGGTATGCTGAAACCCTGAGGTAGTGTGGTAAGTTGTAACCTCCTAGCAAGAGGCTAACCACCACATCTGCTTTTGTCCTTCCCGCTTACTTGCTTCTGCATTCTGAGGCATAAAAACCCTGTAGCCTTGAGCTGCGGGGCAGGTGCCATTTTTGGAGAGATCCAGGGTGCTGGCCGGCTAGCATAATAAATCTTCCTTTCCTCCAACCACCTGGGTTTGAGTCTCATTCTCACTGGTCCATTATTCTTCCCACAACAATGTGAGTGCCATTCTCACAGTCTCACAGGGCTAACCTGGAGAATTTGGGGAAATTATTCCTTGATGACATCTAGCAGGGGAAAAGGGTCTGCAAGTGTGGAGAAGGGACCAGCAGTAAGAAGACAAGGCTTGGCCTGGGGCCTATGGAGAGCTGGCGATACATCCCTGATGAGAAAGGCTTTAATTAACTACATATACAGACCGTCCCAAACTTGGTAGCCTAAAGCAAAATTTATGATTTCTTCAGATTCTGTGAGCTCACAAGGATTGACTGGGAGGTCCTCAATTGAGGTCCTATGTTGTCTGGAGTTGTCTGCAGGCCCCAAAATGAGTCCTTCACTGTCATCTGATGCCACAGCTGGCTGGGCAGGAGTGTTAATACATCTTTCTCTCCACATGACCTCTCCACAAGTGCTGGCCAGCTCCTCCCCAGGCAGTGCCTCGGCACCAGAGCAGAGGCAACTAAAGGCTTCTTTGACCTGGCCTTGGAGGGTCATGCAGTGTCTCTCCTGTCACAGTTAGTTGATTACAAGGGGCTTGCTCAGAACCAGTGAGGGTGGGAACTACACGAAGAAACACTGGGTACTGTCCTTCAAGAATAAGAAATGACTGGCAAGTGGTTAGGAGCAGCAGTGTCAGATCTTGAATTTAGATACCTTTACCTCCATATTCTTTACCGCTCTCAAGCTATGTGAACTTCTGAAATTCATAGCGACGTGATCTCTGTGTTAGTGAGGCTTTGGAGGGAAATACAAGTGCGCATGTAAGACTGAACAAGTTCATCTATATGGAAGACTCAAAAGACTGACCTCAGCTGAGCCGGACATCAGTTGAGCAGGACATTGTAGAGATGGAGTTACAGGTCCAGAACCAAAATTACCTTTAACAACCCTTTACTTTCAACCTCTGTATCTAACCTAACATCCTCGTGACTATTAGGTAAAACTCTTAAAACATATCGCTAAGCTTAGCAGACCTGTTCTCTCCACCAACCCTAAGGCCAAGAATGCTAGGATATCTAAAACCCATACTAAGGCCCCTCACCTTTCTGTAGCCTGCTGACCTAATGCTCCCACCAATGCATTTGGGAAATGCACTGATTTATAACCTTCTCTGTTTTGTGGCTATAAAAGCTTATGTGACCCCTTCAGTGGCAGAACATGTGATTCAAGGTGACCAGAATCTACTTCCTGGGTCCCCATGTGTGGTACAGAATAAACTCTTTCATTTCCTCTAAAGCAGTTATTACTTTATGTTCACAGTGGCATCAGCTATGAGAAGTATGGGAAGAGATGACATAGCCACAGGCTGTGAGGGCCACAATCAGGAAAGGCCACAGTGAAGAGGCAGGCGTGGCATGTCTAACTTGTGAGACTCATAAACCACTTCCCTACTCTGGAATTTTTGGAGCACGGCAAGGTGAACTTCTGACTATGTAGAACATGGGGCTGCAAACTAGGCTATTTAGATATTGATGAAAGAGAATCAAGAGTTTGGAGGCATCTGGGCACACCTCAGATCATTTTATATACCTCTCAACTTTTAATTTTAAATAAATTTAGCCTCAGAACAACAAAAAACCTACAACTTTTTATAAACATCAGCAGATGGGCTCCTTAAAGGTCTGCTCCCATATTAACCACATGTGGGATAATCAGGGAACCGATGGAGAGTATGAAGGAGTCCCAATGAGAGTTGCTTTTGGCAACAAAACAAGTCAAGAAGAAAGCCCAGTGACAGTGGCTCATGCCTGTAATCCTAGCTACTTGGGAAGCTGAGATCAAGAGGATCAAGGTTCCAAGTCAGCCAAGGCAAGTAGTTCACCAGACTCCATCTTCAAAATAACCAGAGCAAAAATGGACTGGACGTGTGGCTCAAGCAATAGTACATATGCTTTTGAACAACAGCTTTGCAAGTGCTGAGCCCTGAGTTCAAAACCCAGTCCCACCAAAAAAACAAACAAACAAAAAATCCAGATGAATTGGTTTAACAGAAAGCAGATTAAGTCCCAGTGGATTTAAGGACAGAAGAATCCAAAGATAGCAGCATGGGTTTGCCACATTTCCTGTGTTCACCTTCTCCCCCCTCAAGAATTGGCCCTTTCCTGGCCCTCTCTCCGTACTGCAATCACTGCCTCCCTGACCTCAAGACAAAGGGTTTCATCCATATCTCATGCTAGGTACTTCACTGTTACAAACAGCTCAGCTCTGGCTGCTCTGCATCTGGGGAGTTGGTGGGAGCACGATAGTGCTGACTATTTAGGGTAGAGCCAAGGAGAGATTAAGGAGGTCAGCGAGAAAGCAGATCTGTCAGGGAAGGGCCAAAAGCCCAGAGCACAAATTTCAGGTGAGATGGAAGAACTCTGATCAACTTGAGCTAGCCTCAGAACCTGTGTTAGTTTTCCATCACTGTGACAAAATACCTGAAATAATAAATTTAAAGGAAGAAAGGCTTATTTCAGCGCATGGTTTCAGAGGTTTCAGTCCACGGTCACTAGGCCTGGTTACTTTGGGCCTGTGGTACTGCCTTCCTGGGAGCCAGGAAGCAAAGAGAGAGGGAAGGGGCTGGAATCCCAGTGTCTTTTCAAGAGTATGCTACTGACCTAAATTCCTCCCCCTAAGGCTCACCTCCCAAAAGTTTCACCATCTCCCAACAGCACCAGTCTGGCAACTAATCCTTTAGCATAGGGCCTTTGGAGGACACTCATGATCCAAACCCTAACAGAACCATAGGCCCGGAGTTCCCTCTCTTTTTCACACAGTAGGTATGGCAGATTACAGTGCCACACCCAACATTCATTCTCCATTCCATGGAAGAATACAGCCCTGGATGCTGCACCATGACGTTAATCACTTACCATGAGAGGGGCATGCTTCTCTACTGGGCTGATACTGGGCTTGGCATGGGACTTGGTTTGGCCAGTGGATGTATATGACACTATATTTCCAATCTGTACTTTTCCCTTCCTCTGTAAGAATGGTGTATTCTAGACAGGGGCTGCCTATTGCCCTGTGTCCTGAAGAGAAGACACTTGGAGCAGGGACTCAGCCAATTGCTAGTAACCAGCAAAATGCAACACAACTTTAAAGAAAACACAGTTGTCTTCCATCCTCCAAGACATGGGAGTCACTGCAACATAATCTAAGAAAAGCTCACTAATGTGCTAAGGGTCACAAACTCAATGCTTATGGACAAGCAAAGTAAATGAGTGAAGCAGAAAGTGTGTAAGAGCACAGGATAGCAGGGATGTGGTATGGATAGCTTGAAGGTAAGTTCCAGAGTTAAACTTTGTTGTATGAGCTGAAGTTTAAAAAGCTGTTGACCAGAGGTTATGATTTTACCAACACAGTTGACTACTATTTACCACCTGAAAGGTCACAAACCATGCAGTTAAAAACAAAAATATAACAACACAAGCATTTTCATAGTTGTTTTTACAAATCTTTTAAGAGGGAATCTTTAGTTTGAAAGGAATAATCTTTACAACTTTGGGTCTGGTTTTCCTGGGTCTTTTCTTAGAGTGAAAGGAAGTTATTTTTTATTTAGAAAGTTCTCTCTAAAAATCCTTTGAGGGCTGGGGGCATGATTCAAGTGATAAGAGTGCTTGCTTAGGATGCATTATGCATCCTATGACCTTGGGTTCAATCCTCAGAACGACCAAAAAGAAAAAAAAAATCCTTTGAGTCAGCTTCACAAACATCAATATAAATCTTCTATAAAACTAAACAAATCTAATCATATTAACCACCACCATCACCATCTGTCTTAAACAAAGTGACTTCTCTATGTAAGGGGATAGCCAGTACACAGATTGATTCCATAGAGTATTTCATTCAATTGATTTTATCTAAGTGGTTCTGGTCCGTTGGGCCTGGGGTAAAAGAAAAAGCCTCCTTCTACAGAGAAGCACACAATGACAGCAGTTTCTATTGAAGTTAGGATTTTCATATAGAAGTATAAATATATGAATATTACAAAGCTGCCTACAGCCTTTCAAGTTTATACTTCCTGCCAAAGGATTTGATCTTTACCTATCATACAATTAAGAAAAAAGGAATTGTTTCTTCCACATCAACGCTAACAGAAAATTGTACAATCCCAGAAATACAGGGGCAACAAAGGATGTATCTCCACTTCGATTAAAGCACGTGAGATTTAATCAGACTTGACTTCAGACTCCATGGCAGGGCTTTCATCCTGATGACAAAGTAAGAACAGTAGCAGCAGGGGTTTTTTTGCTTTTTTTTCCTGTTTATTCACAAATTGATTGTTAATGAGAAAACACATGGGGTAGATTAACAAGGCAATCTGGATCTTCCATCTTCTCTTTCCAATTCAAATACTGGAATATGACATTGTTTTTATAACATTCTGGACTTCTGTGCCTTCAGAGTCCTTTCCAAAAGGAAATATACTGCCTATCATTCTATACTATTCCTAAGTTCCAGGTGGAAATATGAGACAGATGAAGTGACATATAAAAGCAATGGGGACTATACTTTTTAAAACAAGACAATAACTCAGATTTTATTGTTTTAATTCTTTTCTAAACTACCATAATAAAATATTCAACAAAGTCCAAGAGATTACCAATACTCAGTAAGGACTTCACATTCATGGGGCTGTCAATAATAACCTGATCAGTGAAGTAACCGGAACAAAGTTCATACATAAAAAGCGATTTGCTATCCTAGTTATACACACTGAAACCACCAGAACATTTAAACACCCAGGAAGTTTGAAGTAACATTAAATAACAATTGGTAACTCTGAAATACTGCAACACTTTGAACTACCTTCGCAGTGACCAAAAACAGATGAAATTTGGTTCAGTATAACTTCAACAAAGTTTTTCCCATAGAACTGTATATATTTATTTAATTGATAATCCATGTAAGACACACTCAACCCTTATGTAAGTAAACTGTTCTATAAGTAGAACTCCACATTGCTTCTTGTTATGGACTAGTGAGCTTGTCACTCAGGGAAATATTTTAAGAAATTCTAGTCTTTGGAAACACATATTCAAATTGTTTGGTTCTATTAATTTTATTATTAAAAATCTCTGATTCCTTTATGTTTAATTCCTCTTTAAAGGACTGACTTGAAATTTTGTCAAAAAAAAAAAAATCACTAGTAAAGTGTAGACCTCCAGCCTCAGGTCTACAGGTTCTCCATGAATTTCGGCCCAGGGCAAGCCAGCACTCTGGCTTTCCCTGAGTTTTCCATGGCACCAACATTAGCACTTTCTACAAGGCATCCTGTCCTCTAGGCTTTTGGTCGAGTGTGAAATTAATAATGGCATGTGGTGTTTCTGAGCATAACTTGCCAAAATGTGATGATCTCCTTGGAAGAAAAGCCATGGGCTGCAATCACACGTCTGAGCTGGCAGACATCCAGATGGATTCTAAATAAAAAGAAAAGGTTCGTGTCTTCTGGAATATGAATGTCCACTTTTAACAAATTCAAGCATATGCCAACATACACATCTTCAAACTTGATGGGTTTTACGTGACTCATCATTTCATAGATCCTTGGCACCAAATCTCTGGACATTATGTAACCCAACCCACTGCAGTAGGGAGGGAACACCTTGAAAGGGTACTCCTGGTATGAAATATGAGCTTTTTGGTAAAACCCTCTATAGGAATAATTGTCAATTAGAGGATAGCCTGTGAAAAATCTCTCTGAGTGGTTTAAATTTAAAAGGTACTTCACTAAATTGCCAGTATTGATGAAAACATCAGTGTCTGTCTTCATGACGTACTTGGCATTGGGGCAGAACTCAGTCACCCACCTGAATGCCATAATGGTTTTCAAAGTCAGATTATTATATGTGTCTAAAAAGTCCTGTCGTATTATGTCGCCATAAAGAAGATGTTCATCCTCTAAAGACAATGCTAACATTTTGTCTTCCCTTTCAGCTTGTTGGCCTAATAAGAAAAATGTAAGAACCTCATATCCCCACCAAGACTTTTTTTCACCCCATGTAACTCTAATGGCTTGTCTGGCTTTTACATCTGAGGGGTGGGAGGTCACCAGGATGACCAGAAATGGGTTTTGATGAGAGCAGTTTGAATGCTCTCGAAGTGTGAAGCGAAAGTCTTGTCTGTAAATTGGCTCATACTCATAAAAGTACATCCAGTTGACCCGTTCTATCACATTGTAGTGGGGAAGGCTGAGGTACCACATCACAAGGAAACTCAGGAGCGACAGCAGCAGGAGGCTCCATTTGAGGGATCTCAGTGACATCCTACTGGGAAGGGCAGTCAACAGAGCCAGAGCCATCCACGGCAGCTAGGAAGCACAGAAGGCACAGGTTCTGGAAGATTTATGAAAGGCAGGGTTAGCATTCTACCACCCCCAAACATCGTCTCAACTGATACCTGATTACCTACTCAAGGAGAAAGAGCAGGAGAAAAAATGCTTCAAAGCAAAACCAAACACCTTGACCTGAACCCTACATACCTTCATTTAACCATAAGCAAATGGATACCAACAGCCAAAAATATATTTTAGCTTTTACATCAAGACCAAGGTTCACACATACCTTTTAATTATTTTGATATAAATATTTCTTATTCTATACAAATAGCTGTTATGAAATATGGCTTCTTCCTAGATGCCTGGAAGGACACAAAGAGATGGGTGGCTTAAAAAATAAATCTATAATTAAAAGCAAACAAAAGCATGTTTATTCTCCTTTTTATTACTATGGAAAATGAAAAGATTGAATGCAAGAAGGTATTACTAGCACCATGTTCAAATAAACCCAGAGTGTAAGATGATTCTAGCTGGGAAAAGAAAAACCCAGTAGAAGTAATTACCTGTGGTGGCTACAGATGTAAGGTAAGATAAAGAAAGTGACACCTCTAGACACACCTCTGGTCTGACACACTCAGACGAGAAATAGATTTAGTTTGCACCCTTTTCACCTCATTGGCTGAACTAAATTCCTAGTCTGGATAGTAAGTGCTTAAATTAAATGCCAGTCTGTGGTACTGAGTTTTCACATCTCCTATTCTGGCATATCCAAAAATCATATACCAGGTCAGAATCACAGGAGGGAACCTTCTAGAATACTTGCTTTTACCAAGAACCTCCAGTTGAGAAAAGAAAACAGATATGTGACCCAGTACCTTCCTTCTGTGGGTAACAATGAGATTTCAGCTCTGCCCCAGATACCACAGGGTTTTCCTGGTACCTTGACACAGGCCTAGACAGTCTAAGGACATTCATGCATGAGTGTTCATTGGATATCTTCCACAGCAACACACTACTTAGTACCAAAGGAAGAAGATGGGAAGAAAAAAAGAATCCCAAAGCAATGTGCAAACATAGCACGAGGGTACAGTAGAGACTTTATAACAAATGCTTAGAAACTTCAGAATAAGGGATAGATCAACAACATGAGAAGAATGGGCTGAGATGGCTGCTGACAGGTGCCTGTCACCCACAGTCATCTGGGAGGGTGAACAGTAAAGTCATTATAGGAAGACTGGTCTACCAAGGGTTCTACCGTGGGTTATCCTTAGGGGTTTTGAACACGCAATTCCTGTCTCTTAATACATATAAAAATGACCAAATCTCAAGACTCCTTTCCATCTGGCTATATTCACCTATCCTGATTACTTATGTATCTCCAATGGTTCTTCTATTTTAAGTCACACAATGAGATGGGATAAAACTCTCTCCAGTTTTGTTTCCTGTATATGCACCTTGCCTCTATACTTCTATTCTCTAACCTTGTTGGCAAAGACAATTGTTCTCACCAAAGTACAAGAGAGAGGGAGGCCCATCACAGCACTAAAATGGACACTGAAAGCTATTTACATATGCAAGAGAATACAGTATAGGTCTGTCCAATCACCACTCACCCTCTTCTACAGTCTTATTAGCCATATATAGTCCACTGAAAAAAACCTGTGACAGAATAGTTCTAGAATGAAACTGATGAAAGAAATAAAAACTACTTTTATACATTTTCTTTTCACTTGCCTACTGGAAACTGTGCATCTCAGCCAAATTGTACATTTATCACAATAGTTGTCAGGTGGCAATTTCATGCCTTGTTCTAACAAATAAGCATACTGTAACAAATTTCACACAAATCTAAGGCAAGCATCCTGGGTAAAGGGCATTTATAACAGGACATGGGCTACTCTTCATGGGAAGAACTTCAACAGCACACCTTATTATAAAAGTCAATTTTTTATACATTCTACAAGCTGTGGTTTCTAAATGTGAAATTGTGATAATGGTTATGGTGTCTACTGTGTATGGAACAATGAAGAAAATGAAACAGAAGCAAAAAAGGGAAAAACTATATAGTCCCAAAGTACGGAAAGTTCTTTAAAGGACTGATCAGAACAGACTTCTGGTCACATACAAACAGGTGGCTCTAAAGGCAGAAAGACCAGAGTTCATACTCTGCTGGTTCTGTCCCATAAGAACCAGGGTGAGAGGGCACATTACGAATCTCCTGGAGCTCTGGTTTCCTACCTCACACACCGAACACATCAACACAGTGCAAATGAACAGTAACACAAACAAAGCTCGCAATGCCTAACACAGACTAGGCGTGGCAGGTACACATCAAACAGAGCCCGTTTTTACCTGTAGTTCCACCCTTGGCATCTGATCCATTCTATTTGAGTTCTCCAAATTTATCTTTCTTGACAAAAATGATTATTGAAAAGAAAGAATCTTGATGAATTCTCACTATGTGAAGAAAAATAAGAAAAGTGCATGCCAAAATTATAAATCTATTTCTATTTCTTACCTCCTTCTTTTTGATTTCTTTCTTTTGAGTGGAAGACCTTCAGTTTTACGAAGTGAACATTCACCAGATGTAGTTATCAAAAATGATGCTTGAAATTTCTGTAAAATATGAAAGAATATTAATAGCATTTACCTATAAGTCGGGGGAAATGAGTCAGAGAGAGGAAAGGAAAAATCTCTATACTCTCCACTACTTTCTGAAATAAGAACATATGTTGAAATAAAAGTTCTAAAAGCACTGCTTGTCCACACAATTTATAGTTTATGACATTATTAGAAAAAGGACACTTCATACTAAAAAAAATAGTATAGACTCAAAACATATCTCTAAGGCTTATAGCTCAGGGGTAGCTTACATTGCATGAGCCCTATGTTTGATTCCCAGAAATGGAAGAAAAAAACAATACACACACCCTAAGTCTTCTCAGCACCCTTGTGTCCTGTCACCCTATTACAGATCCACTTCTCTTGATAAAGAACCTGGGTCACTAAGGGAAGATAAACAGAAAACTACAGAGATTTTCTGCCAGTATCAACTTTCTTAATTCTCTATTCCACACACCTTCACAGAACTCAGCCAAGAGGTGCAAATGCCAATCACCACTGACCTGACCACTCCTGACCCCCCAACCCATCTCCACTCGTGAATACTTATTATATGCTAACAAACTGAAAAGGATTGGGCACAATTCACTTCCTACCACAATTAAATCTCTCATAGCCTGATGTTTTTCACTGATCAAGTTTACAAACTACAGGAGGTCATGAGAAACACAGAGGCACTGACATGCATCAGTCCTTATACCACAAAAATAGTCTCTAGGGATTAAAGCCTCACAAATGGAAGAAAAGCAAACATAAAAAAAACAAAAGAAAATATGGATGAACATTTTAATAATCTTGAAATGGAAGACGTTTCAATTACTCCACTGTAAGAAAGCAACTCAGAACCATAAAGGAAATTTTGATCAAATATTTCAAAAAATTCATAAAGTTGAAAAGTGAATGCAAATGAGGGTGAAAACTAAAAAAAAAAAAAAAAACCTTGGGAAAAATGCCTGATCTATTTATGACAAAGAAGCTTAATAAAAAAACACAAGTTCTTACAGATGAACACTGATGAGAATAAATGGCCAAAATAAAAATTCTCAAAATCTCACAAATGGTCATTAAAACAAGAAAAGGGGTTTGCATCAGTTTAGACCTTGAATACCTCCCAAAAGCCCATGGTGCTTCTGGGAAGTGGTGAAATCTTTGCTGTAGTAGGTGGGGCCTAGAGGAAGGAAGTTAGGTCCCTGGGAGTATACCCTTGAAGAGGATAGTGGGACTCCACCCCTTCCTGTCTTTCTTTTTGCTTCCCAGCAGCTATGCTCCTGTACCATGTGCTCCCACCATGATGTACTATGCTGCCACAAGGTCCAGCAGAGACAGTCAACCAACCATAGACTGAACCTCTGAAACCGTGAACCAAAATAAATCTGCTCTCTTAAAAATCTGCTCTCCTAAAAAGCTAATTGTCTCCAGTATTTTGTCATAAAGATGAAAAGGTGACTAATATGATGTTCAAACTCACAAGCAGAGAGATATTCTACCAAAAACTCAAACCAGTAAATGAAAAAAAAAAACAAGTAATGGTACATAGTATGTGTGAGGGAAAAAACATTCCTGCCGGTATTCTCATGTACTCTCCAGAGGGAAACTTAAAAATGTTTATAAAAAGCTTTAAATGTTTTCATTGACATATAATACCTGCACTCATTTATGGCATGCAGTGTTGAAATTTAATACATATATAGGAGTGTAATGATCTGGTCAGGGCAAATATCATTCTGACCTGCTCAAACCATTTCTATAAGTTGGGAACTATCAAATTCTTCTATTAGTTATTTAGAAATGTATAATTCCTATAAACTACACTCACTGTAGGCAAAATGACATTGGAACTACTTCCCCTCCTCTAATTGTATTTAAGTACCAGTTATCCACCATCTTTCTCTCCCCTTCCCTCCTACCGTTCCTAACTCCTGCTGTACGTCTATGTGATCAACCCTGTAGCTTCTAATAATGACTGACAACACACAGTGTTTGTCTTTCTGTGCCTGGCTTATTTCACCTAAAATAATGTCCTCCAGATCCCTTCATGTTGCATCAAATGGCAGGATTTTATCTCTTATGGTTGAATAATGTTACTGAATATGAGTAGCACACATTTTTACCCATTATCTATCAATGGACATTTCACTGAATCCAATAGCATGGCTATCGTGAATAGTTCTACAATAAGGAAGCAGGCAGGTATATCTTTTCCTTTGGATATACTTAGAAGCGGGATTGCTGGATCACTGCTAGCAATTTGTCCAAAAGAAATAATCAGGAATCTGTGCATTGTTTATTACATGGAAAACTATGATTTAAAAGTCTATCAATAGGGAATTGTTTAAACAAAATTCTGATACATCCATACAACAGCACATCTTCATTCACAATGTACAATGAAGCTCCCTTGATATATTTACTAAGTGAAAAATAGTTGCAAAACTCTACATAAGACAGAATTCCTTCTGAAAGATGAAAAGATAAATATCGATAAATCCATGTACCACACATGCAGTGTAAGATATTTGGAAGGATGAGTCTTACTATGTGGATGGTTGACCTTCTCTGGGGTTTCTGGAAGACCTCTTTGTCTAGCATTTGGATTGTCTACACTATTCATCTATCGCCCCTTTAAATAAAAACAAAGCCAAGAACCTGGCCTTTGTGCCTGTGCGACTCAAAGTTATGCTATCAATTGTGATGCAGAGTTTTACTCTGCCCCAGCTTCTCCCAAAACCTGATCGTGCGCAACTCCTGACATTTCTGCTAGCTATTAATTAGTCTCTATTATTTCCATATGCATTATCTTAACACAGGACTGAGTTTAAAAAATTCTAAATATAGGAATGCTAATAGAAATAAAAAAGGATTTACCTTACCTACTAATAATGCCACATATATACACACACAGGCCTAATAATTTATATTAGGCACTTGTTTCTTTCCCCAATAATCCTTGTATGGCAGGTGAGCTGGTGTTATTGTACCTGTTTTGTAAGTGAATTTTAGACTAGAAAGTAAGTACACTTTCAGACTAGGATTTATAAAGCCCCCAAATTCTTGATCGAAGTACTACTAAAGGATGCATTTTAATATGAAGAAAATTGAACTCAGGAGGAAGGAATGGAATGCAAGAAGCAAAGGTAAGCAAGGAGATTTAAAAGACAGGAAAAAACAATAACCAGAGACAGCAGAAATGAAAAAAAGAGACAAGAGTAAAAAGAAAACCAAATTTTCCATGTGGTAAAAAAAGTGAAATTAAAACGACACAGTAGCTGCACAAAGATGTTTCAGAGGAAAATTAAAATATGCTAACACTCAAGAGGAACTAGAAGATACTGATAAGCCTCAACATTTTGATTGAAAATTCACTTAAGGAGATATATTAAACTTCAGGCTGGGTGTTGTGGCACATACCTGTGATCCCAGCTATTCGAGAGGATGAAGTTTGACGCCAACCCCAACAGAAACTTAGCAAGCCCCCATTTCAATAAACCAGCTGGGCATGAAGGTGTGTGCCTGTGACCCAGCTATGCAGCAGACACAGGCAGAAGGACTGTGCTCTAAGGCCAGCCCTGAGTAAAAGCAGGATGCTGCCTGAAAAACAACTAAAATAAAAAGGGCTGGGGGACTGACTCAAAGGGGTAGAGCACCTGCCTAGCAAGCATTCAGTCCTCAGTTCAAACCCACACACACGTGCGCACACACACAAAAGTGTATACTGACTTTCAGTGACCAGTCAGTGAACGAATGGAGCACATATCTTCCAAACTGAGAGAGAAAAATAAAGCGAGCTGTCTATTTGCTGGGAGGCAGGAAAAGAGGGGGAAAAAAAAACCAGAAAAAATGCATAGCAAATAGAAACCACCAAAGATAGCAGAAGTAAATCTACAGGTACCATTAATTAGGGTAAATAACTTACCTTACTAAAAAAACAGACACTCTCACAGACTGGCTGAAAAATCTGCCCTATATAGCTCATGAAGCTTACACCTAAAACAAAACAATTCAAATGTTTAAGAATTAGGAAACAGAAAAACATATATCAGAAAAATGCCAATTAAAAAGAAGGCCACTGTGGTTAATTATTAACATCAAGCACTTTAAGTAAATAGCACTTAAAAGGGACAAAGACGATTTCATTACTAATAAAAGGAAGCATCCAACAAAATAATTTATCAATCATGAAGCTATGTAACTAAAAATAGAGCATTAAAATATATAAAGCAAAACCTGAACAGTATGGCTATAAATGAAGAAGAAATCTATAATCCTAATGGAGACTGCTAACACCTCTCTCCAAGCACTATGATTACAATATAGTTTGTTTCCACCAAAGCTCATGCTGCAGCTTGGACTCCCAACTTAGTGATGCTTAAAGGGTAATTAGATCATGGGGGCTTTACTGCATGAACAACTGATGTATTTCCCATGAGAGAGAGTAGTTCTGAAGCAAGCCTGGTACCTCTCCTTGGTGCCTCCTACACATGTGCTCCTCCTGCAGGACCCACTTCCCCTCACACTTCTCCACCACATATGGAGCACACATGACCCTACCGAGAAGCTGGGCAGACACTGACGCATGTGCTCTTGCACTTCCAGAACAATGAGTGCAATACATCTCTTTCCTTTAAGCATTACCCAGCCTCAGGCATTTTGTTCTAGCAACAGAAAATGGTCTAAAACACTTAAATAATTGCTATATCAAGCAAACAAAAAACAAGGATATGAGTGTTCCAAATAATACTAATAATCTTGATCTAAGAAAAACATTTGACACTTTTCATTTAATAAAAAAGAGAAGAAATGCCATTGGCCCTTCACATTCATGGGTTCCATATCCATAGATTCAACCAACTGCAGATAGAAAAATATCAGAAAAAAAGTGTCTGTACTGAACAAGCACAGGTTTCTTCTACTTGTCATTATTCCCTAAATAATAGAGAAGAACAAATATTTACAGAGCATGTACACAGTATTAGATGGTGTAAGTGAAGATAATTTAAAGTATGCAGAAAGATGCATGTAGGTTATGTGTAAATATGACTCCATTTTATGTAAGGAGTGTGAACATCAGAGAACTGTGATATCCACAGGGGTCCTGCAACCGCTCCCCTACAGATACTGAGAGAGTATTATAATTTTTACGACTGTGTGAAACATCAGAAAAACTGCTATTAAGTTACAGAGGCCACTCAAGAATTCTAACTCAATTTAGAACAGGACACATTTTGTAAGCACAATACAATTATAAATCCAACTATAAAAATGTAACTTGAAAACACATTTAAAAAATCTGTTTAGGGGCTGGGAATGTGGCTCAGTTGGTAAGAGTGCTTACCTAGTATTTGTGATGGCCTGGACTTGATCCCTAGCATCACTGCCAGCAACAACAACAAAAATCTGTTTAGGAACACACCTCTCTCTCTCTCTCTCTCTCCCCCTCTCTCTCTGTATATGTGTGTGTTCAACCATAAATTATTTTTAAAAATCTACAACTGAACACCAACAATGTAACAGTGTTGTACATTTTACCCAAGCAGCTCTTATACCAATCCTTTATTTGAAAATTGCAGACTGGAGGTGTGACTCCAGTGGTAGAGTACCTGCTTTGCAAGCACAAAGCTCTGAGTTCAAAACCCAGTACCACCAAAAAAAATGTGCAAAAATTGGCGGGGGGGGCAACATTTTTCCCTGCTTTAAAGAATGATCTCTAGTTGATAAGGAAATGCTCTTATTTATAGAAAAATGGCAATGTAAGTGTAGATGGAATGTCAAGAGTTACAAAACTATCATTCTGCAACATCTCATGAAATTACTGACTTGGGTGTTGGTTATTCATCAGTGCTGTGATCATCAGATGAAAGGCTGATGAAGAACTGTACACCCATATTGGTTTCAAAGGAACCATATGGGGTTGCAGGGACTAAAATATACAAACTTTACATTAGAGGATGAGGATGTCACCACACTAACCCAATGACCAACTGTAACATAGTAAGTGGTGAAAGCACATACAATTACATGTCTCCTAACAACATGAAATGTGAAGTGTACAATGCACTCTCTGGTGCAGCCTAGCCAGAAATATTTAGCAGGGATCTAATCAAGTTTTACAAGGAACACAGAAGATAGAAGGACAGGTTAGGGAACACCACAGCAAATCCAGAAGTAGGGGTTGTATGAGATAACTTTCATGGTCTCTTCAGCTAATAGCACCACAAAAAGGGGATGGCTCCATATTGAAAGGGATTAAGGGACCTGCACGGTTGCTGTGTATGGCCTTGGTCTGGACCCTGGAGAAATTTGAGGACATCAGGTGATTTTGTTAAGTAGCACTGGCTACAAAAGAAAATGTTAAAATGTGGTATATCCATACAAGGGGATACTACTCGCTACAGAAAGGAACAGAGCACTAAGACATACTACAACAAACACCAGCTGTAAGAATCTTAACGTGCATGATTATGCTAAGTAAAGCAGCTACACACTAAAGATGTGTATTATGTGATTCCATTCACGTGAATCATCCAGGAAAGGAAGAGCCATAAACTGTAGGTTAGTGGGTGGTATGGAATTGGGGCTAACTGCAGATGGGCGCAAGGAACCTTCATGGGGACAATGACAATGCTTTAAAATTTGATTGTAATGATGCTTGCGCAACTATAAATTCAGTAAATATCACTGAACTGCACACTGGAGATAATTTTATAGTTGTGTAAATTACAAATCAATAAAGCCATTAAAAATAATTTTGTTTCCTGTTTTTAAAAGTTACATGCTAACATATTTATGAGTAGAGTGTCAAGATATCTGCACTTATTTTAAAATAATTTAGTAATAAAAAACAAAGTTAAGAAAAGACAAAAATTCCCTCTCTCATATATTTTGGTTGGAATACAAAATGGCAACACCCTTTTGGAGGGCAGTGAAAATATTTATTCAAATTATAATATACTTACCTTTTTGTCAGTAATTTTGAATTTCAGACACAGCCACATATTTCAAAATGATGTATGTTTATAAGGTTATTCACTGCAACACTGTTATAGCAGATAATTAGAAAAAACAAAGGTACCACTGATAAGGATTCCTTACATAAATTATGACACATACACCTACACAATGGGATATTACGTAGCTGTTATAGAGGAAAAGAATAAAGACATTCTCTATGCACTGACAGGGAGAGAGTTCTAGAATACATTCAGTAAAGAAGTTAGATATGGAACAATGTTCACAATGTGTTAAGTACTGTGTTAGAAAGGAAGAGAAAATATCACAGCTACTCAGGACGCAAAGACCAAGAGGCTGGGAGGCAGAGATCAGCAGGATTGCAGGCTAGCCCAGGCAAAAAGTTAGCAAGACCCCCATCTGAACAAACAAGCTGGGCAAGGTGCCACACTCAGATGTCTGTCTGAGGCTGGCCCTTGGCAAAATGCAAGACCATATTTGAAGAGTAGCTAAAGCAAAATGGGCTCAGGAAGTGTGGCTCAAGTGGCAGAGTTCCTGTTTAGCAAAAGGAAGGCCCTGAGTTCAAACCCCAGTACTGCTAAAAGAAAAAAAAAAAAAAGAAGAGGTAATAAAATATATTAACATGTGCATGAGAGAAACAACAGAAAGACATACAAAGGTGGCAGGGAAGAGTGGGATGAAAATCAAAGAAGGGCTGAGAGCCAGACTTTCTAATGCAACACTTTACATTAATTCAACTCAAATTTTTTAAAGTATTACATACAAAAGTGCACTGGATAAAACTAAATCAGTCCTTACAGAAAATTAATAACATTTAAAAAATAATGTAGTTCTTAAAAAGTAGAATTAGTTTATATGTACATTTCTGCATGCGCTTGATTTTTTAATGGCCTGTAATTTACATACAAATTTACCTTCATATTGTATTGATTCAAGACAGAAAACAGTTCCATCACAAGAAAAATACCACTATTGCCCCCAGTGAGAATCCTTCCTCCCACCAGGCAGCCACAGATCTGCTTCTTTTTCCATTTTTGCCCCTACAGTTCCGTCTTTACCTCATTATGTAAATGGAATCCTACAGTGCGCAGAATGAGACAGAATACACTCATACAGTATGCAGACTTTTCAGTCTCCCTTATTCCACTATCAGAATCAATAAAATATTTAGAAAAAGAGTCAAAATAAATGCACCAAATAACATAGAAAGTAAAGAAATAAAAGCAAGATAATTATCACCAAACAACCAAATGTGAGGAATAGAAGAAAAGTTCCTTAATGTGCTAAAGAAACTATAGCAGTTGTAATAATCAAACTTTAGACACATTTCCATTAAATTCAGAAAGAAGACAAGAAGGCCCACAGTGGCCCTGACTAATCATTTTTATTCTAGAGACCCATACTCTCCATTCTAACAAGAAAGGAAATGGGACACAAAAACTGTTACAAAGGCTGGGTGCCAGTGGCTCACACTTATAATCCCAGCTTCTTGGAAGGCTGAGATTGGGAGGATCAAGGTTTGAGGCCAGTCTGGGCAAAAAAGTTCCTGAGATCCCATCAACCAATAGCTGGGTGCAGTGGTATCTGTCATCCCAGGCCAGCCTGGGCAAAAAAGGTGAGACCCCCCTATCTCCAAATAACCACAGCATAAAGTGCTGGAGGGGTCAAGCAGTAGGGTGCCTGCCTCACAAGTTTAAAACCCTGAGTTCAAACTCCAGTACCACCAAGAAAAGTTTGTTACAATGGAGGAGAACAGTAACTGTCATTTTCATATTATATAATCAACCAATAGAGAACTCAAGGGGGAAAAGGATATATAAAAATTAACAGATTTACCAAGATGGTAAATATGAGCACTCAATACATAAACCATAAGCAATAAAAAGTGAAAATCTAACAGAAAAAACACAAAGCAACAACAACTAAAGTGCCAAATCAAGCTAACAAAAATGTGTAGGACCC
The DNA here is from genome assembly GCF_047511655.1 of Castor canadensis. NCBI lineage: Eukaryota > Metazoa > Chordata > Mammalia > Rodentia > Castoridae > Castor > Castor canadensis. Next base: position 107,738,674 of record NC_133390.1, on the reverse strand, counting down.
TGATGTAGAAAACTAAGAAACTTTTCTGAAGAATGTCATAAAGAAAAATGTGAGTAAACAGAAAACGCAAAGGTAAAGATTGGTACTTTTCCAAATCAATTGATAAACTCACAGGATTTTGAAAGGAACTTGACCTACAGGGCCTAAAATTCCCAGAATCATGATTCAAGAATAACCAAGACAATTTTCCAAACAAAAAAATGGGGTTGGGGTAGAGGTTGATTAGTTATTACAATACTGTATCACAGCTATTGTAAGTAAAACAGACAAGTAAACAGATTAAATAACCAAACAGGAAGACTAGAAGCTGGTACACATACATGGGGGACTAGGAGAAAGACAAAGGTGGTATCACAAACCAATCGGGAAAGAATTCAATGAATTGTGTAGTAACACGTGGGAAAAGTAAGATTATATTCATTCACATGTATTCAAAAGTATATTCACCCATATATATTTCCCATGAAATTTCAGGTACATAAAACAAAACTGAAACCACTGCAGATAACTAGGGCAGAGTATATTTGTGACCTCTGAAGGGAAAGCCTTCATGAACAAGTCAAAGGCCTATCTTACAGATCAGAAGAGAAATACATTGCATCATGTTAAAATATATAACCACCTAATAGGACAAGACACCATCAACCCAATTAAACACAGCTGTTAACTAGGGGTGATGCAAATATAGGTATTCTCTAATATTTGTAGTTTTCTTTGTATTTTAGATTTATCAAGACAAATAGGAAAAAAAGTACAAAAAAAAAATACTTTGGATCTCAGTGACATGATCTTCCATAACTCTAAGCTAAAATGCTTACTAGTTGTATGGACCTGGCAAGTTCTTGGACTTCTCAAAAGTTTCCTCATTCAGATATAAGGCAGGCATCACAAATACCAACTCAACTCCCACAAGGTTTAATGTGGACAGAACATGCCTGAGCAAGTGTGCTCAGGTATTAGGAGTTTCTGAAATTAAATGATACTCAGGTAAGAGCTTGGTTGAAGTTGTGCCTGTGTTTGTGACAGTTTGTGTGTCACAGAAGTCCAATGGCCTGAGATGAGGGTCTGGCTCATTCCCGGACAATGAGAGCCCAGGGCAGCAGGTCTGCCTCCCTTCTGGGCAGCACGGTTCTAAATCCCACGTCCTAGGGGATGGGCAGAGAGAAGAACCGGAAAAACTGATAAACATGAAGGTATAAGAGAAGGTCCAAGAGAGAAGTAAACTATGATTTTATTACTGACTTCTTAAATAATAACATATCATTGTTAAGAAAAAATAATTAAGCCAGGTATGAATGGCACAAGCTTGTAATTCCAGGACTTGGGGTGTGGAGGCAGGGTGGATTATGAGTTCAAGGCCAGCCTGTGCTATGCTATATGGTATACAGGGAGACTCTGTCTCAAAAACTCCAAATAAAGAAACAGTATCTATAATTTAAAAATAATGTTTATCTTATAAAGATAAACTGTATGACCATAGTCCCTGCACATGCAATTAAATTATAAATAATGCCTATTAAGCAAACGGTGTTTTCCTTGGCCCACAAACCGAGGCACATATCTGGTCACCAGCTGAAAAAATACCTCAGAAAACTCTGCCAGCTTCCAGGTTGTTCTGTGTGCCAATGCTCTGATCATTACATGAAGCCACTGCCTCAGAGGAGGACTTAGTCCCTTCGTTAGTTACTAAGCACTGGAGCTTTACAAAGATGCTGCCCACCTCATGCCCAACGTCTGCTCCCAGGCCTCGTCTGCGTGGTGTCTGCAGGTGGTACAGCCTACATTGTCACTATTTCTTGATGGAGTGCTACTCAGACATTTTACGGTGCCAGTGTACATTCTCTGAGGATATAATATGCAATGCTTCTCAACTTTATCTGAACAAAGAACTTATTTTAATTTTCAGAGCTTCTGGCAGGGAGGAAATTATTTTGGGAAATCTGGTCCCAGGACACCCTTGTGTTCATTCAATTGAAAGACTGGTTTCTAGCCAGGCATAGTGGCATACACCCATAATTCAACACTCAGGAAACCGAGGAAGAAGGAATGTGAGTTTCAGACCAGCCTGGCCTCCACAGGGAGGCCCTGTCTCAAAAAAGACTGGTTTCTGTGAACTATTAAACAAACAAAATTTTAAGTATCAGTTTGGAATAAATAAACATTTGTTCAATTACTTTGGTGTTATTCATTAGTCTTTTTCATCAAAGCTGAGCACATGGTACTCTGTGATATAGCAACCCCACTCTAGGCAGAACACTCAACATTAATGTATGTGTGCACGATGACATCAAAAAAATGCACAAGGAGGTCCCAGCTCACTGATCAAGGCATCCTCTCCCTCTCCCCTACCCCCACGTACAAGAAAGCTCATAACAGCACTCTATTCAGGACAGCCCCAATGATAGGAACAACCCAAATATCCACCTGCAGTAGAAGAGGTAAATGTGTCACAGAGTATGTTACACACAGCAAACAAGCTCTCACCTGATGTGATGTCATAGAAACCCTCTCAACTGTAATGTTGAGTGGAAGAAGCCAGACACGTAAGGAGCAGACACCTGATTCCATTTATACAAAGTTAGAAAGCAGGGAAGCTAATAAATAGTGTAGAAATTCAGGCCACTGGTACCCTGCAGAGAGCAAGGAAATATAACTGGGAGGTACTAAGGGACTTTCTGGGGTCCTGGCCACACTCCATTTCTGGATCTAGATGGGGCTACTGGTATGTTCACTCTAATTCATCTTAAAACTTGTGCACTTTTCTCTTTGGAAGTCATACCTTGTTGAAAGCATAAAACAAGCTCAACCGGAAGTGAAGGGGCATACCCGTAATCCCAGCATTCAGGAGTTTCAAGCAGGAGATCCAACCATGCTATTCTGTCTGGTCTTCCTGTCCACTCGTAACTGCTGCAAGTTAGAGTGGGCAGGTGTCCACTCACCACACTGGCCTTGGGGCCTGGCTGTGATAAGAGCAACAATAACTGCTCTCAGGCACCAGTTCATGCACTCTTCATGAACCCGTGAACCAAGGTGCTTTTAAAATCTTTACTATCCCCATTTACTGAGTGAGGAAATGAAGGCTTAAGGAGACTCAATAACTTGCTCAAAGCCATAGGCTCATATGTGGTGGAGAAACTCAAACAGAACTGCAAATCTCATGTTCTTGGCACTAGATTCTAGGGGGCCCTTTCAATTACAGCTGCTTTGAGATATGAATTTCAATTTCTTGTGACAAGTGAACATTGGTACAAACAGTAACGCAGTAATATAGCCTTACTGTGTTACACAAAGTTCAAAGAAACCCACTCTCAAAACCTGAAGCATGTTATTAACAAAAACAATTAACAATCATTCATGCAGATATAAACCTTTTATTTTACATCAAAAACATGCTGAGCACTAGAAAATAACCAAAACAGGGAATCTGCAATGGTACAATCATTTAAGCCAAAATAATTCTTTCCTGGGCTATAAAAGTTGGCTACTTTTTGCAAGAGGAAATCTAATTTTAAAATATATATATATGTTTTCTAATTGCAAATGTAATATATATTCAATAGACAAAATTTAGTGAGTGCAAAAAAAAAGCACAAAGACAATGAAAGCTAAAAGATGTCAATGCTAACATTTTTTATGAAGATTAAGTCTTGCTCACAGGTGTACACAAGCCCCCATCTCACCTGCTACCACTACCCCTTCACAAACTTATTTCAACCACAAAGGTTCCCTTTCTGATCTCTGTATCTATCAAATTCTTTCCCTCCCTTGAGGAGTCTGCACTTGCTCTCCCTCTAAACAGGTTTTAAGAAAAGCTGACTCTTCCTCATGCTTCAGGTCTCAGCAAAGTGTCACTTATGAGAGCCCCTCCCTGACCACTATCTCAGGAAGTCCCCCAGCCCTCATTTGCTATCATTTCCCTTGTTATTTCCTTCTCAGCATGTGGTAGCTCACACCTGTACTCCTAACTACAAAGGAGGCAGAGACCAGAAGAACTGTGGTTCAAGAACAGCCCAGGCAGGGAGTTTTCAAGATCCCATCTCAACCAATAGCTGGGCACAATGGTATATGCCTGTCATCCCAAGCTACTCAGGAGGCTGAGATCAGGAGGATCAAGGTTCCAGCCCATCCTGGGCAAAGTTTGGAAGACCTCATCTCATCAGAAATAAGTTGGGTGTGGTGGTGTGCACCTATCATCCCAGCTATGGTGGAAAGCATAAACTAAGAGGATCATGGTCTGCTGGTGTGGGCAAAAGTGAGATCCTATCTCCAAAATAACCAGAGCAAAAATGGGCTGGCAGTGTGGCTCAAGCAGTAGAACGCCTGCCTCGCAAGCTTGAAGCCCTGGGTTCAAACCCCAATACTGCAAAAGAGACAGCAAGAATGAAAGAATGAGAGGGAAAGAGAGAGAGAGAGAGACGGTGAGGTTAGGCAGGGCTTGTTCACTGCCATGACCCCAATGTCTGGCACACAGCAGGTGCATCCTGTGCAACTGGTTACTACATAGTAACCAAATGGTTTGGTTTGATCCGCTTAATAAATATTCCCAAGAATAAATTGAATCCAAATATAAACTCTTGAATTTGTTAGATTTGCTCACATTTCTCCAGCTATCTTCTAATAACAAAGCCTTATTCTAACAGGCTTCCCTGATGCCAATCATGTACATTTTAAAAGGGCCAGAGAGGGGAAAGAAAAAAAAAAAACTTTCATTAAATTTTAAATCCAAGCATGCCAGACGTGGGGTCATCCAAAGAAATACCATGCAGACTAAGATAATTACTAAAGCCACTCTAGAAGAGTAACATTCCAACTTTTCTTACACACACACACACACACACACACACACACAAAGACACTACAATGGAGTGGAAATACTAATTGCCTAAAAAAGATCCTGTGCATATTAGGTTTAACACAAATCACAATTACACACATCAATCACGTCCTACTTCTTACAAAGTGGGGGAGGGAATCTTTCATATCAATATTATACATCCTAGTACCTTGTCAATCTACACACATTAGTTCAAAAACAAAGCAGTATAAAACTCTTCTGAGGCTCCTCAGTTAAACCTGCCATTATCTTCACAGCCTGCTACTGATTTGCATTGGCAACTGCCTCTCGATACATCAGAGATGAGCACAACCTGTGACATCTAAACACTGCTTTTCTTTTCCCTCTTCTTGAATCCAGTGGCTCTCAGTTTGCTGTACATTATAATCTCCTGGAGAACCTGAAAAACACTGGATGCCAGGCTGTGCCCCAAACCAATTAAATAAGAGGTGGTAGTGTGATTTTTGAAGCTCCCCAGGTGACTCCCATGTGCCACGCTAGACCCTCAGTACCCAAAGTGCAGTGTGTGGGCAATGCCTGGGACACATGAGGAAGGCAGGGGCCCCACACCAACCAGATCCCCCGAATCATGGTCTTTTAGGAGATCCAGCAGTGATTCGTGGACATACTGAAGCTTGAGAAGCATCATCCACCACTTATGCAAAACACTGGATCTTTTTAACCTTCAGTTGCTTCATCTGTAGGATGGAGGCCCTTACAGCTCACTGTGACAATCCCGTCAAGAGGTGTGTGCTTCACATTTAGGGTGGAGCTGTCATGCAAGAGCTAAGTAGGTGGTGCTCGTTTGAGTAAAGTCCACCCTACATTTCCTCTTACTTGCCTGTTTGTTTCAGTGTAAACTCTGCTGCAGCTCCCAAATGTGTCCTATATGATACCATATGCTGTGTAATAAAATTAAATGTGCAAATAAACCCCAGTGGATTTACCTTCCCCCGCCAATTAGTAAGCCTTCTCTAGAGTTCAAGGATTCAGGCCCATCTAGATGTCAAGTGCCTGCTGTCCTGCTCCTCTACAGACATAGGCCCCCAGGCCCTCCTGACAGAGGTTCACACTGCCAAAGGTACACTTTCTGCTTTCTCCTCCCAAATGCTCCTTTCTCCCATGACTCTTCTTGCTGCCCCATAGTCTTCTTGCAACTGAACTCTTTTTTTCTGGGCATGAATTAACCTGTCAAAAGTCCTATATTAGTCACTTCGAGCAACTACAGAAAGGTACAAAATACACAAACCTTTCTAACTGAAGCTTCAAATAATAGCATGGCCTCAGGCTACTTTATTTGAGAACTGTGCCTATTTGATAAGGTTTATATTTTTTTCTTATATTGGAGCAGGACATACATAAGGAATCAAATTGTATTTACTAATGAACACCTGATTTATTTGCTTAAGCAATAATGCTTAAAAATGAAATATGCTTTACTTTTTTAGTGCCAAAAAAAGGCTAACTTAAAAAGAACTTGCTTTCTACTTTACCCAACTTCTTCACACTCCCCTCATGCCATCATTTCAGCAACAGCCCTTGCTCGGCCCTGGCTTCGTAGTATGTTTTTTTCATATTTCTATTTGTGTGATGATTAACACAACCTTTCAAAGTAGTCACTAGTATTATAACATTTCACTTCCAGCAAAAGAACCCAGGATTTGTTCCTCTGCTCCTTAGGGTCTCGGAGCCAGCACAGCAGCCTGGGGCCCCCAGCAGTACTCACCCTGAGTAGAGTCTGTAACTTCCCTCCTAACTTGTTTTATCCCACTGACCTGGCATCTTCATACTTTCCTCCAGGTAGGGCAGCACCTCCACTCTTCCTCAGCGGTGAAGAGAGGTCAAAGCTGAACCAGAAACTTTAAACAAAGGGAAATCCTAAACACAGATACCACTCAATCTCCAAGCAAGTCATGCTTGGCTCTTCCAAATCCTCACCCAGATATTTTCTAACAATATCCATCCAAGGCCACTTTTCAGCAATTTCTGGAGGGAACAAATAACCCTGAATGAGTTGCTGAGCATCTGTGAACATTAGTGAATACTCAGATGCAACAAGCAGCAACCCTCAGAAGCTAGCAGATACTAAAAGGCCCTGCTTGACTAATCTCACCCTCATCTTCAGTAGGGCTCCTCCACCAGAAGGTCAAGGGAAGCCTTAGACAACAGGAGAGTTAGCTTTTGAGAAGAGATCTGGGCACTTCTGAACAAAAGGAGTAATCTGTGTTCAGTGATAGTGGTGAGATGGTTTCAAAATTGGCTGATCCATTAAAGCCAGATTTCATTTCTGCATAAGTTTTAAAAATTGTTCACTTTTAAAGAATGAATCGGAAGTGTTTGTTGAGTTTAAGAAAAAACTGAGCACCACTGTCTGAGTTGTTACACATTTTCAGTTGACAATGAGTATAATACCTTCACTCCACTGCTATTCCCAAATTCTGCCCTTAAAATCCCCACTGGCCCTAGCAATACCACTCTCAGGTATATTCTGAGCAATGTGGGAGAATGTCTTTCATTCAAGCCTCTAGGAAATGAAAGCCTGCTACCTCGGTGTGCTGAGGTCAAACACATTGGTGCTCTTACAGAAAATTTTAAAGTCTTAACATATATTGTTTGCAAAACAAAAAAATTCTTCCTTGTTGGTAAGCAATCCCTATAGATGAAACTCTCTCAGATTCTGGGGTTGTGGTATGCTGGGTCTTTGAGCTGAAAAAAAATGAATAACTAAAAGCAGCAGGACATGAGAAGGAAAATTTGGGTGCAATTTTCTTTATGGTTTCTACCCTGTCCTCACACTTGTTTCCAACAACAACAACAACCAAAAAACCTACTCTAAATAATCTGCAATACAGGTTAAGATTTCATGCAGGTGTTGTTTTCTTTTAAGGCAAAGTGGGCTTTGGGACACAACAGCAGTCTGAAGCACTTCCATGGCAGTTTATGACACCATAAAATGAATGTTACCATTAATCACATTTTTCAGAGATCCATGCAATTCACAGAATAGGTGGTCCCAGAACCAAAACTCAAGCCCTTCAACTCCAAATGCTGTGTGCCTTCTACCAGAGCAGAGTGTCTGCATGAGAACTGGAACTCACACCAGATCCAGAGCCTCTTAAAATTCCTGGGCAGGAAGAAAGGAGCAAAAACAGGTGCTCAGCAGACATCCTGAGAGCACCACATGACAGAGCAGCCAGTGGAAAAGGCAACAGGATGAGCAGGTAGGGAAAGCTAGGAAAGCTGGAGCAAAAAAAAGCAAGACCAACCTGAAAGCTGGGCTGTTTATACCCATTTTGTTACAAACAGCTCTACCTACTGGGAGGAGGCAGAGGAAGATGTTTTAGCTAACATTTCATTCTATCATTGTCCTAAATTAGGAATATTATAGATCTTTGTCATCCTTGTCTGTCAGGCTAAGTCATCAATTACCTTCCCCTTAGTTATTTGAGAGTAGTTTTCACTCATTCATTCATTTGCTTGATATGCTGGACCTGTGTTAGAGGCAGAAGGAAAGACAAGCCCTCAATGTATGGTGGAAGGTTCCCAAATCCATGTTTAAATTGAACCTTATGAGTGAAGCTCACATGGAGAAGAAGGGGAGACAATCCCAGTTCAAATGTGTCCAAATTAGATATTAGGGTCCAGAGTAGGGAGCTGAGTTTGCACTCTCAGAATGTGTTATACCCAATAAAGGTACAAACTATAGAGCTTGTACCAGTGGAAAGGAACTATCTAATACTATGAGTTGATATAATTTTTCTTCTCTTAGTAGGTAACTCCATCTTCAAAACCAAAGTCTACCCAAAACAGTAGTTAAATATAGTTCCAGATAAGAAACATAGTTTGAGTTCTTGCCATCATGCTGGGGGAAGTGGCTGTAGACTTGTGAAATGTTTTACAGGAACTTGCTCTTATAAGAAGTTGTTCAAAATGCATAGCTTGGGAACTATGCAGAAATCTATGCTCTAGCCCAAAGGAGGGCAAGAGTTTTGTTTTCCATAAAAGGTCAGACAACAAATACTTTCTTTACAGGCCTTACAATCTCTATACTAGTTACTCATTTCTGCCTTTTATAGACAATAGAGCCATAAACAATATTAAATGAATAGGTGTAGTTGTGTTCCTCAGGGGTACCAAAATCCATGGATGCCCATGGATTTACAACCTGCAAATATCCTCCCCTACCCTTTAAATCATCTATGGATTACTTGTAATGCCCAATACAAGGTAAATGCTATGTAAATTGTTGTACTATCTTGTTTAGGGAATGGTGACGAGGAAAACAAAGTCTGTTTTTAGTACAGACACAATTTTTTTTCCAAATGTTTTTGGTCCGTGGTTGATTTAATCTGTGGATATGGAACCTTCAGATCCCAAAGGTTGACTACATGTTTGTTCAAGTCCCATAAAATGGCATACCTTGGGACATCAATGAAGTCTCCAAAGATCTCTTTTGTTCCCTCATGACTTCAAAGAAGAACAAAGTCCTTGGCTTCCTAGTTAACTACCTCCGTTCAGGGTCAGAGACACAAGGGATGGGAAACTATTAAAAATCTGCTCCAGCTCTCTGGTTTTTATGTCTTCATGTCTCAGAGGCTTGAGGAGCACAAATCTTCCATGCTGCAGCAACTGCAGTCTTGTCCTAGACATATTCTGTGGCTTCACCTTCCTCTCACCTTCTAGTTCACACCCTCATCTTCCCCTCTCCTCTAATTCACAAGGATTCAGAAGTCCTGCTACCAAAAGCAAATCTATACTTACAATGTGCAACTTTTATTAAAATAAAATCATTGTTCATAATCTCCAAAGGAATTGTAGCCCTGCAGACCTGCAGCTTTTGAATGCATGTTGTGCAAGGTATCCTGTTTGATCTTACATGTCGATCTCATCCATAGGGCTATACCGTGTGACTACTGACTATACAGTGGAGATCTACCTCACAGCAAGCAGCGATATTCAGCTGCAAAAGCTGCAACAAGAAAGTGCATTTGGCTTGGACATTCTACAGTTCTGAAAAGAATAAGGGCATTTCCTAAAATGACATTCTAATCATGTTATCCAGTGGTGGACAGAAGGAGGAAACACATCATCCACCTGAAGCAGGAAATGAGAGTACTCAACAACGCATTTTCATAGAGAGAGAGTTGACTCTGAACTTTAAGTTGGATATGACCCACCAAATTAAGTTTGTGTAGTGACTTTTTGAAGAAGAATGTAACCCAAATGGTTTACCAGAGCTTAAATCTTGCACCTCCAACCTCCAAACCCTCTAAGGATACATACCAGAAAATACAGCTATGTAAATGATACTTTAAAACTCAATAAATTGCTCTAATGGGCATTTTTAACCAAGTTGGATAATTTTAAATTAAAAATAAGATAAACTTACCTGTAGAATTTCAGATGAGATTAAATCACTAGCTGGAGTTTGGGGTGGTTTTCTGCATTCCATGCTTTAATTAGAACACTCAGATGTGCTGTGAAGTACTGGACAAAAGAATAGAAAGATTATATACAGCACTGACACTATGAAATCTAAAATCAATGTTCTACACCTGTCAAATTGCTATAATGAGGAAGTTATGTATCAATACTTTTTTTTTCATTTTTAGAAACCTTCTGCTTCCCTGTTCTCAAATCACTTCAAGCACTAATCTGGAATTGTATTTGGGTACTGCTTTGATAATGGACTATTTTTAGGGCTGGAGTTACCCAGTGGCCACTCAAAAAACGTCATGGACTCTTCTTTCCCTTAGGATTTAACAGTTGCCTAGTCTAGAATGATACAAGTCAGTAAAGTGCGCTTTTATCGGGCAACACTTTTGAGAGCACAAACCTCTGTCTCAGACTCCTGGGGAGAGCAAAAACTCAAACTTGTTTCTGGTTAAATACTGCAAACTCAAATCTTCCTTACCTCTGAAAACAGAAAAAATATTTTTT